>NW_026585691.1:13306860-13457066 GCF_907164565.1 Psammomys obesus | reverse complement strand
GTGTGTGTGTGTGTGTGTGTGTGTGTGTGTGTGTGTGTGTGTGTGTGTTCAGTGTGCTGAAAGCAGAATAGTTAAGATGGTATGGAAGTAGAGCTGGACAGGTGGTTCAGTGATTAAGGATGTATGCTTGCTGTTCTTACAGCGGACTGCAGCTCTCTGTTGCAGGCACCCATTGTGAGTCGCTTCCAACTCCCTGTAACTACAGCTCTAGGGGATTTAACACCCCACCCTGGCGTCCATTTGCCTACACTAATAAACATACACAAAATTTAAAAAATAGAGTCAGCGTGGAAAGATGACTCAGTGATTATGAGCTCTTGCTGCTCTTCCAGAAGACTGAAATTCAGGCCCTACTACCCATGTCAAGCATTTTATAACTATTTGTAATTTCAGGTCCAAAAGTACTGAGAGTACCAGCACTTGGATACATACATACGTGTATGTGTCTGTATATGTATACATATGTATCTATGTATGTATGTATATATAATTTCAAATAATAAATAAACCTTTTAAGACATGGCTTTCCAAAATATTTGAACCTTACATAAAAGTGTAAAAAAAATGCTGTTTTGTTTAGTTAGAGCCTCCTCATTTTTTGTCAACCTTCAGTAAATTTTATTGAGCAACAATTGTGTAAAAAGCCTTCAGTTAGGTACAGATGATACTGAGACGAATAACATGCATCTTGTCAGAATGCCAGAGCTGCTGGAATTCTGTGAGTTGGACTTGGAGTACATAGGAAAGGTCCTGGAGTTGATGAGACTGATGAATGGGATTTCTTTGCTTTTATTTCAGTGCTGACGGACTCCTGTTGTCTGCTTTGTCAGCACTGAATCAAACTGACAAGTACAAAATTCACTTGTTCTCTTTGTTTCACACTGTCTCTCACTGATTCATCATATCAGCAGCTGATCCCCCATTTCAACTACTGCTGCTGTGATCTGCCTTTCACAAACAATACAGAAAACAAAAACATCAAAAATACAAGCTTTATTTTATACTCAAGTAAACACACGGTAGACGTATTGTTATGAAGTTTCAGAGAAACCCGTGCTTGGTGTTCATAAAAATATGTTTTATTATATGTGTGTGTAGGTGTATTAATAGGTGTTTAAAAACTTGGTGGTATCACAGATCTCTCAAATATCACCCTGAGATAACACATTTCCTTCTCACCTTGTGGAGAAGATTAATTAAGACAAGACATACTCTGGCAAACTGATCATTAAATGCTTTCTTCAACTTTTGAAATCTGGGCTTGCTCTTGGTTAAATTATTCCAAGAGGGAGTTTCTGTCCTCATCCCTTACTGTGAGGCATTTTGATGCCCCCTTTGGAGGTTGTTGACTGTATTAACCAATGCAAGTGCTGACCCTGAAGGTCTCTCTCTCTCTCTCTCAAAGGACAACCGATTCATGCCAGGTTGACAAAAGTTAGACAGCACCTTATTTCAACCTCTGAGGTCTCCTACCCATCTCAAATATCTGGAAATTCACACTTGACTAGGACATAAGCCTTCTGGGTGTGTACGGACCAGAACTCATAGGCAGGGTGAGAAAACCACACAGCCTACAGACATCAGGGCTAAGTGTGGTCAGCAGAGGTGTCTATCTAATAAGCAAGGAAAGATGCTGATAGGATGAAGATATGTCTAGTGGACAACAAAAACTTCCAACAAAGGCCCAGCAACAGGATAAGCCATAAGCAAGGAAAGCATAGATATTAGCATGAACACTTCCCCAACTGTATCTACCCAAAGGCTAGGACTGTAGAGGACCAAAACCAGAATGCACTGAAATTCATATCCCTCCAGTCAGAATGGTTATCATACCAGGGAGCCAGGGATATTTTCTTTTTTGAGTTTTCAGTCTCATTAATAAAAGAATTTCAAAGTTGGAAGGATGCTTGTTGATAATTTTCACAGAATGTGAGAGAAAACAGCAGGACAGTAAAACAATAACCTTGGAATATGCCAGGAGGAGGGAGAATGGAATATGAAGAAAGAGAAAGCAATGCTTTTTTTGGTGTGAGCACAAGAAAACAGGCAGTTTAGTTAATGATGTCTGCAGGCAGCTACATGGTAAACAGGCAACTTCTCTGTGCAAGGTGGAGGGACTCCAGACAAAGGTAAGAAAAGCCCAAATGTCTGGGAAAGTATGCTTAGGCTTTGGGCCAGAATGCAAAAGTAAAAGATAGAAAGAAACAAGGAAATGTTATGCTTTTCTGAATTAGAACTTAAGAAAATGGAGAGGCTTTATCATGCTTCCTGCTGTAAGCTCTGTGTCTGTGCTGAAAATAAATTTATGAGATAAGTGTATACATTATCTCATTAAGAAGGTAATTATTCTCCCCTATCCTTAGCATGTGTTCAGGTAAATTATATTACTTGAGTAATGCACTCCTAGCCAGATGATTGACAGGCCAGCTGAATTAACTCTTAAGAGAGGAGATAATGCTATATGATATTCCAATGTTTGGAGGAGATCAGTAGATTCCATGCTTTGACCAGGAGAAGGCAGTTTTCTTTAAATTGGTATCACAAAAGGTTTGATATTTCCATCTTTTTTATATGGTCAAAGGGTGTTTTGATCTATCTATCTATCTATCTATCTATCTATCTATCTATCTATCTATCATCTATCTATCTATTTCTACCTATCTATTGATCGATCTATTGACTTATTGAATGGCATGGAAAATATGGTATGGGATGGAAATGGAGAAATCTTTACAAAAAAGTTAAGAGAATTTTACAAGGAAAAAAAAAGATATTTTCTTAACTGACATAGCACAGAACTCAAAACCACTAACATATTTTTAGCTATATCGACATTTTTGGAATATTCATTTTGTTTACTGTCAGTTGCTTTCAGCCTGTTGGCTACTTTGCAAATGATAGTAACACATACACATACATTATTCTGTATCTGGGACATGAAGACTACACAACTTAAGGATAAAGTCAAATAGTAAACTTAGGTTATAAATTCTGATTTGATGGGAAATCCAAGCCCTTGTAAACTTAGTTACATTGTTTTCCTACAAAACAATGTATAAATACAAAGTCTTAATATTATCTCAGAGGTTATTATTAACTTGGATGTAAGGGACCCGCAAAAGTTCAGTCTTTTGGGGATCAAGATCATCACTTTTCAGAAAACTGTATCGTCACAATCAATCTATGTTTATTTAAAGCACGTGACACAAGGCTACCTATCATAATATTAACCTAGTATTTTATCCTGTGGCCTAGAGATACTATTTATACATAAGGAATACATGTAAGAGAGAACTATGAATGAACAAGCCAGGGAATTGTTAAAGGAATTGTTGCTATGGCAACTTACAATTTGTTCTCAGCACAGAAAATTTCATTTTATTACTGAGTACCTCAACAAGAACAAGAATAAGTTTTGCTCAAGTCTATGCTGTAACAGAAAGGAAAGGAATACACACACACTCACACACACACACAAAAAAAAAAAAACCCACCGAAATTTGTAGATAACAAATGAAAACCACACGTGACATTAAGTGACAGCTTTGATTGATTCTGATCTTTAAAATATACAGGTTAAATATTACTGTTTTTCAGCTCTTCTTTGTAACAAGAGTAATATTGTGCATTATATTCCAGGATTCAAGAATCACGACCGTAGGATGTGACTCGGTTCAACTTCTAGTAGAACACTTTTACGCTGACGTGTGCTTTCTTTGCTCCACAATACCTAACATTTTAGTCCCAGTTTGCCTACACTGTCTTTCTCACAAGCTTTCAAGATTTTGTAGGAATATATGAAGGACAGCTCTTTACATTATCTGTTTGTCCATGATTTATACCTTCGTTTCTCCTTAGGGTCTTCTATAAATTATTCAAGACTCAATATGATTTCATAACTTAGCTCGGCAAGTAATGGTTCCACTCTTTCTCCCTTAAGGTCCTCCTAGTTTTTATTGCTTATGTTATTAATTTCTTCTCAGCTATTCATATCAGCTAGGGCAGTTAGATGTGTACTTTTAAATGTTAGTTTATCTCTTCAGGCCTCATTTTTATTATCTTTGAAATAAAATACCTTACTTTGGATAACCATTGCTACGATAAAACACTGTGATGAAACCAATTTGAGAAGTAAAGGGCTTGTTTCATCTAACAGGCTGTAGTCCATCAGGGAAAGCCAGGCCAGGGATTTAAGACGGGGATTTGGAGAGGAGAACTTACGCAGAGACTGCGGAGGAGCGCTGCTTATTGATTTGTGCCTCACGGCTTGCCCAACCTGCTTCATAACAGCCACCAGCCCCACAAGCCCAGAGGTGGCATCACCCCTTGTGGATGGGTCTGTGCATGCTAATCACCAACCAAGGAAAGGCACCAGAGGCTTGCCCACAGCCTGACCTTATGAAGGCATTTTTTTTCTAATTGAAGTTTCCTCCTTTCATAGAATGTTAGCTTTTGTCAAGTTGACATAAAACTAGCCAGCATATAAAGATACTATATCATAATCAGATACATTTTGTGGGATTTTGGTCTGGAGCATTCAACTCTCACATTAGCCTACACAGACAATATTTAAACCAATGAAGATAGAGATTCCATTAAATTGTATTTAGAAAACCAGAAATCCAGTCAGATTGGGCCTGTGAGCCACAGCTGGCCAAATCTTTCTATGCACCATAATCTCCAAGTCTTGTAATCCTTTTTATTCTAAGAAAATGTAAAGATTAATTTCTATTCCTTACATTAACGTTTTATTAATCTGTCTTGTTATACATACCCATTATTCTGGTTCATTGCTATTAGTAGTGATAAATGACTTGGGGCCTTGCTTCTCTTTCCCCAATATATTTCTCATGATTTAACATTTAACATATGGTGCATTTAACACACAGTCTCTCCATATGTCAGACTGAAAAGGTTGAGCTCTCTCAGATACACAACACTTCATGAACTGGTTATAACCTCTACCCATCGCCCTATGTTTATTGTCGAAGGCCAGTTTACATTTGATAGCAACCTGCATTCTCTTTCCTTTTTTGGTATAGTAGGACAGGAGAGAGATGCACAACAGTTTATAAAAAATTAACTTTCAGAAATTTCCATTTGTTTCTCAAATCTATTATGGAAATAATGGAGCCATTTGGCTGAATCTACACTGATATTAGATTGAATGGATACTGGCTTGATTTCTGTTTTCCTGAAGCGGATGAAGCATGGAGCAAGGAGTAGCTTCATTTTACCCTTCTCTTCCTCAATCTGTTTTCATTCACCCTTCATGCAATGTGAAGAGATGTTTCCTTCAAACTCCCTGATATACTCTACACAGCGACCATCAGTAGGTGTGAACACCTTAAATGTGAGCCTCAAAAGCATGTCTAGTAGAATATTTATGAGGAGAAAAAAGCCTTTATGTCTTTAGCTCATTCTCACTGCCATTAGCTCTCTAATCTTTATGTACTAACTGAAGTCTCAAGTTTAAAAGCAAAATCCCTTAACAAGAATAGTTATGTCATTGTTATTTACTTAAAGCCTGTCTCAAACTTTTTCATACTTGGATCCTAGCTTTTGTTTTCTAACATGAATGAGTGGGTTTTCACAGAAACAACAATATTTCTTGATGAAATGGGCTGTGCTTCATGGAAAATCTTCATGTATCAACCATTTGTGAACTTTGTCACTATCTGTCCAGATCTCTATTCACTAGGGCAGAACAAGTCTGCTTAGAAAACATAAATTTGAGTTCTCATTGTCAGTCTTTTGGGGATATGCCAGGGTCCCAGAAATAGCAAATCTTAGAAGGCAGCCTGGCGTTTTTGTCTAGAGGTTCTGTAATAAAGCAGATCTACCAGCAAATGAAATAAGATGGAGTGGGCCTCAAGCAGTTCCAGCACTGGAGGACATATTGATGCCTGTGATTCATGCTGCTGCCAAGGGCCATGTCTCGGTCCGTGGCCCATGTTACCACTGAAGGCCATGTGGATGTCCATGGTCTTTGCTGCATCCTGAAGCCATGCTGCTGTCTATGAGCCATGCTGCTACTGGGACCTATACTGATCTGAGCAGCCTGTACTACCATCTGAGACCATAGTGATGTCCTGCTCTATGCTGTCATGGGAGATGGCCCTATTGCACCCTGTAAGAGTGTTGGTGTCCATGGACTGTGTTACCACCAAAGGCTCCGCAGATGTCCATAGTCTGTGCTGCAGTCTGAACCCACCGTGAACTGTGCTGCCACCGAGGCTCACGTTGATGTGAGTGGCGTGGGCTACCCCCTGTTAGGTATGCTGCCACTGAGGGCTGTGATGGTATCCATGGCCCATGCTGCAGTAGAACACCATGTTGATGACTGTGGTCTGCACTGTCATTGAAGATCATGCTTAGGTTAGCGGCATGATGACTCTGAAGATCTTGTGGATGTCCATGTTCTGCACTGTCCCTAGGAACCATGTATAAGGCCATGGTTCCTGCTCTTGCTGACTGCGAAAGGCAAGGAAGCTTCTTTTGACATGCTATTGAGGACTGCAGACTCACATTTGGGAAAGAGGGACAAAGACAGGTTCTGTGACAATCCCTACACCACGCCATCCCTACCAAAGCAACAGCCTAGACAGAAAGCCATTGAAGAGAACTCTTAAAACTTGGAAAGAAGCTAGTCAAGAAGCAGGACCTTGGGTAAGATGCTCAATTCCCATTCAGAAAGGCAAACAGGATGGATGTCAGAAGAGAGAGAAAACAGGGAACTGAGACTCATAGCCAAACTTTGGGCAGAATGTAGGGAATCTTATGAAAGAAGGGAGAGATAGAAATACCTGGAGGGGACAAGAGCTCCACAAGGAGAGCAACAGAACCAAAAATCTGGGCCCAGGGGTGTTTTCTGAGACTGATATTCCAACCAAGAACCATTTGTAGAGATAATCTAGAACTCCTGAACAGATGTAGCCCATGGCAGCTCAGTGTTCAAGTGGGTTCCCTAGTAATGGGAATAAGGACTGTCTCTGACATGAACTCGGTAGCCAGCTCTGGATGTAGCCTTGCCAGGCCACGGAGGAAGACAATGCAGCCAGTCCTGATGAGACCTGACAGACTAGGGTCAGGTGGAAAGGGAGGAAGACCTCCCCTATCAGTGGACTGGGGGAGGGGTATGGGTGGAGAAGAAAAAGTGAGGGTGGGATTGGAAGGGGACAAGGAAGGGTGCTTCCGTTGGGATACAAAGTGAAAAAGCTGTAATTAATAATAAATAAATTTTTAAAAATTGTAATAGGATGCTGAAGTATGGATGATGTGCAGGTAGGGAACGACTCAGTTTAAGGGTACTGGGAGTTTTATCATGCACCAGTGAGTATATAGGTAACACAAATTGAACTTGATTTTCTTTTTCTTCTTTTTTTGGGGGGTGGTCACAAGAGTAGGGGGACAGACTTGGGTAGACAGGAAAGTGAGGGTGCTCAGGTTTCATGATATAAAATTCACAAATTATTAAAATAAAGAGAGATAAGCTAGAGCGCGGGCTCAGGCAATCCCAGCAGTGGAGGGCTGAGGCAAGGAATGCGCCATGAGTCTAACATTACACTAGGCTACATAATGCGTTCAGGGCAGCCTAATCTATAGGTTGAGACTCGATCTAAAGGAATATTAAGGGTGCTGATTATTTTTCTCATGGGTAGAGCACTTGTCTAGCTATAACAAGGGCTTGGGTTTAGCCCTCAATTCTGAAAAAAAAAAAAAAGGAAGGAAGTACTAAAGAAAGATAGACTTTGTAAGAAAGAAAGAAGAGAAAGAAGGAAGGAAAGGAAAAGAAAACAAAGAAAGAAAGAAGGGGAAAAAAAGAAATAGTAAAAGTAGTCAGCCAAGTTAGAACAAAAAGGCTACAACCTGGCTGGCAGCCATGGCCCAGCCCCGTCGGTAACTCCAGTCCAGGTGATTCAGCGCCCTCCTTGGTCTGCAAGGACATGCTACCCATAGAGCTCCTATCCCTTAAGCTGCAGCACATAAATAAAATAAAGCAAAATCTTAAGTCTGGAGACATAGGTCAGCAGGTTAAGGTACATTTGAATATTCATACTTTGAAGAAAAGTCTTTCTTACAAAAGTCTTTATAAAACTATCTACACTATACAAGAGTTGTGTTTCGAGATGTTCTAGATGGCTTGCTGGGCAGCACAGTGTCAGTGGTGGGGGCCAGAGAGGGCAATAGAGGGGAAATGGTTTGAAAAACATGTATGTCTGGTACTGGATTTGACACCACAATAACGACTTTTTGTGTCAAAGTATCTAAAGTAAAAGGTTGAGTTGCGCCTCCTCCTAAAGGGTCAAACGACCCTTTTGCAGAGGTTGCCCAAGAGCATCATAAAACACAAATATTTACATTATAATTCATAACAGTAGCAAAACTTCAGTTTTGTAGAAATGAAAATAATTTTATGGTTGGGGGTCACCACATCATGAGGAATAGTATTAAACCTTCCTAAGGTTGCAGCCTTAGGAAGCTTGAGAGCCACTGCCTTAGAGTACCTTCACCTCACCACACTCATAAAAGTGATACATGTTTGAAGTGGTGGAGGAGATAATTACCTTGATGTAACCATTATGCAGCATAAGCATATCAGAAAATCACATTTCACTCAATAAATATTGGCAATAATGTATGAAATTTTAAAAGTGAATATATAATATGAAGCCTGAGGGAGGACTTCAGTGACCATGGCACTGAGTGAGAGCTGCTAAGAGTTGTTCAAAACCTGCATGTTCCATAAAAGAGAAAGAAATACTAATGATTCCTAAATAATTAAAAGTTTATTTTAATGATGTAAGTAAAATTCTAAAGGTTAGTATAAAGTTAAAATTAAGTATATTACTTTAAGGTACCAACATTCTATTCTAGGAGCACTCTAGCTTGTAATCTAAGTGTTTCATTTGTTTTAGAGAGTAAAGATATGGGAAAATTTCATCAAAGTTTCCGGTCTGTTTCAACAAATATTTATAAATTATCTTTAAAATAAAGAGATTGATTTTACTGGAAAAGGAAGATAAATAGTTATGCCTACAGATAATATGCATGTTGTAAAAGAATCATGTTTTCAAAGACATTTACTGACTTAAAAGAGGAAATGTGTCAAAATGCATGCATATTTCCTGAATTTTCCACGTGTTCTTATGATAATAGGCCACTGATATGACCGCAATTCAACAGCATATGTGTATTAAGGGGAAAATGTTCTCCACCAATTGAGAAAGGAGTTTTCAATAATGGATAATGAAGTTGTGCTAGTTACCCTTGTTTGAATAAATTTTTCTTTTTAGTCTCATACATTTACTGAAATACCAGTGGGGAGATCATTTGGTTCAAAGTGATGATTCTTAGTGTCTTAGGGCATGGGGGAAAACAACCCTCAAGTCTGCTTCTTTACAACACTCTATTGCACATCTCTCACATCTAGTGACCGTCTTAGATAGACATCTAAGATTAGAAAGCAAAAAGAGAGTTGAAGGTCTCTGTGCAAATACTGAATTTGGTGATGAGCAGATCTCGCTTACCATTTGACCCAGAGACTATAAGCAGTATTCCCTGTGTAATATTTTATTTCCATTTGAATTGTGCATATAGGTGAATATTCAGTAAAATATTCTTTCACAAACCTCCTCTTTGAAAATATCCAATTCAGCTGTCATCTTTTGTTTTCCTTCTCGCACTTCTGGGCAATTATAAGTCATCTATTTTGCTGTCCATTTTGTGAATGTTTATCATAAATCTCAATGTCAGCATTTTCTCTGGGTTTGAAATGATGATGATTTATTAGTCTCTTTATTATTTATTCATTCATTATTTAATGTTAACAGAAATTTAAAGCATGGGCCTCAGACATATTAGATAAATATTGCACTGCTGAGCCATATCTCTGGGTTTCTTCTTAGTTTTTAGCTTTAGACAGAGTCTCACTCAGTTGCTCAGGATTGACTCAAACTTATTTCCCTCCTGTCCTGGCTTTAGGAATATCTGTGATGCCAGGCTATTCCACCAGGCCCAGATGTGAATGCTATTTTCAATAAGCATATTAAAGCTATAATTAAAATGATTCTTGAGAAGGTATTGGGATAATTCTGGAGTTCTTAGAATTACCGTTGTATTTCATATCACTTAAAATAATCACAACAGAATATATAGAAGTATAATGAAAGGTATTGAGAAATGAACAAGTATAAAAACAAAAAAAAATTGTATCTTTGAAAGTCAGCAAACTAAGGCAATTTCTTTCACTTTAATTTTATTTAGAACTACTAGAATAAGAAAGAATTTGAGATGATTAAGTACCTCTTATACTTTGTGAGGAAATGTTTTGAATGTGTGACTGTCACGTTGTTGGTTTCAGTCCCATTCATGAGCATGTATTTTTATGTACCCTAAAAGTATCAGAACATATCTGATACTTTAAATTTTTATTTTTTTAAAATTTTTTATTTATTCATTTTACGTACTAGTCATAGCCCTCTCCCTTCTCTACTCCTGGTCCCACACTCCCTCTCTGTTTCCCCTATCGCTCCTCTATTACTCCTCAGAGAAGAGGAACATTCCCTACCAACTCACCCCAAAATATCAAGTTTCATCAGGAAAGAGTGCAACCTCTTTCCCTGTGTCACGGCAAGATAGCTCCACCAGAGGAAAGCGATCAAAAAGCAAGCAAGAGATTCCATGTCAGATCAGCCCTCATTCCCCTTACTAGGGAACCCCTATGAGGACCAAGCTGCCCATTGGCCATATCTGGGTAGGGTGCCTAGGATCAGTCCATGCTTGGTCCTGCGTTGGTGTTTCAGTCTACACAGCACCCCCCTGCTGCCCCTGGGTCTTGGTTAGATAGCTCTGTTGGTCTTCCTGTGGGGCTCCAGTTCCCTCTGGGTTCTTCTTTTCTTACCCCCACTCTTCCACAAAACTCCCTGTTCTCCACCCAATGTTCAGTAGTACGTATCTGCATCTGTTTCCATCAGCTGCTGGGTGGAGTCACTCAGAAGGCAGCGACGCTTGACCGCCATCTGCAAGCATTGCAGAGTATTGTTAATAGTGTCAGGTGTTGGCTGTCTCCTCTGGAGTGGGACTCAGGTTGGGCCAGACATTGGCTGGACATTCCTTTAATCTCTGCCTTAGTTTTGTCCCTCCCCATCTTGTAGACAGGGTAAACTTGGGTGGAAGTTTTTGCAGGTGAATTGGTGTTCACCTTCCTCCAATAGGAGTCCTATCTAGTTAGAGGGTGGCTTCTTCAGTATCCATGACCCCTGTTTCTAGGAGTCTCAGCTAGAGTCATCTTTATATCCTCCCAGGAGCCTACCCTGTCGAGGGTCTCCAGTTTGACACTTCTTTGTGTCAAAATTCTTTGTTCAGACCCAAGGTTTCTCTTCTCTCAGCAATCCCTCCCTCCCTTGCTTTCCCAGGTCTGATATCAACCCTCATTTCTCCCCATGCACCCTCTCTTACCCTGTCCTCTTTCTTCAGCCCCTTCTGCCATCTATTCTATTTCCACTTCTGAGTGGGAATTAAGCATTCTCCCTTAGGTCTTTCTTATTATTTATTTTATTTGGGTCTGAGAGTTGTATCCTGTACTATATGGCTAAAATCCACTTATAAGTGAATACATACTATGTTTGTCTTTCTAGATCTGAGTTATCTTATTCAGGGTGATATTTCTAGTTCAATCCATTTGCCTGCCAGTTTCATGATTTCACTGTTTTTAATACCTTAGTAGTTTCCATTGTATAAATGTACCACAGTTTTTTTTTTACCCATTCTTTAGTTGAGGGACATCTAGGTTATTTCTAGATTCTGTTACAAACAAAGCTGCTTTTAATATAGTTGAGCAAGTGTCCATGTTATATGGTAGAGCATCTTTTGGGTATATATCCAGGAGTGATGTAGCTGGGTCTTGGGTTAGAGCTACTCCCAGTTTTCTGAGAAAATGCCAAATTCATTTCCAGAGTTTGTACAAGTTTGCACTCCCACCAACATAAAGGCATGGACCCCTTTCTTCACATCTCACCAGCATGTGCTGTCACTTCTGTTTTTTATCTTAGCCATTCTGAGGGTTGTAAGATGGAGTCTCAGAGTCATTTTGATTTGCCTTTCCCCATGACTGAGGACAGTGAGCATTTCTTTAAGTGCTTCTCTGCCATTCTATATTCCTCTGATGAAAATTCTGTTTGGTGGTGTTCTCCAATTTTTAATTGGATTATTTGGTTTCTTAATGTTTAATTTCTTGAGTTCTTTATATATTCTGGATATTAGCCTCTGTCAGATCTTTTCCTGTCTGTAGGCTGTCCTTTTGTTCTATTGACCATGTCCTTTGGTTTACAGAAGGTTTTCAGTTTCATGAAGTCCCATTTATTGACTATTGATCTTAGAGCCTGTGCTGTTGGTGTTCTGTTTAGGAAGTTGTTTCCTGTGCCAATGTGTTCAAGGCTCTTCCCCATTTTTTTCTTCTAAAAAATTTACTGTGTCTGGTTTTATGTTGAGGTCTTTGATCCACTTGGACTTTAGTTTTGTGTAGGGTGATAAATATGGATCTATTTGCCTTTTTCTACATGTAGACATCCAGTTAGAACAGAACCATTTGATGGAGATGCTGTCTTTTTTTTTTTTTTTTTTTTTTTTCATTATGTTGTTTTGGCTTCTTTGTCAAAAAGCAAGTATCCAAAGGTGTGTGGGTTTAATTCCTGGTCTTCAATTTGGTTCCAGTGATCAGCAATCTGTTTCTATGCCACTATTATGCAGTTTTTACTACTATTGCTCTATAGTACAGCTTGAAATCAGGGATGGATATTCCTCCAGATCTTTTATTGTATAGGACCATTTAAGCTATTCTGGGTTTTTGTTTTTGTTTTTCATATGAAGTTGAGAATGGTTCTTTCAGGGTCTATAATGAATTGATGGGAATTGCATTGAATCTGTAGATTGCTTTCAGTAAAATAGCCATTTTTACTACGTTAATCCTACCAAATCATAAGCATGGGAGATTTTTCCATCTTCTGATACCTTCTTCAATTTCTTTTTTCAGAGACTTGAAGTTCTTGTCACATAGGTCTTTAACCTGATTGGTTAGAATTACACTGAGATACTTTAAATTCCTTGTTGCTATTGTGAAGACTGTGGTTTCCCTAATTTCTTTATTAGCCCATTTGTCATTTGTATACAAGAAGGCTATTGCTCTTTTGTGAGTTAATATTGTATCCAGCCACTTTACTGAAGGTGTTTATCAGCTGTAGGAGTTCTCTTGTAGAGTCTTTGGGGTCGATTAGAAATACTGCAAATAGCAATACTTTGACTTCTTCCTTTCCAGTTTGTGTCCCCTTGATCTCCTTTATTTGTCTTATTTCTCTGGTTAAGACTTCAAGTACTATATTGAAAAGATATGGAGAAAGTGGGCAGCCTTGTTTGTCACTGATTTCAGGGGAATTGCTTTAAATTTCTCTCTATTTAATTTGACGTTGGCAATAGGCTTGCTGTATCTTACCTTTATTTGTTTAGGAATGTGCCTTGTATCTCTCCAAGACTTTTATCATGAAGGGTTGTTGGATTTTGTCAAATGCTTTTTCAGCATTTAATAAGATGATCTTATAGGTTTTCTTTTCTTTCAGCTTGTTTATATGGTAGATTACATTCATGGATTTTCGTATATTGAACCACTTCTGCATGTCTGGGACAAAACCTACTTGATTATGGTGGATGATATTTTGATGTGTTTTTTTTTATTTTGTTTGTATTTTATTGAGTATTTTTGCATCAATGTTCATAAAAAATTGGTCTGAAATTTTATTTTTTTTGGGGGGGGTGCTTTTTGTGGTTTAGGTATCAGGGTGACTGTGGCATCACAGAATGGATTTGGCAGTGTTCTTGTTTCTATTTTGTGGAATAGATTGGGGGATACTGGGATTAGCTCTTCTTTGAAAGTCTGGTAGAATTCTGAACTGAAACCCTCTGACCCTTGAAGTGGAAGGGTGTTTTTTTGTTTTGTTTTGTTTTGGAAACTCAGTTGTGCTATGTGAATATAGATAGATAGATAGATAGATAGATAGATAGATAGATAGATAGATAGATAGATTTTTTTTCTTGTACCCAAGTGTAGGATTTGGGAATGTTTTTTCCTTGTGGAAAGCAACCCTCATGAGAGGGCGTGTGATGTTGATTAGTTGAAACTTACCTTGTGGGAAGAGCCTGTTTTTTTGTGAGCTCCAAAATATCCTCATGTGGACTTTGAGACGCATGTCTCAGAGAGTGAGACATGCCTTCTATATCTCTACACTTTTGCATTGCTACAGTTCACATCCTTCACTCATTTAGGTAGAGTAATGATTCATAGAACTGTTCATGCTGTTTTGATTGTGTTTTACTGCGTCAGTGGCCTCCTGTGATTTGGGGAATGTCTAAATACTTCTACTGAATTCTTCTGCTTTTGGTGGTTCATGTTGCTGCTGCTGGTTTGCTACATTGCTGGTATCCTGACAATTGAGTCTGGTAATTCCCAGAGAACCCATTGACCCTTCCCAGCAGGAAGTAAGTAAAAGCCCCTATCTCTAAGAAGCTCCTACCTAAGGTCTTGGGGGTTGGAAGTTAGGTAAAGACATTTAAGAACCTTAAATAAAGTAGGTGTTTGAAAAATCTAAGCCTACAGGTCCTGGGCATTTTTTGGATGGGAAACTTTTAATGACTGCTTTTATTTCCTTTGTGGGTATAGGACTATTTAACTTGTTTATCAGGGTGTTGATTTAACTTTGCAGCACTGTGGATTGGTTTTCCTGCAGACACTGTAGTGTTCTCCTGGTACCCAGACTCTGCTGTGTGCTGCCATCTTGCTTAGGGAACCCAGTATGTTCCTATTGTCCTGCGGGTTCCTGCAGGGAGACCAGTACAACCATGGATGGAGGCTGGTATCTGGGAGGTGTCCTTGGGGAGTTGGGAGGAGTCTTGTCTCCAGATGCTGGAGTTGTGCAATTGGGAGTCCTGTTTGAGTAGGAGGAAAGCACTGGGTGCTGTAAGCCAAGGACTGTGTGTGACTCTTGCACATAGGATGCCTGCAACTGTGCACCCCTTGCTTGTGGGACGCCTCCTTTCATCTGGGAAACACGAATGTTGGTGTTTGGAGTCAGCAGCCAGGTCACTTAGTGGGTTGGCAGTCTCTGATATCCTGTTCCTCAAACACAGTAAGTGCTAGGCTCGATCATCTTAGAAAAACAAATAAACTATTTTTTGAGTCTTGTTAATGCTTTTCCACCATCCCAGAGGAAATATTACAGTTGTGAGAAGATTGTTATACAGCAGAAGCCTGTCCTCTTTGGACAATAATTTTATATTATGTTATAATTATTCTTTTAACCATTAAATATCTTTTGTGCAAATTGACAAATTTGAAAATATTTAAACAATAAGTTCATTTCTTGTCTGGAAACGTTTGTTCTATAAAATTTTGTCTTGATTTAGTATAAAGGAACTCTGAGTACGAGATCGTCTAGGTTAAGAAAACGTTAGTGCAATGTTAGAGAACAATAAATTTTATTCTCATAATACATAACATCATATGAAGATGGAAGTCAATGTGTTTCTTCCATATAATCTCGTGTTGCATGGAATACTTCACAGCTGGGGTTATATGTTATAATTTTTAAAAAAGCAACATAGATGCGTATAGTTGTATAAGTTTTATTTTTTATATTTTTATTATTACATTTTATTAACTCTGTATCTCACCTGTATCCTGTTCCCTCAT
Source organism: Psammomys obesus (assembly GCF_907164565.1). NCBI lineage: Eukaryota > Metazoa > Chordata > Mammalia > Rodentia > Muridae > Psammomys > Psammomys obesus. Next base: position 13,441,327 of record NW_026585691.1, on the reverse strand, counting down.
TCCCTCCCAGTCCACCCTCCCTCTCCCATCTCCTCCCTGACCCTTTCCAAGTCCACTGATTGGGGAGGACCTCCTCCCCTTTCATCTGATCCTGTTTTATTAGGTATCTTCAGGACTGGCTGCAAAATCCTCTTCTGTGGCCTAGCAGGACTGCTTCTCCCTTGGGGAGTGGGGAGGTCAAAGAGCCCAAAATTGAGTTCCTGTCAGATTTAGTCCCTGTTCCTCTTACTATGGGAAACCAATTGGTTACTGAGATACCAAGGGCTACATCTGAGCAGAGGTTCTAGGTTATGTCCACACATGGTCCTTGGTGGAGTATAAGTCTCAAAAAAGACCCCTGTGCCCAGATATATTTGATCCTTGTGGAGCTCCTATTTTCTCCATGTCATACTAACTCCCCCTTCTTTCATATGATTCCCTGCACTCTGCCGAAGGTTTGGTTATGAGTCTTAGTATCTGCTTTGATACACTGCTAGGCAGAGTCTTCAGAGGCCCTCTGCAGTAGGCTTCTGTCCTGTTACTTGTTTTCTCCTATGTTCAATGCACATCCCATTTGTCTTTCTAAGTGAGGATTGATCATCTTACCCCCAGTCTTTTTTCTTGATTATCTTTTTTAGGTGTATAGATTTCATTATGTTTATCATATCTTATAGGTCTATATGAGTGAGTATATACCATGTGTGTCTTTCTCCTTCTGGGATACCTCACTCAGAATGATCATTTCTAGATCCCAACATTTGCCTGCAAATTTCCTCATTTTTGATTGCTGAGTAGTATTCCATTGTGTAAAAATACCACAATTTCTCTATCCATTCCTCCGTTGATGGACATTTGTGTTGTTTCCAGGTTCTGGCTATTACAAATAAAGCTGCCAAAAACATGGTTGAGCAAATGTCCTTGTTGTGTACTTGAGAAAATTTTGGATATATGCCTAGGAGTGGTATAGCTGGGTCTTGAGGAAGTACTATTCCTAATTGTCTGAGAAAGCACCAGATTGACTTCCAAAGTGGTTGTACCAGTTTACATTCCCACCAGCAATGGAGGAGGGTTCCCCTTTCTCCACAACCTCTCCAGCATATGTTGTCACTTGAGTTTTTTATTTTATCCATTTTGATGGCTGTAAGGTGAAATCTCAATGTCGTTTTGATTTACATCTCCCTGATGGCTAAGGATGTTGAGCATCTCTTTAAGTGTTTCTCTGCCATTCAATATTCCTCTACAGAGAATTCTCTGTTTAGCTCCATACCCCATTTTTAATTGGATTACTTGATTTATTGCTTTTAAACTTCTTTAGTTTTTATATATTCTGGATATCAGCCCTTTGTCAGATATAGGGTTGGTGAAGATCCTTTCCCAGTCTGTAGGCTGTCATTTTGCTCTGATGACAGTGTCTTTTGCTTTACAGAAGTTTTTCAGTTTCATGGGGTCCCATTTATTGATTGTTGCTCTTAGAGCCTGTGCTGTTGGTGTTCTGTTCAGGAAATTGTCTCCTGTGCCAATGAGTTCTAGGTACTTCCCCACTTTTTTTTTTCTAACAGATTTAATGTGTCTGGTTTTATGTTGAGGTCTTTGATCCACTTGGACTTTAGTTTTGTGCAGGGTGACAAATATGGATCAAATTGCTTTTTTCTACATGTACACATCCAGTTGGACCAGCACCATTTGTTGAAGATGCTGTCATTTTACACTTCCAAACCCTCAGTGTATAAGTTTTATAATTCAGAGTTTAGGAAGCAAAGGCAAGATTTATCCCATGTAACTTCATCTGCACAATGAGTTTCTGGTCCATGATAGCCAACAAAACCTTCTCTCAAGCAAACAGGAAAAATGTCTGCACTAACTCCTCTGTGTATATGTTATGTTTGCTAGCTTGATGTTTTGTGGGACTCCTAAGAGATTGGAGAGTTTCTGACTCCTCAGTCTGTTCTTGAGACCCTTTCCCTCATACTGGGTGGCCTTGGTCAGCTCTGATATGAAGGTTTGTGCCTATTTTGTGCCTGTTTTTGTTGTATCTTGTTATATCACGTTTGGTGTCTATGCCTGGGAGGCCTGTTTTTTTTTTTTTTTTTTTTTCTGAAGAGAAATGGAAGAGGAGTGGATCTGAGAGTGAGAAGGTGTGTGTTGGGGGAGCTGGGAGGAGTGGAAACTGAAGTTGGGATGTATTTCATGAGGAAAGAATAAATTTAAGAATGGAAGGAAGGAAAGAAAGGAGAAAAGAAAGAAGAAAGAAAGAAAGAAAGAAAGAAAGAAAGAAAGAAAGAAAGAAAGAAAGAAAGAAAGTATGTTAAAAGACTATAAGACTATGCTATTTGGTTTCCTGGTCCAACTTTTTCTGTTGTATGGATCTAGACATCCATCCATTACATCATGAAATAGAAGATATGAATAATAGCCACCCCAGGCTATTAGCTAAGAGAAAAACCCACAAAATATTGGAGGTTCAGTTTCTTTCAGAACTGTTACTGCCACTGGGAATCAAGAATTCAGTTTCTGTATATATGTACACATGTAGAAACTTTATGATAAAAGGAGAGTTATCTTTAAAACCTATGTACCTAATTGACTTAGAACTTGTTTCTAAAATTCCTTCTTAGGGTGATGTGTAAGCATTGTCTAATCTTTTTCTCGATTGAGTTGAGAAAAGTTGAGGCACTATTGTTCATTCTGTTTTGGTGAACTGATGAGTTTATTGGACTCCCCTACAGAGCATACATGAGGAGTTATTTATAAGAGAGTGGGAAATGTACCCCCAACCTTCTGTGCCTGGCCGATTTACCCATCAGGAAGGAGGATTTCTCTGTGCCAGGTAGACACATAGGCAGAACCTTTGCTTTTGTCTACACACACACACACATACACACAACCTCCCCTAGTCCACATTCAAATGGGATGTTCTTTTGTAGGTGGCCTCAGTTAACTGCACCTAGATGGAAGTTGTTTGTTTCATAGCCAGTCTTTCATGACAGAATCACTGCTTTTTGGTAAATAGATTTAATTTTATGCTACTTGGATAAAGGTCACATAAATAATGTTACAGAGAAGAAGAAAGCTATACAAGCAAATTTCTGGAAGTCAATTTTGACTTTCTCTTTTATAAAGTAGATTAGAACATAAAAACTTTAAAACAGACTTTCAGTTAAATCAATGTCCTCAAGGTACAAACCAAATGTTTTAACTAATTCATCATTGTTGTTATTTGTAGATGGGGCAAACTGAGAGGAGCACAAGGGAAGAAAGAAAAATTTTGGGTATGTAAGGCTTCCCAATTGAATTCATACTGTAAAATGAAAATCAGCTCCTCTTTTGCTGGCTTCACATTATGTAATCACACTCTGTAATGTTTTCCACACGTTGGTGTTTTCTTCAGCACAAAGCTAATTATAACAGTTTGTATTGTAATAATAGCTTTCTTCAAGTCCTGTGTTTTCAAGTTGTAAAAGAAGAATTTGTTTTGTTTCTTTCAAATTGAGACTCACTAGGACAGCTACTTATTCCATTACCATCTAGATTAAAAGAATAGATGTATGTTACTCATGTCTGTATTCATACCAAACAAATTGAGGACTTTGATATATTTATATCATGTACATATACTATGTAATATATATCAGAGAAGTTAAGAGTGATGGTTTTTGTTTGTTTGTTTTGCTTGCCAATTATAACTTATATGTGTGTCTTTCTGGGAGAGAGTTAGTATCATTGTGTACACAGGATAGCTTGAACTCCTGATCATCCTATCATGGCTTTCTAAGTGTTAAAGTAATAGGCATGCTCCAACATAACTGACTACATTCCACGTTACCTTTGAGACTAGATGCTCTTTCCCAGCAAAGACTACTATCACAGTGCGAAGTATAGTAGCAGGTTTGGAGCTGGAATAGTAGCTGGGATAGTAGCTGGGAGATCACATCTTGAGACACACCTACAAGGCAGAGAATGCTGGAATAGCTTGAGTCTTTTGAAACTTCATAGTCCATTCCCACGGGCACACCTCATTAAATAAGGCCATGTTTCCTAATCTTTTCCAAGCAGTTCCACCAATCCTATGGGGAGGATTCCAAGCAGTTCCCCAAATCCTATGGGGAGGATTTTCAGATTTCACTCAAACCACCAAAATGCACTGCCTGCCCCCCATAGCATGTGACCTCATCACAATGCAAAATGCAGTTGTTCTATCACCCAGAGTCTCAACACAGTTTAAAAGTCCAAATTCTCTTCTGAGATTCAAAGCTCTCAATTAAAGGTAACGCTCTGTAAAATCAAAAAAGCAGAGTACAGGCTTCCTTCCTGTACAATGGCAGAGAATATATCATTCTAAAAAGGATGAACAAAGACATAGTGAGAAAGTACTGGACCAAAGCAAGGCAAAATTCCAGCAAGGAAAACTCCAAATTCTATGGCTCCATATCTGATATCAAAAGGTTTAGATAGCTCCCTCCTTCCAGTTTTACAATACACTTCTCTTTCTTGGGATGGTGCCTTCAATACAGCTATCTCTCTCTCTCTCTCTCTCTCTCTCTCTCTCTCTCTCATGGTGGTTCTACTTCCTGTCTGAAGGTCTCCTTGGCAAATGTCCTAAGGATCTGGCATTTACAATAAACATACTGAGCTTTCTAAGAAATCCAGTTTATACTTTTACAGCTTCACTCAATAGCTTTCAGGGCCTCCGTGAAGGACTCCCCTGCCACACACCTGACCTTGTAGTTTTCCTCAATGGCTAAAGAAGATTCCACAGCCTTTCTCCATTTACCTTTTATAATACTCTTGACAGAACCACATAGATAATATTGCCAAATTTGACTGCTTTCTTGGGATGGAGTTGGACTTCTTGAATCACATTTGAATATGCTTCCCTCTGTTATTGTTTTGTAGGTGCAGAAAAATCTTTAGTACCTTGCTTTTTCCATGTTGGAAACTTAGCTGGGTGGGGTCTTGCCCTGAGGACATCCCTCCTTTATTCCACTTTGGAACAGGCTTTTCTTTAATCTTCTTATCTCTTTCAGCCTGGCTCCAATATTAAATTTCTTGGTGCTTGTGTTTTTTTTTAACTGTAACCTGTATTCTCTCTCTGTATCTGTCTCCCTGTCTCTCTCTCTCTCTCTCTCTCTCTCTCTCTTTGTGCGTGTGCATGTGTGTGTGTGTGTGTGTGTGTGTGTGTGTGTGTATGTGTGTGTGTGTACTTTTGCATGCATGGGCATGAGTGTGTGTTTCTGTTTTCTCTTTTTTTCATTATAGACTTTTGTAAGAGTGATTACTAGTAGCCATGCGAGAGTTAGTATTAGGCTCTCTTAAAAATCTCCCCCACCACAGGAGCCTATCACAGAGGCCCTCTGAAAGACTCTACCCAGCAGGGTACCCAAGCAGATGCTGAGACTCATAGCCAAACTTTGGGCAGAGTGCAGGGAATCTTATAAAAGAAGGGAGAGATAGAAAAACCTGGAGGGGACAGGAGCGCCACAAGGAGACCAACAGAGCCAAAAAAAATCTGGTTCCAGGGGCCTTTTCTGAGACTGATATTCCAACCAAGAACCATGCATGGAGATAACCTAGAACCCCTGCACAGATGTAGACCATGAAAGCTCAGTGTCCAAGTGGGTCCCTAGTAATGGCCACAGAGGAAGACAATGCATCCAGTCTTGATGAAACCTGATAGGCTAGGGTCAGAGGGAAGGGAAGGAAGATCTCCCCTATCAGTGTACTTGGGGAGGGGCATGGGAGGAGAAGAGGTTGAAGGGTGGAATTGGGAGAGGATGAGGGAAAGTCTACAGCTGGACTACAAAGCAAATAAACTGTAATTTATAAAAAATTAATAAATTAATTTAAAATTCTACCTCACCAAGAAAATTATCCCAATATTTTAATTTAGCCTCAGGAAGATCATTGGACTCAGGACAGCTACATTCTTTGTCAAAATATCACAGACCTGATCTCTAGCCCAGTTGCTTCCTCTCCAAAGCCACTTGAACTGGGACTTCACAGTCTACATTGCTCTCTAAACTGCTGTCCAACAATTTTAGTGTCCTCCCATCATCTATTAAGATGCCCTGTTAAGCCCCATTTACAGTTCAGCTGCTTTTCTACCTAGTTCAAAATCCCAAAGTCTTCTACATCCCTCTGGAACCAGCACGGTCTTCCATAGTATGCACTCCCTGATACCAAACTTGTATCTTAGTTACTTTTCTATGGTTGGATAAAACGACATGGTCAAGGGCTACTTAGAAAAGAAAGAATTTAATTTTGGAGCTTGTGATTTCAGAGGACTGGAGTCCATGATGGAAGAACAAAGGTATGCAAGCAGAAACATTTAGGAACTTAGATTTTTTTTTTATCCACAATTTTTTATTTTCTGTATCTGTTGGATACAGACCAATGATTCGTCGCAATGAATATTTTCAAGTAAAGAAGTGTAGACAAATGGATATACTGTAGGATACACTGTGACACACTACAGGGAAGGGCGAGGTGAGTAGACTTGGGATGCATGATGTGTAATTCAGAAAGAACCAATAAAAAGTTAAAAAAATAACATTAATGTTTGATAGTTAAAAAGATTGTGAAGGAGGGTGTAGCTTCAGTATTTGCAATTTGCAATTAAGTTTCAATGTTGAGGTATTATTGAATAAATTTTAAATACATTCAATTTTAAAATAATATAACTCGGAGAGATGCTTTGACGTAGTTGATTCATAACAGTTATTAACACATAACACAGGATAGTTATGTTTTGAGTCAGTGTGCGGAAATATGAACTGTAAAATAATATAAAACTCTCTCATCTTCATTTTGATCTTTTCCAACTGAGATCACATAAGTCGTAAACTTCATGGATCCACACACAGACACACATGCCAGCATGCGCATACACACTCACACATATACAGTCTCGGATTTTTAATACATACCTGCATACACTATTTTTCTGTCTGTCTGTATGTGTGTGTGTTCATGTGTATGTGTGTGCTCATGTCTGTGAAGGTGTGTGGAGGCCTAAAGACAACCTCAGGTATTGTTTCTTTGGTGCTGTGTTTAGGAGGTGTGAGTCTCACTCACTGGCCTGGAACTTGCCAATATGTAGGAATGGCTGCACAGTGAGTCCCAGAGTTATTCTTCTCTTTTCCTTGCTACCACTGGAATGATAATCATACACTACCACACTTGGTTCTTATAATATGGGTTCTGAGGTTTGGACTCCTTCCCTTGGGCTTATTATTCATCTTCCATTTTGAAAATATTTGATTTATTTAAGGAATCTAAAGGCTTAATATATACTATTATACATGAGAATATGAATGATATTCATTGAACAGTGAATAAGTATGCATTTAGGAAAGGTAGACAAGGCACTAAAAGTTTCACTTCATGTAAAATCAATTGTGAATTTAATTGAAATATAACCTTTAAGTGCTATTGGTGGTTTTGAATGAATTATGAAGCATCCAACGTTATCAACATGTACACGCAGATATATCACGCACAGGATGGAGCGTCTGGATCATAAACAGAGCCTGCTGAGAAAAAGGAGTCTCTGTTTTTCCTGAAGAATAAGGGAAAATAAAATGACATTTATTACACTGTCCTGGCCTTTGACAATATAAATATGTCTTCCCAAGGCCTGGATAAACTTCAGATAATGTCTTCTAATACTGGGCTTTGTCTCTTCTGACATGTAAATACTTAGGGAGATAATGTTATGTCCTGGGGACTAATTCAGGACCTTGTCTGAGCAATCATTCTTTGGCTCAGAGGTAGCTCAGAGAAGCTGTATTGCCCATGTACATTAAATCAGTGAACTAGACAGATGGCTACAGATCTGATCCCCACGGTATGTGAAGAGTTTCTAGAAGTAGAGGCAAGAATTCCTTATCATTGTATTATTCACATTTTTGGTTCAGCAAGATTCTTCAATTTGTTTTTAAAAATGAATCCTTGAATAGAAAGGCAGCTAGCTATTGATTTCCCAAAGTTATGTAATGGAATTTTAAAAATGTTTACAACGTATACTTTTTTTTTTCCTAATAGACATTGTTGGGTGTTTTTCATTGTTGGGAAAACAATGGATAGCAGCAGACAGAAACAAAAATAAATAAAAGTAACTATAAAGTTCTCTCTCTTTTTTAATTGAAGATCGATTCTTCTCTCATAAAATACATCTCAGCCACAGTTTCACCTTCCTCCACTCCTCCTAGTCCCACTCCAATTCCTCTCCCTCAGATCCAATCCTCCTCAGTTTCCTCTTTAGAAAAAAAAGCAGCCCTCTAAGAGATGACATCCAGACAGGACAAGATACAGTAAGACATGGTGAAATAACAAGGCTAGACAAGGCAACCCAATGGGAGGAAGGGAGCTCCAAGAGCAGGCAAAGAGTAGAAATACACTTGTTCCCACTGTGAAGAATTTCATAAAACAATCAAACATACAAAACCCACCAACCTAACAGACATCACATATATGCAAAGGATCTGGCACAATATTTAAACCTCTATTTTATTTTAAAAATGAGATCTGAATGAATTTGTGTCCCCCCTTTTTTTTCTGTGACCTGGGAGAATTTGCTAAGTCCAGATTGGAGCTGAGCATCATTTCTGTCATGAGTAGAGAACTTTTGAGAATGTGAATTGGCCTGGAGTGCAGTCTAGAGGGACTTACATCTGTTTCCTCCCATGAAATAATTATTGAGCACTGGAACACAGCAATAAGTAAAAAAAAAAAAAAAAAAAAAAAAAAAAAAAAAGGAGGGTGGAAAATCTGGACAAATTCTTTAGTATCTCAGGATCCTTTGTGAACTGATTATTTTACAATCCTGGAAACCACATATGGATTGAATTTAATAAAACTCCTATCTCCAAACAGCTTATTTTACAGCTGAAATGGCCATTTCCGTAGCATATCCTCCCACATAAAAGGCTAACCCTTTATGGCACATAGATCCACTACCAGCATTTGCAATTAGCATAAAGAGCTAACACATATTAAAATTTTAACTGAATAAGAAAAATTATGAGCAAGACTCAATAGAAGAAAGCTTTCAATACAGGTAACCAATGATACCTGATAGGCAGAACTTAAATAGCCATCATAAAACCACTTAATAATAATATTGGAATGATATCAATCTGTAAAAAAAAAAAAAAAGAACGAAAGAAAAGATTAATTTGTACAAAAGCATTTTAGGTTAGAATCCATGTTAGAAACAGCACCGCCCTCCCAACTCACCATGCGACCCACATGAAGACCAAGCCGCCCATCTGCCACATGTGTGCAGGAGGCCTAGATCCAGACCATGCACGCTCCTTAGGTAATAGCTCAGTCTGTGTAATCCCTCTTGGGTTTGGGTTAGTTGTCTCTGTTGGTCTTCTTGTGAGGTTTATGTACCCTCCAGGTACTTCCATCCCACCCCACCACCCTTCCACAGGACTCCCAGACCTCTGTCCAATGCTTGGCTGCAAGTCCCAACATCTTCTCGATCCCCTGCTGGGTGGAGCCTCCCAGAGGACAGTTAAGTTAGGCTTCTTTCTGCAAGCACAACAGAGCATCATTAACAGTGCCAGGGGCTGACTCTCTGCAGGGTGGGTCTCAGGTTGGATCAATTATTGGTTGGATTTTCCCTCAATCTTTGTTCCCTCCTTATCCCTGCACTTCTTGTAGGCAAGGTAATTTTGGGATCACAGGTTTTGTTCGTGGGTTGTTCCCCTCCTTCCATCAGTCCTGTCTAACAAGTCCAAGTGGATAAAAGACATTGTCTTCTAGATCTTTAGAAGACAAAGTCGGTGGAAAGTCTGGAATTCATTGGCATAGCAGACAACTTCCTGAACAGAACACCAACAACACAGGCTCTAAGAGCAACAATTAATAAATAGGATCTCATTGAATTGAGAAGCTTCTGTAAGTCCAAGAACACTGTCAGTAGAACAAAACAGCAGCTTACAGATTAGAAAAATATCTTCACCACCACTACGTCAGACAGAGGGTTAATGTCTAAAATATACAAAGAACTTAAGAAATTAAACATTAACAAATCAAATAATCCAATTAAAATGAGGTACAGAGCTAAACCGAGAATTTATATCAGAGGAATCTTGAATGGCTAAGAAGCACTCAAATGTTTTTAGCCATCAGAGAAATGCAAATCAAAATGATGCTAAGATTTCATTTTACACCAATCAGAGTGGCTAAGATAAAAAACTTAAAGTGATAACACACACTGTTGAGGATTTGGAGAAAAGGGAACACTCCTCCTTTGCTGGAGTACAATGGAGTGCAAACTTGTACAAACTTGTGCAGCCTATCTGGAAATCAATCTGACTCTTTCTCAGAATATTGGAAATAGTTCTACCTCAAGACCCAGCTATACCACTCCTGGGCATATACCCAAAAGATGCTCCACCACACAAGAGGGACATTTGCTTAACTATGTTCATATTGGCTTTATTTGTAATAGACAGAAACTAGAAACAACCTAGATGTCTCTCAAGCAAAGAATGAATACATTCACACAATGGAATACTACTCAGCTATTAAAAACAAAACAAAACAAAATGAACCCATGAAATTTGCAGGCAAATAGAAAAGATCATCCTAAGTGATGCAACCCAGACCCTGAAAGGCACACATGGTATGTACTCACTTTCAAGTGGATATTAGACCTATAGTTCAGGACAACCATACTACAATCCACAGACCCAAAGAAGGTATGTGACAAGAGGGCCCAAAGGATTGTGCCAGAATGTCACTCAGAAGGGGAAATAGAGCAACAGAACAAACGAATATGGGCACAGGGGTCTTTTCTGAGACTGATACTCCAAACAAGGTCTATTCATGGAGACAACCTAGAACCCCTGCACAGATGTAGTCCATGGCAACTCAGTGTCCAAGAGGGTTCCCTAGTAATGGGAACAGGGACTGTCTCTGACATGAACTCAGTGGCTGGCTCTTTGATCCCCTCCCCCTGATGGGGGAGCAGCCTTACCAGGCCACAGAGGAAGACAATGCAGTCAGTCCTGAGGAAACCTGATAGACCAGGGTCACATAAAAAGGGAGGAGGACCTCCCTTATCAGTGGACTGGGGGAGGAGCATAGTAAAAGAAGAGGGAGGAAGGAGGGGATCGGGAGGGGATGAAGAAGGGGGCTACAGTTGGGATACAAAGTGAATAAACTATAACTAATAAAAAATAAATTTAATAAAAAGAAGGGGAAATAGATAGACAGCAGAAGTGGATGAAGAGAGGTAAAGACTGGGGAGGGAAGCAAGAGTGGGGATCAAATGTGGGGAGAAGAGGGGTGGGAGGTGAAAGGGGTGGGAACAAGAAGGGAAACTGACTGGGGCATCTCTTTGTTAAGCTGGAGGCCTGTGTAGGGTAGGCTCTTGGGTGAAGATGGGTGTGACTCTAGCTGAGACTCCTAACGGAGAGGACAGGAAGCTTGAAGTGACAGGTCTAATTTAATTCTTCTACATGTGGACACCTAGTGTTCACAATAGCACTTATTGAAGATGATCTTTTCTCCAGTGTATGTTTTTGTCATTTTTGTTAACAATCAGATGGTTGCCGTCATGTATGCCAACATTTGGATTTCCTATTTTCTTCCAATGGTCTACATGTCTGTTTTCTGAGCCAACACCAGTCTGTTTTTCATTACGATAGTTCTGTAATATGTCTTGAAATCTAGAATGTTTACTCACCAACATTGTTCACTTTGCTAGGATTGTTTCAGATATCTGGAGTCTTTTGTGGCTTCATGTAAATTTTAGGACATTTTCTATTCCTATGAGGAATGAAATGATCAAGATTGGAAATGCATTGATATAAAAATAGCTCTTGACATAATATTAATTCTATCAATGCAGAAGAAGTATTTTTATTTCTTAGTGTTTCCCCCAACCTCTTCAGAGATTTAAAGTTTTCGCTATAGAGGTGTTAAACCTACTTGATTAGGTTTACTTCTAGATACTTTGTCTGAGGATACTGTGAAAAAGAGGTGTATCTGTGTTTTCTTGTATCCTTGTCAATTTCCTGAAAGTTTTGATCATTGCTACAATTATGCTTGTAGAATTTTGGGGGTCTCTTATGCATAATATATCATCTACAAATAGGGGTAATTTGACTTATTTTTCTGCTTTTATCATTTAGTTTTCTTCTCTTATTTTTCTACCAAGTTCTGATTTTTTCTCAATGTGTTTGTAATTGAAATATAGATAAAAAGGCTACTGATATTTATATGTTAATTTTTTATCCCAGAAGTTTAATGAAAGTGTTTATGAGCTCTTAAAAATTCTGGTGAAGTATTATGGTCTCTTATAAATAGAAGCATATCTCTTGTGTATGGTAATTATATTCCTTATACATTCTTCATATTTCTTTCCTTTCATTAAATGAAACCTAAGGAACCTTTGTTGAAGTGTTGATGGATGTGACAATAATGAATGTCTATGCTTTGTTCTCTAATGATAAGAGAAATGCTTTCAATACTTTAAAGCTGACTTTAGTAATAGGTGTGGATTTCTTGAAGACATATTGTATGAGATGGTGGATAGGACAGTTTATTTATAATTTATTAATATTTAGATCATTAATGAATTTTGTGGTGGGACAAATTTAATATCCCACCACACACAATTCTTGTCCTCTTTGTGACAAAGTTAAGAAATTTTGAAAAGTATTTTGAATTGACTCTACATTAATCTCAGCAGTCCTAATCTTGTGTTTGAGAGCCACAAGATATCTCGAGAGCTGCCAGCCTTTAGTCTGTGTTGGGATCCTGGAGAAGGAGGTTTTGACCTCAGTGAAGCCTTAATAAGAAGCTAGATAAACTTGACAGGAGAGTGAGGGCAAACAGACGAAAAGCAGAATACTCCTTCTGCCATGTCCTTTTATGCAAGTCAACAGAAGGTGTGTCCCAGATTTAGGGTCAGTATTCCCTCTTCTAATGATCCACTCAAGAAAATCCCTCACAGGTATGCCCAGCTGCTTAGGTTTTAGTTGCTTCCAGATGTGGTCAAGTTGACAACCAAGATTAGCTATCACAACTTTCATTAGCATATGAATTTGCACTTGTTTAACAAACTGTACATGTACATCTCAGATTCAACAAAGGTAAAGTGACAAAATATTCAATGTTAATAGCCTTCAGGTAGTCAGATAAAAACAGGCACAATACTACAAATATAGTTTCACTATAGAAATAATAACTTTCCTAAAATATTTTTCATTTGAGATTATTTTTATTTGATTTTTCTGTCTTTGGGGAGACATGTTTTAGTTTGTTTAGATCCTAGTTGCAAACTCTCACATACTTTGTGGCTGTCTCATTTCCTGCTAGTCAAAGTCCATTTCATCTCTGAAAATACAAATTGAATTTATTATTTCAGACCCATCTTTGAGAGTTCTCCTTTCAGGTGTCAGGGATGATTGAGGAGGCAAAAAGCCAAATCTTAAAAAAAAAAAAATGCTGATGACAATTGGATGTTTTTGAAAACTCATATTGTCATGACAGTTTCAAAAGCTGAGGGAATCCGTTCTCACTGGAAAAAACCGTAGAAGCTGAATGCAACACCACATACGTTGGGAGTGTCAGTGTAGATCAAACCCAAGATCATATTCCATCTTAGACTCAGCACAGGGTGAATGGAAGCCAAGCGTGGCAGCTGTTGTTGTGACATCTCTAATCAATGGAGCTGGTCTACTGCATTTAGCTCTGGTCAACTAATTCCCTCCATGTGCCTCCTCTTCTGCCTTTATGACATTCTCTGCACACTCCATTAGTCCTTTTGCTTCACAATGTACTTACTCACTCAAGCTTAGATCTAAGAGCTATTCTGGACCCATCCCAGCTCTCTCATCATCCCCAGAGTGAAAAAAGAAAAAAAAAAAAAAAAAAAAAAAAAGGAAAAATTTCTAATTCCTGCTGATTTCACTTTCCCAGATACTTTATTTTCTCTGCCTTCATTAGATTACATAACTGAAAAAAAATCGTTTAGCAATGAGGCGTGGTGGCTCCTGTCTATAGTGCTAGTTCTAGGGAGGAAAATCTTCGTGCAAGGACACAAAACACTAAAGGGCTGTTCAGTGAATTTGAGGCTGATATGAGCTCTGTGGGAAAATCTAAGGTTTTCTGCCAAGCCGAGCTACCTAACAAGAATTTTAATGATTTAATTACCTCAATAAACTTCTTTATGCTGCTTCATGCTTAGTAATTATGGGTTTTGCTGCTTCCCTCTATTACAGCATCTCCCTATGTTGACAGTTTGTCCAGTCTCTGCACAGCCTTCCCTATGCATTTCATATAGCGGGTGCACACCTTTGCTGAACCAAGCAAACAAATGTGATGCAGCTACAGTAACCTCAAGAGCACTATAGGCATATCTCCACCTTAGCATCTAATTCATAGTGGCTATAATTCATTAGGTTATAACTTCCCTGAACTCAGAAAAATATATTATTTATTTGGGGACTTTTGGTGTTTAGCACAAGGATGGGTCAAAACTCTCGTGCATCTGTATCCTACTTTCTTTTCCATTTGGTATGGCAAAATTAATTTAGGGGAGAAGAGGTTTATTTCATCTCACATTTCTGGATTCAAGTGCTTCAGAATGGGGGAAGTCCCAGCAATGGAATACTAATGGAGCTGTTCACGGTATAGCCACAGTCAGCAGCAGACAGCAAAAAATACCTTTAAACTGGTTGTCATCATGCTTTTTCTCTCATTCAGCCCAGGACCCAGCCCAGGAAATGATTCTGCCCAAATTAATGGATGGGTCTTCCTATCTCAGTTAATCAAATTAAGAAAAGTCCTCATAGGCATGTTCCTAAGCCAACCCAATCTACAGAATTCCTCAGTGAGACTCCCACCTCCGGAGATATAATTTTATATCAAGTCGACAATCCAGTTTTACCATCACATCTTAAGGGACATCACTTCTGGCTCTTACCAGTGAAAACACACAAGGGCATCAATGTGATATAAGTAATAGAACACCTTGACCATCATCCAGAAAATATTTAGGTGCCTAATCATTCTCATCTGCAAAAGTCAAAGACAATTTAAAGCTAAATGCTATTTTTCTGTTCTTGTAGAAAGGATTAAAAACCATCAAAGTACAGTCCTCAACATTTTCATGTTTTTGTTTTTCCTGCAGATTGCTGCCAATTCCTGGGGAAAATCATGGGGAGAGAATGGCTATTTTAGGATTCTTCGAGGAGTAAATGAGTCTGACATTGAAAAATTGATTATCGCTGCATGGGGCCAACTGACAAGTTCAGATGACCCATAGCTATCAAATTTCCATAAGGTCATGCATTGAAGCAGCTCATTAAACCGAATTTTGGCAATGTAAGCTTCCCTTACAGAAGCGTTGTATTTTTGTTGCATGCGTAAAGCATTCATGTTTTCTTGCTTTACCCCAGGCTCTAATCTTCTGTTCTCTTTATATTACTCAGTGTATTAAAATACTAATAAAAGGAAGATGGCCAGATGTCATTAAATGTTCCTGAGTGTAATTATTTTGCTCTCAAAATGGTGTTTCCTTTGACTTTGATTGTTCACAGTGTGATAGCATTAGTTTTCAAATTTCTTAACAATCATTATAGAAGTTACACGAACCCATTCTTGAGCCAAGGAACCTGTCAGATACCAAAAATCAAACTCGCCAGTGCACCAGCTCCATGACTTTCTTTTCAAAACATAGCATTTTCTTAAACATTGTTCATGTTTTGATGGAAGCATAAGAAATTAATTATTAATTATGCTCTCAATAGGCTAATTTTTTGTTTCCTTTTATTTTTGTCTAAGCTTTGTTTGTACTTTTATCTCAAAAGAAAAGTAACTCTATTAAATAACTGCTTTAGTACTGTGTATTATCTATGTCACGGAGGAGACAACAGTAAGCAAAGCTTAGAGACTAACAAGAGAAGGATTGTATTGACATAATATACTCCTATTTGGAGAAGCTAGTATCCTATGTGTAACCTTTATCATAAAATTAGCTATAAGTTTGTGCTTAGAAAGCTAACATATCACCCCTGAAAACAAAAGCAGCATGATGCTGAGAGTCACAAAGAATAAAATGCATTTTTTATCACAACCATTTCACAGGTTACTGCTTGAGACTTTGAAAAGTAAGCTAGATTAGCATTAATTTTGATTTTAGTTCTCTGTAATGAGAGAAACAAAAATAGGTACATCCTCTTTTAGTAATTCACTGGCATCTTAATAGAAGAGTGAAGCTAGTCAGTAAATGAACATAGCTGATCCTGTTGTAATGGCAAGTTAGCTATGGTCTAACCTTCTGGGCACTCCATCACTCTGATTTTCATTGTAAGGATCTTTATGTTGCTTGCACAAAGGTACTTTAATTAAATAAGCCAATCATGCCAATCATGTGAGAATGCAAGGCACGTGGGTATACTCCCTTACCCACACACAGACATGTAAACATGTCTGCAGCTGTGTTGGTCATTAAGCACTGTAGTTTTATCCTGAGTATCTTTTCACTTGCCCCCCCTCCCCAAAGAATTTACATGATGGTGATCCACCTTGTTGGTGTTGCTTCTTATTCTGTAGAACTTTGAGAAGTAATTTGATTTGTTTTGTCACCCTAGGATGCTTTAGTCCTTATGACAAATGATTTGTTTGGGTCCTGAAATAAATGCTAAGAAGGCAGTGGACAGTGAGTAAAACATGCACCTACAGGCTAAATTTATCAAGACCAACAACACTCTTTAGCCAAAGAAATATTTTGGCTGAAAGCTGCTGTGGGGGAACTTTCTTGCCCAGCAAAAGTTGGAAAGTAGATCTCGGTGTCAAGCAAATAACACAATCAAAGATTAGCAAGCTCTGCTTATTGACTATCCAGCCTATATTTGCTGAAACAATACTGATAAAGCAACATGAGCAGGCACTGGCAGTGTTTCTCAAGGGTGCCGAAACACAGGCAATACATTGCAACTGGATTTCCAAATGTTGAGCATCTCTTTTCAAAAGATATCACTAAGATTCAGGACGTGCACATTCGTAAATACTAGAAAAATGAAAAACAATATTAGAAATATTTTCCTCATTTTGCTTCTGCACTTAGATTATGTTGTTTCAAAATTTCCCCTCACTTAGAAGACTGGCAGGAGGATTCAAGGCTAGCCAGAGCTACATGGAAAAAAAAAGAGAGAGAGAGAAAAGGAGGAGGAGGAGGAGGAAAAGAAAGAGGAGAAAGAGGAGGAGGAAGAGGAAGAGGAGGAGGAGGAATAAGGAGGAAATTTAATTCAAAGAAGACAATAAAAATACCAGTATATCAAACCTTTGAAGCAAGCAGAGTGAATTTACCTAGCAGAATATGATCCAAGGAGGGACAGGCATTAATTGGAGTACAGTCCCCCTTAAACTGATGGAAATATTTTTGTTAGCGTTTATTGAATTGGCGGCTGACCTGAATGCACAGATACAGAAAAGCTCTGATGAGGGGGACTCTGTATGGAAAAGCAGAGGCTGCCACAGAAGCAAAGAGTGTTTATTAAATAATGAGGGACAATTATTATGTATAATATATATATATATATATATATATATATATATATATATATTATAATGTTGTTAAACAAGGAACAGGGTACTACACACAACCAAACAAGGAGACACGTTTAACTAATCTCAGTAGGAACAGTCTCTGTCCCTGAGCAGACTTCATGCCATAAATATCCTGGGAGAAGAAAGCCACGGTGGACATTTTCTGCACTTGGTGTCTCAAAAAACACTTTGACAGGAGCAAGGCTTTGCATTCCTATGAACCTCATGCCAGTGAAGGCCTTCTCACTTCCAGTGGACAGTGGAGTTGGGATCCTTGACATGTCTGTGCCCATGTCAACAACATCACTAGGGATTTTGCTTGCTCCCTGCAAGCTTTCTCCAGAAAAGAATGTTTTAATTCTGAATTAATGGTTACACAACATAGGGGGCCCACACAATGGCTTATGGCAAAACATATTGTTTCAAGTTCAAAATACATGAAAGTGGAATTGTCCGCAAACATATTATTCAACCAGAAAAACGTCTGAAATTGGAAGATAGTTGACTACCAACACTTGAATTATTTTTTCTTTTCTACTTAGAAATCTGTGTTTTGGTGTTGGTCTCTGCTTAGTTATTTCCTACATTTTTCTAAAATAAATTATTAAAAGGGAAAAAAAAAGAAAAGATCATCTTGAGTATGGTAACCCAAAAGCAGAAAGACACATATGGCATATACTCATAAATTTATAAGTGGATATTAGCCGTATAATATAGGCTAAACATACTAAAATCTATAGTCCTAAAGAAGCTAAACAGCAAGGAGGATCCTAGGGAAGATGCTTAATCCTCATTCACAAGAGAAAACAGGATAGTCATCAAAAGTAGGAGAAGACAAGGAGCAGGACAGGAGCCTTCTTCGGGGGGCCTCTTAAAGGCTCTATCTGTCAGGGTATTGAAGGAGATACTGAGACTTATAGCCAAACTTTGGGCAGAGTGCAGGTAACCTAATAGAAGAAGGGGGAGATAGAAAGACCTGGAGGAACTCCACAAGGAGACCAACAAGGTCAAAACAAACAAACAAACAAACAAACAAACAAACCTGGGCCCAAGGTGTCCTGCAGAGACTGATGAGTCAACCAAAGACCATGCATGGAGAAGACCTGGACCGCCTACTCAGATGAAACCCATAGGTTGCTCAGTTTTCAAATAGGTTCCCTAGTAACTCAGTGGCTGCCTTTTTGATCACCTCTTCCTGGGAGGTGCAGCCTTGCCAGGCCACAGAGAAAAATGATGAATCCAGCCTTGATGAGACTTGATAGGCTAGGGTCAGGTAAGAGGGGAGGTCCCTGATAGGGACCTGCCCTATCAGGGGCTAGGGGAGAGACATGGGGGAGAAGGGTGAGGCTGGGTGGGTCTGGGATCAGATGGGAGAGGCTTCTGGGATACAAAGTGAATAAATTGTAATAGTTAATTAATTAATTAAAATTTTAATGCAAAAATGTAAACAGAAAAAAGTTTAATATCAGGCCTCACATACTTCCTTCCTATGTAGTGCAGTGCTTCTGTATCTCATTTTGTTCTGAATAGTAACAATTCTTTTTGGCTTTTAAAATACTGTTTGACAAATTCTATTAAAATACAATGAAGGTTTTTTTATTTTATTTTATTAATTACAGTTTATTCACTTTGTATTCCAGCTGTAGCCCCCTCTCCCATCCCCTCCCAATCTCACCCTCCCTCCATCTCCTTCTCATATGCCCTCCATAAGCCTTCTCATAAGCCAGTCCAATGATAGGGGTGGTCCTCCTCCCCTTCCATCAGACCCTAGTCTATCAGTTCTCATCAGGACTGGCTTCTTTGTCTTCTTCTGTGGACTGGTAAGGCTGTTTCCCCCTCAGGTGGAGGTGATCAAAGAGCAAGACAATCAGTTCATGTCAGAGACAGCCCCTGTTCCTATTATTGGGGAATCCACTTAGAGACTGAGCTGCCATGGGATACATCTGTGCAGGGGTTCTAAGTTATCTCCATGCATTGTCCTTTGTTGTATCAGTCTCAGAAAAAACTCCTGTGCCCAGAGTTTTTGGTTCTGTTGCTCTCCTTGTGGAGCTCCTGTTCCCTCTAGGTCTTTCAAAATATATCCTGAAATTCATAGCCAAACTTTTTGCAGAGCGCAGGGCATCTTAGTAAAGAAGAAGATAGAAAGACATAGAATGAAGTTTTAAAGTTAGTGTTCAACCATTAAAAGAAATGTAGTAAAAATCAATCAACCAACCAACCAACAAAAGAGGACAAAAACCCAATTACCTGGCTGGTGGTAAAACAAAAACAAAGCAAAACAAAAACAAACAGACAACAGACAGACAAACAAAAGAAAAATAAGCAGTACAGTGTCAGAACATAGATGAGTAACAGTGTGTTAATAATTCCTAGAATGAAGGGTGAAGACAAGAGTGTGGACTGGAATCCAGCAGCTAGACTCAGTCCTGCAGTGCTTCTAAGTGGACGTTATATCTAGAGCTATTCATAGGAATGAGTCTGCCAAATTTGGCACAAGTCATATAAAAGGGTGGGCCTCAGGCTCTTCCCTACCCATGCATCCTCAACTTTCTTCATAATCTCTCTCTTTCTCTCTTTGAGTGGTATCATTAGAAGGTAAGTGACAAGTATTTTATGAAAGAAAGGAAGGTGTCAGGATCAATCTTCATACTTTTTCAAATACAGAGGAGAATAATATAGAAACAAGAAACAAGCCAGGAAAACATAGAAAACCAAATTTTTATTTATTCCATGGAGATGTGGTAATAATTTACTTAGTTCATAATCTCAGTCTCTTTGTTGATACATTTATATTAGGTAAAATAATACCTACTGCTATCTGTTGTTTCCTGTTTACTCTGAGGGAATATATCATGATTTGCACAGAGAAAGGCTTTTATCCAACTTATTCTCCATGGTTTGTAAAGACTGATGTTTTATCATCACATGACTAAAAGTCCGTGATGATTTGACTATAAGGCATTTCTTATTGTTTGGATGGAAGTTAATTCCATTTTCAAGGAAAAGAAATGGAGGTAAAGATGGTGGAACTTCATAAACCTATTGCCTTAAGAAATGTTTCCAGAGGCAAAAAGCATCAATCTACGAGGTATCAGAAAAGAGGCTTCTAAAGAATACCCAGACATTCTGTCTCCTGAAAAGTCAATGTGAGAGAAAAATAAATCCAACCCCATACAGCCAGGAAGGGATGATTGGAGGAGAAAAAGCTTCTCTAGATTCCCTGTGGATATTTTCATAACTCATTTTGATACTCTCTCTGATAAAATGATTAAAAATAATTGGTACTGAACCCAAGAAAATGGAATTTCACCCAGGAGCCACCACCAGTAAGAGCCCCATTATTTAGACAAGAATGGCAGTAATTCTTACTTCTGTGTGTGATGTCCTGTCTGCAATCTCAAGCCTCCTGTAAAGCAAGCAGTTTAGTGCTTTGTTTCCCAAGATAGTTTCCATTGTCTCTGTGTCATCTTAGACTGTAAGAGAAAAGTGGTACAGTGAATTTAAGGCAAATTTTGTATTATATTCTCAACCAGGAAAACTCAGTTTGTAGCACAGACTGGCTCTGCTTCAGTCCTCATTCACTTTAACCATGTATGTGTCTGTGCTTATTGGGTCCAATTTGTTGTCTCATGAATGACCTCATAAACTATTCTCCTTTCATGTTTATGATAAACCTCCAATTTGTTAGTACAGTACAAGGTAGGTAACTAATTTTTTAAAACACATATGGGGAGACACTGCATAATTGTGAATGGGAGATTGTACATGATTATTTAAAGAGATGTTGAATGGTAGAACCTCTGGGTTTTAGCACACTACAGAGGATGTGCCTCACTGGACAAATCAGCTTTGGTGCCTCCTCTATCAGAATGCAGACTTCAACGGATCACTTAGGTTTGAGATACTCTGGCATCTTTTTAAATTCTATTCATTTATTTATTTTTAATTTATGATTTATTACAATTCATTATATCTTTTGACAGTGCACATGCTAGTACATAAAAATTGTCCTGTATATGTGTTGTGAAAGTATGTAAAAGCCTATCTTTCTAAGTGCTCAAACTTTATATGACTAAATTTCTTCAAGGGTTTAGGCTCTGTTCCACCCAGGCATTGCCGGTGACAAATCCTGTGACTTGCCAGATCACATTGCCAGTGACAAATCCTGTGACTTGCCAGATCACTTGATTGGTCATCGAGGATATGGATGTGACAGCCGTAGCTCTAAGTATGAGTAGCCGTTTTCATTCTTCCAGTGCCTTTACTTTAAAAAGGAAATTGGGATTCACAGGACAACGTTTGCAGGTGATGAATAGGTCTATGGCGATGCTTTTATTGGAATATTTACCTGCAGAACCATTAAGTTGGATACAGTAGATAAGCATGAGTTTTTGTGTGTCAGCCATGCCCATTTTTGTATCATTGTGTTAGCCTCCACTATTTTATTTTTATTGCTTCCACTCTTTATGTTTTCTTTCTATGTATCGTTTTGGGTTGCAGTTCATTCTCTTAATCTCTGAGTTGAATCATTAACTAATTTGAGTTTTTCTTTATGTTTAATGTAACTTCTCGTTAGGGTTACTGTTGCTAGAAAAAAAAAAAACACCATGAACTAAGCAGCTTGTAGAGGAAAAAATTTATTTAGCTTACATTTCCACATCACAGTCAATCATTGAAGGAAATTTTCTGATCAGAAATGGAAACAGGGAAGTAATCTGGAGGCAGGAGCTGATGCTGCCCCCATGGAGAGAGGCTGTTTACTAGCTTGTACCTTATAGCTTGCTCAGCCTGCTTCTTTATAGAACTCAAGACCACCAGCCCAAGAGCGTACCCATGCACAATGGACTGAGCCCTCCCACATCAGCCATATCAGTTACTAGGGTTTTTAAAAATTTGTTATTTATTACAATTTATTCAGTTTGTATCCTAGCTGTATCCTCATCTCCTCCCAGTCCCAACCTCCCTCCCTCTTCTCCCAATATGCCCCTCCCCTAGTCCACTGATAAAGGAGGACCTCCTCCCCTTCCATCTGACCCTAGCCTATCAGGTCTCATTAGGACTGGCTGCATGGTCTTCCTCTGTGGCCTGGCAAGGGTGCCCCTTCCCCCCTCTTCCCAGGAGAAAGAGGTCAAAGAGCTGGTCACTGAGTCCATGTCAGAGACAGCTCCTGCTCTGCTCACTAGATAACACACAGCACATTGAGACTGAGCTGCCTATGGTTTACATCTGAGCAGGGGGTCTAGGGCCTCTCCATGCATGGTCCTTGGTTGGGGAATCCCTCTCTGCAGGTTCGCCTGGGCTCAGAATTTTTGGCTCTGTTGCTCTCCTTGTGGAGCTCCTGTCACCTCCAGGTCTTTCTATCTCTCCCTTCTTCCATAAGATTCCCTGCACTCTGCCCAAGGTTAGGTTATGAGTCTCAGCATCCGCTTTGATACCCTGCTGGGTAGATTCTTTCAGAGGCCCTCTGTGGTAGGCTCCTACCCTGTTCCCTCTCTTCCACTGCTTCTGATGTTTATACTGTTTGCCCTTCTGAATGAGGTTTAAGTACTGTCCCAAGGATCCTCCTTGTTGTTTAGTTTCTTTAGGATTGTGGATTTTAGTATGTTTATCCTATGTTATATGGCTAATATCCACTTACAAGTGAGTATATACTATGTATGTCTTTCCACTTCTGGGTTACCTCACTCAGGATGATGTCTCATTCCATCCATTTGTCTGAAAATTTTATGACAGTCAGTAGTTAAGAAAATGCTCTACAGGACTGCCTGCAGTCCGATCTTATGGAGGCATGTTTTTTGATCAAGGTTCCCTCCATTCAGGTAATTAAAGCTTATGTAAAGATGGCATAAAATTAGCCAGTACACTACTTACAGCTATAAACTTCTTAGAACATCTTTTTCAGCATCTCAAAAGTTTCTGTCAGTTGCGTTTCCACTTAATTTTTTTCTAAGTATTTAAAAATTTCCTGCTTGAGTTCCTCAGTGACCCAGCAGCCATTCTAGAACATATTACTGACATTCTCTTCCAAAGAATTGTAAGACACAACTTCTCTTTTAAGTAAACTGGCTTCCTACAGAGACAAAGAAAATAGAGATCAAAAAGTCAGATGAGATGTAAATGACTTTTATATTTTGGGTTGTTTCATATTCTTCCTCATGTAATATTTGTCCTGAAGGTACTTTGTATCCCAGTATATTAATTCACAGATATTTTTCCCATCTGACTGAAGGAAAGTTTATTTTTAAATTGTAACCACTGTAGATAATTACTATTTGCAATCTGCAGCATTTCATTAACTCTAATTTATGCTTTTGTTTATGAGACACCTTTCCATAGAAGGGAATGTTCTGCGGAAGTGACTATTTGTTTAGAATGGTTGTATCTCCATGATTTGATGAGGCAAAGTTCTGTTGATATTAGTCAGTGCATTTTGCTGACTGTTGTGCTTATGAAATTCTGAAAAGGATTATGGGAATGTGAAGATGGTGCAGTGAGGTACTAGCCTTTCTCCTGATTTAAAAGTGTTGGATGGCACCTATCAGGTACGCAACATGAGACTGAAATTCCCCCTATGTGTATTATGTTCCCAGGGGGACAATGCTGTGGAGAATTTTGAGACTTGACTAACCTTCTTAGTTATATTTGCTTTATTGTTCAATTGAATTATCATGGTAGTCACATTAGCAATCATTTAGCTTCTGCAGTGTACTGAGCGATAATGGCTTGTGTTTATATGGTTTCTAGCATAGATCAGTTGATCTATGTGGCTAGAGAATGTTTACTCAGGGTGCCAGCTACAGATCTTTTAATGACAATTTGTCTCCCTATCTTGTAGGAGAATAAGGGGCCAGAGAAAGAGAATGGAAACATGTCACGCAAGTCACAGTAATGATTTCTTTCTTCCTTTCTTTCTTCCTTCCTTCCTCCTTTCTTTCTTCCTTCCTTCCTCCTTTCTTTCTTCCTTCCTTCCTCCTTTCTTTCTTTCTTTCTTTCTTTCTTTCTTTCTTTCTTTCTTTCTTTCTCCGTATGCTCAAACCTGCCAGTGGCTCAGAAAAATCATAGTGCATCCTAAATTGCTATGCTCAGGACCATTTTCTGTCATTTCTAAAGAGATCACCCCCCCAAAAAACAAAAAACAAAACAAAAACAAAACAAAAAAAAAACAAAAACAAAAAAACTTGCTTAAAATATGTAAGTATGTTTAAGACAATAGCTGTTTTAATATACATTATCAACATTCGAGTAAAATTTTTCACTAATCTGTGTAGAACTAACCATAAATACTTAATTTTTTTTCTAGTTCCTATCTTATTTTCAAAGAAAATCCAGGGGTCATATGGGAAAGAGTAGAGAAGACATGCTCTGCATAGTAACCAATGATTTTTGAGTCATGAAGAAGAAAAAATAAAAGATGATTAGGACCTATAAATTGGGAGACAACATTTTTCCTTGGCCAGATAGGTTAGTGGAAGGCGGAGGAATGAGAAAAGGCAGGCATAGGGATGGAACAGCAGCTCACATTTGAATATGCTTCATTGTGATACCAAGGTTCCCAGAATTCTAATTGAACATCTCTTCTTCATCTAAGAGAGAGGCACAACGGACAGAGGCCTTTAGTTTTGAATTAGTTGGACAAGCAAAGAGTAGGCTAAACAGCATCAGGGGGCTATTTGCTGTATCGAGAGGAACCCTGACCACACGAGGATGACCATCACGACCACAGGTGCCAGTTGGGCATGTACGATGAGGTTGTCTAGCAACCCTCTCTCCTACCATGATCCAATGAAAACCACATAGCTCCTTGGACTAAACTATCTTTAGACAGCAGAAAGGAGACTTTAGTCAACTGATATTGACACAGGAAACAATGTTTAGCCAGAAGTTGATGAATACATTTTTGCCTATAATAATTAAAATAAAAATTACACAGTAATACTTTTTAAAAAACTAAAAATATACTACGTGTATAAATTTGCTCAAACATATATTATAAAACACTTTATTACTCTGTTGTTGTTGTTATCATTATCATCATTACTATTTTTGAGACAAGTTTTCTTTATGAAAACTTTCTTTAGTTTTGTAATTTTTTTTGTTGGTAAAGTGAGGTTATTATTTTATCTCTTAAGAAAAATCATTGGAAGTTTAGCTTTAATAACACCATAAATTCGATAGCCTTGTAGGATATTAATGTATAGCATGGTCAACTAAAGTTAGGTAATTCATTCTTTGTTTAAATACTGAGACATCGTTTGTAAGTCTATGTATCCTTTTGAAATTGAACAGAATAAAATGGTTACTGATGGTGAAAATTGATGGTTTTTTGTTATTTTTGATCAAACAAGCACTGAATAAACTACAAGTGTGGTTTAAGGAAAGAAACAGGGAAAACAACAGACTTTGAAACCCCATGTTTCTTCATATACAAACTAAGTAAAATTGTAGAACAGCCTGAGTTCTGCCTTTTGACTTTTCATGCTCTATATGAAATCTAATTTAGAACCGGGAGAAATTATACCATCAGCGTAGCTAGCTGGATGCGTATTTGCAGCTGATGGGAAATGAAGGACTTTTTCAGTGAAGTGTAAGAAAAAGACCCTTGAAAAGGGGGAGCAAAATAAAAGAGGCAAAGACTTTGATTTGGGCTTTGTGGAGTTGGTGTTCAAGGATGGTGTTCCCATTGTGTTGATAAAGAAATAGGACTATCTAAATTCTTCTGCAGCACCTTTTCTGAACCATTGCCATCTCACTTTGTTTTATGAAAGTGAATTTGGACTTTTGAAAAGGTTTTGCCATTGAAGGTGCTACACTTTGTAAAAACAGTAGTGCTATTATTACAAAGCCAAAAATAAAAATTCTCTAAGCTATGTTCTAAGCTGTATTCTAAGCTATAGGAGTGGAAATATGTGTGTTATCCTTATATTATGCAAACTTTCCTAAGGAACCTTTACAAAATTACTTAATTTGAAAGAACAAAGCTTGGTTATATAACTAGTGAAATGTTAAGTTGTACCTACTGGGAACTTTAGTAAAGCCTATGGTGAATGAATCCTTTCTGGTGGAATATGGCTTACACAACAGTCTTGTCTTGGGGGAAACAGACAAGTTAGCCATTGATAGGAAAACAGTCCTTTAGACTGGGAGGTGGAATGGTGGGGATGCATAAATGCAGAGTGTTGCAGAGTAAAATTCAACAGCATAGTGAATCAGCTGCTCTCCACGCCCTTACTTAAAACCCACCTCTTGTTTCTGCTCCTAGGCTTTGTCTAACTGTATTGTCCCAGTATTGATTAAAATGTATGGAAAGGGTACATGTGTTAATTTTCTCTTCCCCCTCTTTATTAAAATCCTCATATGACAATTAAAATATATCGCCTTTAAAGAGATTTATAGGGAGAAGTGGGTAGAATATCTATTGATAACAATAGAGCCTTTATTGGACAAATATCCATGCCTGTGTGAATTTGATCTAGATTGTTGTATGGTAATTCTTCATAGGATATGCATTATCAAGTATAAGTACAACTCCATCTGTTACTAAGACTATATACTTTAATATAATGTCAGCTGTCAGCTTGCCCCCACTATATTATTCTTGTGTTTTTTTCTTTTTTTTCTTGGGGGGGTAGACAAGATTTTGTGGGGTGTGTGTGTGTGTGTGTGAAGGTGTGAATGTTTTAGTGTGTGAAGTGAAGGTGTGAATGTTTTACGGAAAAGCATCTCAATATTTATTCAGGCCCATATTGCTATTCTCTATGGTCCTCAAATGCTGTTCCCACTATACGTTTGGATCACTCTCTTTCAATGGGTGTTTATTAGATGGAGATGTGCCCACTGGGCTAGAAACAACCAAATTCAACTTTGTTCCTCGTAAGGAAAATAGAAACATAGCTGTCTCTATTCACAGACCTACTTCTAAGAACAGCTTGATGCCCTGAGGTTTTCATTTATCATGGAGTGCAGTTTTTCCTCACATCTACACTTCAGCCCCAATGGATGTTTTTGCACAGACAAAATTATATCCATGTATATACTCTTCATATAAGAGGGATTACTTTGCTGAAATTCATTTTCACTCATCTTTTGTGTTTAAAAATTAGCCTTTCTAGTTTCAAGAAACAGCGTAATAAATGCAATTAGCAAACATACAAAATATTCTTCATTTGGTGTAAGTAGCAGGCACTGTGCGCTAGAGCACACAACTAAATGGACATTGATTACCCATAAGTGTGAGGAGGCAGAACAGCATGCAATCCTGTTTGCCCTTTCATGGAGTTATACTTCTCCCAGAGCTCAGGCTTTCACAAAGCTAAAAGGTCCACACAGTTGCTAAGATCCTCCACACAAAAGGACAAAGTGGAGGCAGTTAGCTTCCTGTAGACCAGAGAAAGCTCAATCAGGCCCAAAATACTAATCACCACTGCTTTGACAATCACTATTTCTGAAATAGAAAGTGTGGCTACGTTCCACTACAAATCACAGAGTAATGCTACCAGGCATTGGTAGATTTTGGAAAGTGCGCTGTCAACATGCAACCCATTCACTTAATGGAATGCTCTTAAATTCCATATGGGATTAAGGATGTTTTAACAATTCTTCTGATGTAATTTTGAGACAGTTAAGTAAATCACAGTAATCCTTTGTCTGCGTATTTTCCCAAAGATAGACAATAAAAGCTACAATAAGATATATAAGTTCTCCTTCAAATGTAGAATATAATAAATATATAAACTGTGCCATATATTTGATTACAATAGAATTTATTTGACAACCTTTACCCTCCTCCCTCCACCTCTCAAAACATTTTTTTTCTTTTGATTTCACTGAACTAGAAAGGTTTCATGTCACCTAGTTTACTCTTGCTGAAGATAACTGAAAAAGGGGGAGGGACAATGACAAGTTTTCGTTTGACCTTAAAGATCACCAGAAAAATTAGCGACAGCTGTAGATTGCTCCCGAAGAACATTTTGGATTAATGTCCAGCACATTTCTCAACATTACATGGTGTGGCAATCATTTTGTATTTTTTAATAAGTGCAATGAAATTTTTTAACCTGAGGCCATGTGCTCATTCTTCTTACTCACTTTCTCCTTGTAGGGAAGGAGTCAGAAGGGGAAAGGCTAAGACATAAGGTACAGACCAGTGATAAAGGAGGAACCCAAGGCAGAGACCAGGGTTGTGTCATAATTGTGATAAGCGAGAGCTTGTCTGCATGGGGGACCTCTGAAGGAACTGCAGATGCTGTCCAAATCCAAACCAGCTCATGTTCAACTTTAGAACAAGGAATGACCCTGGTAATTTTCTATTTTCTTTCAGTATCAATATATATCAAGTATATTTACTTACACTAAAAATTGGTTGCAAAGATTTATTTTGGTAATCAAGATAAATACATGTTTGAAGAATTTTTGAAATAATTTTAATTCATGTTCATTTATACTTGAGAAAATTGATGCGTTCTTTGAAATGCTTCCAGTGTGAGCACACACAGCTTAAATATTTCCCATAATAAGGGGAACAGGGACTATTTCTGACAGGAACTCAATGGCTGGCTCTTTGACCTCCCCACCCCCAAGGGAGGAGCAGTTCTGCTAGGCTACAGAGAAGGACTTTGTAGCCAGTTCTGAAGCTACTTGATAAAACAGGATCAGCTGAAAGAGAAGGAGGCCTCCCCAATCAGTGGACTTGGAAAGGGGCAGGGAGGAGCTGAGGGAGGGAGGGAGGGTTTGGGAGGAAATGAGGGAGCAGATACAGCTGGGATACAGAGTTAATAAAATGTAACTAATAATAAAAATAAAATAAAATAAAAAAATAAAAATATGGAAAAATATTTCGTGTATCTATCAGGAAGGTGGCTTCAGTAGACAGAATTCAGATTGGACACATGTCACTGTATGTTCACAGAACATAGATATTGATCTATATAATATTTTACAGAAAATAAATTATAATTATAATTGGATTAACCTTTTAGATTATTGGTTTTTAAGTATCTCACATACTCATGGACTGGCAGGATTGATGTTATGAAAGTGGTTATCTTCTAAAAGCAACCTACAGGTTCAAAACAACCACCATCAAAATTCCAGCAAAATTCTTCAGAGAAATTGTAAAAAACACTCCTCAGCTTAATATGGAAATATAAGAATCTAAAGATAGCTAAAACAATCCTGAATAATAAAAGAACTGCAGGAGTCATTGGCATCCCTGACATCAAGCTTCATTGCAGAGGTATGGAATAAAATCATCATGGTACCAGCATAAAATATACACATTTGTCAACAGAATTTAACAGAAGACCCAAACATAAGTCCACACAGCCACAGACAGTGGATTTTCAACAAAGAATCAGAAATACACAGAAGAAAAGGCAGCATCTTCACCAAATGGTGCTAAAAAAATGGACAGCTGTATATAGAAAAATGCACGTATATATCAATATCCATCATCCTACACAAACTCATCTCCCAAATGGATCAAGGACTTCCACATCAGACCAGAAACTATATATAATTGATGAGAAACTAGGAAACAGACTTGATCTTATTAGAACAGGAAATGATATTCTGTACAAGACATAGATAGCAAAAGTATTAAGAGAAAAAAATTAATAAACATGACTTCATGGACCTAAAACATTTCTGCACAACAAACGACACCATTATTTGTACAAAGCAGCAGCCTACAGAACTGGAGAAATTCTTTACCATTTACACGACTGATAGAGGATTTTCATCTAGAACATATAGAGTACAAACAAAAATTAAAAATAAAAGCTTCATCATCAAGAAAACAAATAGTGAAATTAAAAACAAAAGGGATACAGAATGAATTTTTATGGTGCTTGGAAAATAGGATATTGAAAGATGTGATGAAAGCTTTGATTGTGAACTTTTGGAGAAAAGCAAATACTCCAGTAAGGCTACTTATGTGGTATTTTGGATTAAGGCTTTTTAGAAATGAGACAAATTAATAATTGGGTGATAAATTAGCTGTGATTAACAAGAGACTAGTAACCGAGTTCATGCTCTATTTAGAAACCCACATGTAGTCTGAGCTGCCCATCGGCTACATCTGAGCAGAGGATCTAGGTCCTCTCCATGCATGGTTCTTGGTTGGTGCACCAGTCTCTGCAGGACCCCCTGGGCTCAGATATTTTAGCTTTCTTAGGTTTTCTTGTGGGGCTCCTGTCCCCTCCCTGTCCTTCTATCCCTCCTTTCTTACATAAGACTTCCTGTGCTCTGCCCAGAGTTTAGCTGTGAGTCTCAGCATCTGCTTTGATCCCCTGTTAGGTGGAGCCTTTCAGAGGACCCTCTATAGTAGGTTCCCATTTTGTTCTCTCTCTTCCACTGCTTCTGGTGTCTATCCTGTTTGCCATTGTGAATGAGATTTAAGCATCCTCCCTAGGGTCCTCCTTGTTGTTTAGCTTCTTTAGGTCTGTACATTTTAGTATGTTTATCTTATATGTCTAATATCGCTTATAAGTGAGAATAAGACTATGCCTAATTTTCTGCTTCTGGATTACCTCACTCAGGATGATCTTTTCTAGTCCCATCCATTTGGTGCTCTTTGATCACTTCCCCCTGGCAATTTGGCCTTATCAGGTGACAGAAAAAGAGGATCCAGGCAGCCCAGGTGAGACTTGATAAGCTAGGGGCAGATGGCAAGAGAGAAGAACTCCCCCTTTTAGTAGACTAGGGGAAGGAGATAGAGGGAAAGAGGGAAGAAGAGTGGGACGGGGAGGAGTTGAGAGAGAGGACTTCAATCTGGATATACAATAAATAAATTGTAAAAAATAGTTAAAATTCAAAATAAATAAAAAATAAAACCCAAGAGACTAGAGTCACTGCAGTAAACCTTTTCTTTTACTAGAACAATTGAGGCTGGTTAGCAGAGACTAAAAAAAAAACAAAAACAAAAACAAAACAAAAAAAAACCAAACCACTTCACATGATTAATAAAAACCAAGCATCATTAATGTGAAATCTTCAGGGAAGTATTTCTTCAGGTTCAGTACAAATGTGTTCCAAATGAGGGTAAACCTTCATGTCAAGCTAAAGTCTTGACTTAGCAATATGTAGGACTCCCCTGTATGCTACTGGTGTTGAAAGCGTGAAGGTATCAAAAAGTGCAGCTGAGGCTTGGCGCTTTGAAAGACTAAGAAAGGCAGTTGGTGACAGTAGAGCTTTGGGTACAATGGAAACCCCAGGCATGAAGTTCTCATGGAGAGAAGCTGTGGCTTGGCACTAGGTGGCAGGGTTGTAATCCCTGAGGAGGACAAAGGAGGCCACTGGCGAATGTGTGGCCTCAGGTGCAGTGAAGACCACAGGCATTGGAGATGCCAGGGCTGTGGGCTGCCCACCAATAGGCAGGTGTAGTTGACTCTAGCATAAGGCTACAAGGGAAAGTTGTGTGCTGCAAGCAGCAGATCTGAAAAAGGGTGACTATTTAACCCTTTGTAGCCCAGAAGATTATAAATGACTTCTAGAAATAAACATGGAGTTTTTTTTTTTCACCCTGACAAAGTTCGGTTTTGCTATGATCTGTTTGTAACCGTGCTTCAAAGATGATGTAATTCATCCTCTTTAAGATAGAAAAATAACATGTGTTGGACTTTACAGTGTACAATTAAAAGATGCTTAATTTTTTAAAGAGAACGTGGACTTTTAATGTGTGTTTAAAGACTGTGGAAGTATTGACATTAGAATGTGTATTGTATTGTGATATTAACACATGCTCTTGAGGACATATTAAAAAGAGATGGTTATGCTGGAAGAATGACATGTTTGTGTGTCACGCTGATAATGAATCAACTGTGGCTTTATCAATTTGACCCAAAAAGAGTCACCTGAGAAGAGGGAACCTCAATTTAATAATTACATCTATCAGATCAGCTCATGGGCATATCTGTGGGATATTTTCTTGGTGGCTAATTAGTAGAGAAGGGCCTGGTCCCCTATGAGCAGTTACGTCCTGGGCAGGTGATCGTGGTCATCAGTTGTTTGTGGTCATGATCTTTACCACAGTAACACAGAGCAAAGTAAGACAAATGGCTCTGTAATAAAATTTAAATCTGATCTTTTGAAAATTCCAGCTATTTCTTCTTAGTGTTGTTTTGATGATCCGGGGATTTTTGTCTTTATCTAGTTTTACAGTTCAGAAAAATTCATTAGGATTTTGATAGGGAGAGTACTGAATGTATAGACTGTTTAGTCATCCCAGTCCCTGACTATGGAAGATCTTCTGCTGTCTTTTTCAATATATTCAGTATCATACTTTCTTTTTTTTTTTTACTCTTTTATCTCTATAATAAGTTTACTCCTATATTTCAAAAATATTTTGAAAACATTGTGAATAAGATATTTTTCTAATTTCATGTTTTAGCAAGTTTCCTATTGGCACATAAAAAGGCCACTAGTTATTGTCTGCTGGTTTTGTATCTTTCTATTTTGCTAAAACTATCAGATATTAGAGTTACCGAGTTGAGTTCTTAGCGTATTGAAGTCTAATATCATGTCTTTTGTAAGTGGGAACAATTTGACTTCTCCCTTTGCTATTTATATCCCTTTAATTTCTTTCTCCTTTTTTTTACTGATCTGAGACTTGGAGCACTATGTTGAATAAGAATGAAGAGAGTGCTTAGCTTTATCCTGTTCCATACTTAAGATAAATGTTTTCAGTTTTTTTTTTTAACTTTTAATGAATGTTGGCTATAGTTTTGTCATATGCAGCCTCCATCATGTTGAGATGTACTATAGCAGGAGACTAGTGGTCCAGAAACTTTCAAATGCTGTGGCCATTTAATATGATTCCTCGTGTTGTGGTGACCCCAGACATGAAATCATTTTCTTTCCTACTTCATAACTATGATTTTCTTATTGTTATGAATCACACTATAAATACCTGATATGTGAGATATCTGATATGTGAAGGGGTGCCTTGATGTGAGGACCCTCATCAATCAGTTGCATACTTGTCTTTTTGTCTTTGTTTGTTTTGGTTTGGTTTTGAGTGGGAGAGCATCTATGCCTTTATTCCATGTACAGGGCTTTCAGTGACCTAAGCTCGAAGGAGCTACATGTAGGAATCCCACTGCCTGTGTTTACCTCTGCTGCTAATAGGGCTCTTGAATGGTAGCTTTCAGGGGCATGTAGTAAGACTCTGCAGTGAAGATCCCAAGATCACATGCAGCTGGTTCAAGTCAGCACTGGCTTAAAAGTTCTCCGTGGCATCCATGGAGAATCAGCTCCAGGCTCCTGTGTCGTATATCTGCTCTTGCCTCCACAGCCTGTTCTGCCCAGCCGCTCTGCCATGCATTTAATAGTTGGCCTGGACACTTGCCATTTGCTAAGTATCATAAGTAATGTGGGGTAATGGTGTGTGATTGTAGTCATCATTTTTAGATGACTACTATTTTTAGATCACACCACCACGTGCTTTCTGAAACAGCATTTCTGTTAACTACACTTCAGTAAACCAAGAAACTAATCCCAACAAAAACCACAACAGTCTCAGAGCTTACTGCTGCAGAATGACTTCAAGGAGATGGCCTTTCAAGAAATCTCAGTTAGAATTCTCTACAAAAGTCCTATTATGGAAAAAAATTGTATACAGTAGGTAAGTAGGCATTCTAAGACAGGAATCTAGGGGGAAGCTTTGTAGGTTGTCATTTGGCTTGAGTGGGAGGGTTCCTGCTTCTGTGGTGTCACTCGAGGAGGCCTGTAGATTATAAACGTGTCCCGTAAGTTAAAGACCTTCCACCACATTGCATTTCAGTGTCATGTAGATCCTTCTAATATGCAGCAGTCACGCACCAAAACTACTAGAAAAAGCCGGGTTCCATCTCTGGGGAGCAGATGTAGATAAAAAGATAAAGATGTAGATAAAAAGATGTAGATAAAAAGCACTGTAGATAAAAAGAAATGTAGAATGTGGAAGAAGAGGAGCAGTCTGTTAGGCTACAGAGGAGGACTTTGCAGCCAGCCCTGAAGGTACCTGATAAAACAGGGTCAACAGTAGACTTGGAAAGGGGCAGGGAGGAGACCAGGGAGGGAGTGCCTGGTTGGGGAGGGAATGAGGGAGCGGGATATAGCTGGGACACAGAGTTAACAAAATGTAACTAAAAAGAAAAATAAAATTAAAAAAAAAGTCACATGTCACATACAAACGATAGGTTACCCATTCAAACTAGTGCTTCTCTCAAAAAGTCTCCTTTATTTTTGTGACATGTATATTTATGCATCCTATAAAGGAAACGTTTTTGAGAAGAGTTGGTTAAATATTTGTCCATCACTATATTTTCAGGCATTTTTGAGTACCACCACTCTATTCGGTAATATACAGTTATTATAGTAGTAACCAGTGATGACATGGGCCATTGAAAAGAAGTTTCCACTTTGGGGACCTCTTATTCAATGCATTATATTATGTGTAATAAAATCTTTGGTTTACTATGGTGGAGCCATGAATTAATAAGACACGCCAACTGGGATTTTATAATATTTTGTTTCCTTTAGACAGTGAGTGATAGTATAAAAATTATCAAATAAAAACAGAATTTCTCATGTGGGCTTTCTAAGAAAGTTAGAGATAATGTATGTGCAGATCTTATGCATTATTCAGGAGGTGCTGATGTTGAATAAATTCCATGATCTACTTTGTGAACTCATCTGCCTCTTTAAATGCATAAACACTTGTGTTTGGTTTTTGTAACTAGCCACAAATCTACTTATTTCACATCACTAAGGCTACCATCTCCTTTTAGACATTTGAAAACCAGTTCCAATTGCCCCAGATACCTAGAGCTTACACCGATACTATTTTCAGGCACTGGGCAGACAGAAAAGTGATTGCTCCATTCTCGCTACCCACTTCCTCTCTGACAGCGCGTGAACCAATTGAGGACACAGTGAATGTGAGTGGCGGTGACAGCAAGGATTTTTCTGTTGGTTCAAACCTCGCCCGTGCTATGATGAAGCTGTACTCTGAGAACTAGTTCACCATACTTTTTCTTCACATTCATATGCTCATGCTTAGCTTTTGGCCACAAAACACAGAGAATGTAGCAAGGAGAGTGGTTTTCAGAAGTCACATCCTCTGTGTACTTTAGACTTGTGTTTGGCTTTCAGCCATGTAAAGACATTCTTGGAGGCACCCCATACCAGCATATTTGGCCATGAGCCTTGAAGGCCAGGGCATTGTTTCCTGCTATACCTATGGGGCCTAGACCTATGCTTAGCCCTTAATGTTTGGATAGATGGATGGATAAGGTCACCCATTTAGCTTATTGAATTTAATGGAGATTGATTGCAAGTCTTCTCTTGGATCTTTTTCTCCCAAAAATTGAGTTATCTCTTCTATCAGTTTCTGTTCTGTAAACCATGAGGCTTTTTGTTGTTTTGGTTTGTTGTAGTTGTTTCATTAAGCAGATGCCTCATTTCAGGCTGCAAAACCTTATATGATACCCTTTCTCTTATTAAGTGAAAGCAAGCATGCTCTGTTCTCATCCTGAACACACAGGGGTTATTAATCATGCCAGACAATCTATTCTTCATGGAAATTCATTATTCATGCTTTAAAGGGAAGGCAACTGGCAGATCCTTTTGCCTTCATGGGACAGAAGTTTGTTTATTTTCTGACTTGCTGCTTGAAGCATAATTACAATTATTGAATTTCTAGCAAATGTCATTAAAATGACAGTGTTATTACTAAGAGGATATTTTATCTGGAAATTTGATACACAAAGGAAATCTCATTTCAGGGTGCAGGATAAATGCTACACTGAAGTATGATTTCAAGATATGCTAGTGTTAAGAGATTTTTTTTTTCGATTTCCTGAGAGACCGGCACACAAATTTTTTCCTTATGGTAAAATACACCCGTGAATAAAGTCACTCTGTGGGGACCTACTACTTTGTTTTCAAAGACAGGGTCTTACCATCCTGAGGTTGCCAACCATGACAGGCTGTGTCCGGTGAGCCTCAGGTGTTGGCCTGCTTTTGCCTCCTCAGAGCTGGAAGCACCTTTGCAGGTACCATATTTTCTGTATGGGGGTAGAGCCCACGTTCATGTGTGCACAGTACTCTTTTTCTGATAACCAGCTCTACTCAAATGTCCAATTGCATCTTTTCCGTATAAATTTTCAACTGACTTCCCAGGAGAACTAACCATGACTACCAGGAGAGGGATTTCTGTTTGGTTAGGAAGTTACAATTTGTGATACATATCCTAACATAACATTTTTATGATAACTCTTGTGGTTTTCCATCTAGTTGGTGTTTGTTTAACTCTTCAGGGCATTTATAATATATATTTCTGTATAAAATTAAAATAAATACAATTTTTAATAGATGCATATTTGAGTCTTAATAGCATTCAGACAGTAATGCATCGACCATGTTGCTAAATATTTTTTTTGTGGCTGTATGTCAGAAAATTTGTTTTGGTAAGATAAAATGTACCCAAAGGAAGCAATTTTAGTTTGCTCGTTCTTCTTTGAAGATTTCTTTACTCTAGCCCCATTTATATCTTATTGGCTCCTCTTCATTTCCTTCCTTTTCACTGTTAGTGATAGTTTTGCTCAAGGACATTCACTACAAAGTCCCTACAAGCCCTATAGCACCTCCATTCCTCTCTTGCACTATCCATTTTATCTCCCCTTTAATGACAAAACTCATTTATTTATTTATCTATTCATTTGTTTGTTTGTTTGTGAGTGTGAGTGTTTTGCTTGCATGCTGCAGGTTTGCAATGTGCATGCCTGGTAGTCACAGAGGTCAGAAGAGGCCCTGAGATCCCCTAGGACTGGAGTTAAGGATGGTTCGGGAACCATCGTGTGGGTGTTGGGAATTGAACCTAGGTCCTTTGAAAGAGGAGCCAGTGCTCTTAGCTGCTAAGTCATTCTCTCTCCCTCCAACAAATTGAACTGTATGTAGATCAAATAGATTTTTTTTTTCAGGGCTGGGTTCGAACCAGAGTCTTTGCTAGGCAAGTACTGTGTCATTGAGGAATAGACCTGGCCATTTTCTCTTTTCACCAGTTTTCTTATGTTGTAAATATGGAAAAAGGAAGCATGTGAGAGACTTTCAATAAACATAATGGACTCTTAGAAGAATTTTGGATAAACTCAAATTTTGGAGGTTATTTTTTGCTG
Organism: Psammomys obesus; assembly: GCF_907164565.1. Taxonomy (NCBI): domain Eukaryota; kingdom Metazoa; phylum Chordata; class Mammalia; order Rodentia; family Muridae; genus Psammomys; species Psammomys obesus. The sequence goes on along the minus strand of NW_026585691.1, from coordinate 13,403,624 downwards.
GTTTAGATGTAGTTTTGCTGAGTACCCAGGATAGTGAGATAGTTCGCATAAAGACTTTATATTCTTTATATTCTTACTCTCCAGGATATGTAGCACGCAGTCAAAAGTCACCAAGTAGAATTACAATGTCTTGAAAGTATTTTCAATGCTGTGCTTACTTCCTTGTTCATTTCCACTGCCCGCGGCTAAAATATGGGTCAGGATTGCTTCAAGTCACTGGGTTTATAAAACTGAGAATAGTGGAAAACATCGTTAATGGTCCAGGACTAAGACCATCTTCTTATTTATGGCCAGCATACTCTCAGAATGTATTATGGTTGAACTGTCTGAGGGAAGGCCTCAGCCTCTCCAGCTGAGAGGAGACAGCGAGGGTAGTATATTGCAAATTTAGTGTGAGTCAGAATCACCTGGTAGGTAGCTGGTTAAACTGCACATGCCAAGCCCTACTGGGGTTTTTATTTCAATCACTCGCTCCAACAAGTTCCCTGGTGCCACTGCTTGGCCAGTTGAAGGCTAAACTTCAAGAATGACTTGGATAAGGATTTACATCTCGGTTTTGTCAGAATTAGGCTATGAGCTTCAGTTGTGGGCAAGGGGGATTCCGTTTTCTCTGTGCAGCACACACTCGGCACATCCGCTTCCTTCCGTGATCCCATGTACCTTTGCAGCAAACTTAGATCATGTCTTTATTTTTTTTTTTCCAGCGAAGCGCTCAGTGCCAGCCAAGTTTTGTGTTAGGGTGGGAGTGCTTAGCTGGGAGAGAAGCCGGGAAACGGTAACTTTTGTCTTGTGCTTTGAGAGCTTCAGTGACTCAGCTGCAGGTCAGGGAGAATTATCATTCTGTCACAAGGGAGAGCTTTCCTACATGAAGACATTCTTCCCTACAAAGTCATCTTGCCTTGGGGATTTGAAGGTCTACTGAATTCTGAATATTTCACTTGGCCTGGATACATAACTGAATATTTTATTTTGTCAAGTGCATTTTTGTCTATCAGGCACCTTCCGTAGTGGCTCTTCACCTATGCAGATGCCAAGGGTGACCTATAAAAAGCTTCAAGCTAATCCCCAAGTCCTCAGGCGCTTCTTTCAAGTCTCCCTTTTTACATACCAGTTTAAAACCTTGTACAGTTAGGAGATACTTTAGTCGTTCTCCCTTCTGCTTGCATTGTGTTTTACTAACTGGGCCCTATGACTTAGTGCTTCTGCTAGACCTATGCTTAGTTTTTAAAACCCGCTTTCATTCTTTTCTCTGTACCTGTAAGCACGTGAATATCATCTCTGTACTCTACCCTAATTCTAGATCTCTATACTTCTATTTTCTGTGTTTTGATAGACGTTAATATATATCTATCTATATCTATATCTATCTATCTATCTATCTATCTATCTATCTATCTTTCTCCCTTTATTCTGTTAAAAGACAGAAAAATAGTAATAGTCAGAAAAAAAGTTCTGATGTCTAAAATTTTATATCCCGTATTACTGAATTTAGTGTTTACAAAATGTTTCAAGACTTCGGAACTTTTTCATTTCAAATGTCAGAGAGACTGACTTGGATTAAGTTAAGGACTGCATTTCACTCAATTGAGTTGTTACCCAAAGGGCTACCATGGAAATTCCTGAACAACCTAGACTGCTAAGACAATGAATTGTTCTCTGTAAACTGCCAGAGGGACCCCATTTTTTTTTTGCTGAGAACAATGTTCTGCCCAGTTCACGAACCCCAAAAGACCAGGAATAAATAGACTCCGCTGTAAATACATAAGGCTTTTTAATTTCAAATTATTACAAACTGCAGCTTGAGTTCACACCCCAGCGGCCAAAGCGGTGAGAGCGGAGAGCCTCGTGCTCAGGTTAGTTGGGTGATTTAAAAATTAGTGTCCAAGTAATGGGAAGAGGGACTGCCTCCAACACAATCTGATTGGCCTGCTCTTTGATCACCTCCCCCTGAGGGAGGAGCAGCCTTACCAGGCCACAGAAGATGATAATGCAGCCACTCCTGATGTGATCTGATAGACTAAGATCAGAAGGAAGGAGAGGAGGACCTTCCCTATCAGTGGACTTGGGGAGGGGCATGCATGAAGAAGGGGAAGAGAGGGTGGGACCGGGAGGGGAGGAGGGCGGGGCCTATGGAGGAATACAAAGTGAATAAAGTGTAATTAGTAAAATAAAATTAAATTAAAAAAGATTCTGGTCCCTCCCAGCATGCCCAAAGCAGGGGCGATTCCTGCCTGGCAAGCATCTACTGGTCAAAAGGCAAAAGGGATGTTGCATTTTGAATTGATTTGCTATAGGAAGGTCCCCAAACCATTAATGATCTAGTGTCCCTCCCTTTCTTGGGGGATGGGCCAGTTTCCTAGCAACTTTATCTCTACTGGGCAGGAAAAGAATGCAGATCATTACTGGAAATGTCTCCACCTAGCTAGCCTTCACTCAGGCTTTAAACTTTAAAGTAATAGCCACTGATTTATTAAATCTTTTGGTCTCTCAGACAACACTCATACAACTCAGTGAACATGGAAAAGTTGAGCTGGTTCCTACATAGAAGCTTTACCCTTATATTCGAGTGATTTTGACATGAGAAGGTACCCTGCAGGCTACCAAAAGAGAAGCATATATACCAACCCAGCCACAAAGCATTTGACCTACAATCTGTCATGCCTGAATAATATTCTAGGGTATGTGACATAGAACTTGTAGGAATAACCTGATTTGACTTTCAGGCCCACTCCACAAGACAGAACTCATACTTCACACTTCTTTCATAACCAAGAGCCAGAGACCTAAGGTAAAACCAAACACTATTGGTCTAAAAAAATTATCAATAAAACAACAAACAACTTCTAATAATATTCTGCTATACTTACAGAACATTGCTTTATTCAGTCATCATCAGGGAATCTTCCTCCTGTAGCAGATGAGAACAGATGTGGAGACCAGACATTATTATTCATAGTGAGAGTCCTTGCAACACACACCTTTAAATAAGATGTCTCTATCAAATCCCTCCCCTCAGAACTCTAGGAACCCCATGGAAGAGGAGGCAGAAAAAGTGGAAGTGCCAGAGGGCATGGAGAACAACATGTCTATTCAGAGGTCCTCTGAATAGACAGAGCAATGCTCTTATGAACTCACAGGTACAAAAGCAGCAAGCACAGGGCCTGCACAGGACTACCCCAGGTCCTCTGTGTATGCATTATAACTTTCATCTTCGTATTTTATAGAACTCCTGAGTGTGAGTGTGTCTCTGATCCTTGTGCTTGCCCTTGGGGCTCTTTTCCTTCTGTCTGATTGCCTTGTCCAACTCAATATGATGGGTTCTGCTTTCTCTTATTTTATTTTATTTTGTCATGTACAGTTCTTTAAAAACAAAAGAATGAGTTTTACAGGTCACATGAAGAAGCAGGAGTAGGGGAGGCTGGTTTCCAGTCACAGTACTAGACACTGAGGTCTGGTTTCTGTCTTCCACGTTTTCAGTTTCACTTCTGGGATCTTGTTTTTCTCCAAGAAAGTCTTCCTTATCAGCTCAATAGCCCCCAAATCATGCACCTTTGTGGGGTGAGAGAGAAACTGTCTCTTAGCATCTCACTACCCCTGAGAACTTTCCCATCTGGTCTGCCTGGGCTCATGAGACTTTTGAAATAGTCTCCTGGCCAGCAGAATGCCAAAGTCTGTTTGTTTTAGTCTAGGGTTTTGTGCTTCAACCTTAGAGCTCAGCTGGCAGACTGACATTTAGAAAATTCGAGTAATTATGGAAGAGTAAATCCATACATAAATGATACATGTCCCTCTCTGTACTCCAATCACAGGACAGGTAACATTTCTAGAAAATGTCCTTTTTTTTTACCTATTGCCCACTTATTATTTCCTTCTCAGTCCACGAGAACTTGGCATATATTTTCTGACAAGAGATACATAATATTTATAAATAAATTCTTCATACAACAGAGTTTTTTAAAAAAAAATTTCCTGCTATTTTACTTAAAATTCTATCATAACTACATGCAGTGTGGACAAAGTAATTTTTGGAAGATAAAAAACTAACATCAGTGGGATTTTGAAAAAGGCAAATCTGTAATTATTTTATTTCATGTGGGCTTGTGCTCATGGTATATTCATGTGTGAGTTGTCTATCATTTTTATTGTATGCGTAGGCATGCTTTATATAGTCACGTGTGAAGGATTTTTCTTGTTTTATTTTGTGTGGGGAGGTATGTGAATGTGTTATGTATGTGATGTGTGTATGTGTACATATGCATGTGTGTGAGTAGTTTCACGTACATGCACACCCATACACGAGGAGGCCAGAAAAGGACAGGAGATGTCCTGCTCTATTACTCTTTACCTGAAACCGCTAAGACTGGTCCTCTCACTGAACTTGGAGCTCACTTTTTAGAGCCAAGCTGGGCTGCCATTGATCTCCCAAGTGTCACCACGTCTATTTGTCAATTCTGGGTTTAGAGGCAAGTGTAAGCCTACAAATGTCTTATGCAGTGCTGGAAAATCACACTCAGGTCTTCAAGCTTCCATGAGGAGCTCTTACTTAACCATCTTCCCAGCCCAAAGACAAGATATGTGACCTCATTGCTACCAACAATGGGGAATCACAAAGCTTCAGGATTTCCCATTCCAAAACCTTATGAAAGTGAAGAAAAGAATAGCCCTGGTTAAATAATCAGAAGCAAATGTGACACACACTTAGTTGAAACCATCAACATTGTTCTGTGGATACGCTCTTACATCATGTGGGTCTGTTCACTTTCTCTGCAAAGGAGATTCAAGGTATTACCTGCTTAAATAGCCATATAGTTTTCCTTATCCTTTGTGACTCTCTCATGCTGCTGCTACCACAACTGAGAGTAAGTCCCAAGTCTTTCCTGTGGACTACACAGCCCTTGGGTGCTCTGGTCCCTTTGCTGATGTCCTGTCTTTTTCCTGCTGCTCACTCTATGGAAGTTTCCCCAGCCATTTCTCAATTCCTGCTTCCAAACCCTCAAAGCTTGAGACTGGTGAGAATGTTCCCGGGCTCTCTTCTCCCTGTCCAGTGTTTTGTAAATGGTTTGCTTCCTTGCCTTGTTTTCTCCTTCACCGTAGAAGGGGTTAGTGTCTATGCTTTATGATAGTGTCTTCTGTTCTTTTGAGTCACTTTCTGTCTCTATCCATATAACCTAGTGCCCCCGGCTCAGGATTCCTCATATTTGAAGTCTACTTTGTGTTTGTTCCATGGAGATAAATATATACCATTGTAAAATCCATGCTTTGTTTTTTCTTTAGTAACTGCTACCCAACAAGACTGTCAGCCCCAGAAAGAAAGGCTTGCTCAGTACACTAGGTGCTGTGTCCCGAGAAAGGTTTGAGGCCTTCAGTTGACTCCCTACTTAGTCATTGAATAAAGTAACTAACTCGCTTCAACTATTTTCCTATTTTAGTAGTCAGCAGTAAAAGGATGATAATTCTAGTTGATCTGTGTTTCCCTGAAGAACGATGTTGTTTTCAACCACACAGCTTAGTTACAGTTGGAGACTCTAGACCTGGAAAACATTTTCTTTTGGAAGGGGCTGGTAGTCACATGAGACTGAGAACTTTCAAGAGACAAGTCTTAAAACAAATAATGGCCACATGTTGTCTTCTGGGAAAACACTTAGAAATTGATTTGCTTCCAGTTGGAGTGTGTTTGCCCCAACTTGACAAGATGCTCTCCTGGCTAGGTTTGGAACCCTGTCTCTGGCAGCACTGTACTCTTAGGCGATTAAAGCGTTATTAAAATGTATTTGCACTTGAAGCCATTGCTTCTACAGGATACTGCATAGATAGCGAGTTCCGTACCACAGAATCAAGTCCTCTGGCTGGCTTCCTTTTTAGAACTTCAGGGAACTGGAACGGGAAATGATTGGACAAAACCTTTTAACGGTTGATCTCTTAAATCTGTGTAAGGGAACTGAGGGTTCTGAACTAACTGAAACAATCACTCCTCATTTCTTTGGAAAAAATGGGTGAAAAATTACTGAAGTGGTTAAATTTGAATCTTCCTAATGAAAGTTGATTGCTTGTAGACTATTTGAAGGCTTACCTGTGCAAAAGTGAGATTAAAAAGAAAAAATAATGTCAAACATGTAAAATGAATAAGTCTGGCCGGGGAAAATGTTGACCAAATCATACAAATTGAACATTAACAGAAAAGTGAAGTTGGATGTGGAAGGAGGTAAGGGTATCCAAACTGCTGAAAATGCTTAGATTAAAAAAAAAAAAAAAAAAAAAAGACTTTTAGTTACTTGTGGACTTCCCAAGCTTCTAGGACTTATCTATTGTGAATCTCTCACATTCTCAGTTGATCTAAATTATTTTTTCACAATTATTTATTTACTTACTTACTTATTTATTTACTTATTTATCTAATCACTGTTGTTAGAACACAACAGTTCTAACAAGAGATCCATATCACCATGGAGTTAGGATACAGGGATTTTTCTCTCTTCAGGGAATTGTAACAGAACACAAGAACTTCATTACCTTCACTTAAGTGTGGATGTTAGCTGTTACATCTTCCACAAGCAACTACAACCCATCTAACCACAGAGGTTTGGTATAGAGTAAGGGACTGGATGGGGTAGGAATGGATCACCCTAGGATTAGAAATAGAATAGGTACATATGCGTATGGGGCTGGAATGAGAGGTACAAATGGGAAGAAGAATGGAGAAGTGGGTCTGAAGGGAATACAGGAAGGGACAGCTAAAACTAAGTGCCAAATAATAAAAGGGTTTTATGAAAACCAAACAATAAAATCTTCCTAAAACATATATGTTGACTCTCCATGCCAACTTTCCCTACCTGCCACGGACTCCCTTTGTAAACACTTCTGTAAACCAACTTTGTAAACTCTCAGTACACAAAAGCAGCTAAGGAGATCCAGCAGCCATCCCCTGGCCCCAGGAATCCCTACTGGCAGTAAAGGTTAAAACAGCTATAACAGCCATTCCAGCCACCCAGGGGGAAAACGTGGTCAGACTCTGGCCCCCAGACTGCCCTAACAGCCCTAAAGAGGTGGAAAGTTTTTGTATACAAACCCTTTGTATATACATTATGTTTTCTGATTTTTGATTGTAGGATTTCTGTGTGTGAGAATGTGTGTGTGTGTCTGTGTCTGTATGTGTTTCTTGATCTTTGTCTTTGCCTCTTTACTTAGGTTTGTTTTGTCCTATTCTGGTTTATTTCTTGTAATTTTATATAATTTTATTATTTATTATTTTTCTCATGCCTGTTTGAAAGTGAGAAAGAAAGCCTGTGGATTTGGGTGGAGAGGAAGTAGGGAGGATCTTGGAGGAGTTGAGAGAGGGAAAACCATGATCAGAATATAATATATTAATAAAATCTATTTTCAATAAAAACATAGTTGAGTGAAATAATGAAAACAATTCTCAATATGAAAATATAATTTAACAAATAAATAGAATTGCTAAAGAAAAGCCAAACTTAAACTCCATATAAAAAACTCAGGGAGTCAAATAGAAAAGAAAGCTCAAGAGAAAAGACTCACCAACAGATTAGGTAAAGTGGAAGAGAGACTATCAGACCTTGGAGAAGAAACGGATCATTCAGCCAAAGAGAACATGAAATCTAAAATTAATTCAGTAAACTGGTATACTGTGAAAAGACCAAACTTACAAATGATAGATATAGAGGTAGGAGAATAAGTCCTGGTCAAAACATATTTAACAAACTCATAGAAGAAAACTTCCAAAATCTAAAGAAAGAGATGCCCATCAAAACACAAGAGGCATACAGAACATCAAATAGACAGGGATAGAAAAGAACCTCCCATGAACACATAATGATAAAAACACTAAACTACAGAACAAAGAAAAGATATTAAGTTTAAGGGGAAAAGGACACTATGATCTTTCTATATCAAAAAGAATTTAAGTATCCTTATAGATCACATATTCTTTAAAATCTCACCACAGAGAAAATAAAAGAAACATTTTAAAGTCACTGAGTTTTATATGGGAGAAGGATCAAAGAAATTTCATTGGTGATGGATTTCTTGTTCACTCTGTTGTGTGTCAGATGTGATCATAGGAAGTGATCCACAAAAGAAGGATTAATATAGTGAAGATGGCCATCCTACCAAAAGTAATCCCCACCAAAATTCCAGTCAATTCTTCGCTGCTCTTGAAAGGACAATTTTCAGTTTTATATGGAAACACAATTACACACACACACACACACACACACACACACACACAATACACACATACCATAGCTAAAACAATACTGAATAATAAAGGAACTGCTGGAAGCATCATTGTCCCTGATCTCAAGTTGTACACAGAGTTATAGTAATAAAAACAGCATAATATCGGCACAAAACCATTTAAACTGAATCGAAGACTCAGACATAAATCCACACACTCATGGAGATGAGTTGGGTTTCTAGTACCCATATTGGGTGGCTCACAACCACTGTAACTCTTCTGTGTGATCCCATATCCCTGACCTCTTCTGGCATCTGCAAACACACACACACACACACACACACACACAGAGAGAGAGAGAGAGAGAGAGAGAGAGAGAGAAAGAGAGAGAGAGAGAGAGCGAAAGAGAGAGGGGTGAAGGGCTGGGGTAAGCAGGAAGAAAATCCTGCAAAGTAGAATAATGATCTATATTTAATACCTAGAAATAATATGGGGCTGTGATGGTGTGGCTCAGTGGTTCAGCACTTTCTCCACAGATGAAGATCTAGGTTTGGTTATCAACATTACAAAAATAAATAAAGTCTAACAAGATGAACTGGAGAGATGGCTCAGCAGTTAAGGGTACACAATGCTTTTCCAGAGAACTTGAGTTCCATTCCCAGCACCTATGTTAGGGGCTTACAACCAACTTGATCTTCAGATCCAGAGGGATCTATCACCTCCAGCCTCTGCAAGCGTTCTTCTCAGGAACACATACCTCCTCATCGCACACATATGTAATTGAAATGAAATAAACTCTTTAATAAACAGAGGAAGACATTTCAGCTTTAAGACTCGGACTTCATGTCATTATGGGGAAAAGATTGAACTCACGGAGACATGGTGACAGATGAGAGATGAAATGATTGGGGGGGCAACTGACTCTGATGTGGATTGTTGGCATAAAGACATACAAAATTAGAGACTACAAAAAAAAAGACAGCAAAGAGTAAAATATTTCAATGTAGAGAAAACTTGAGTTTAATAATGACTATGGGATAGCAGTGGAGATATATTTGGGGAAGGTCAATGGAGATGAAGTTACTTGCTTTAAAAATATGTATATATTATTTGTACTCTTTCACATCATCCAGAGCCCTGCGAGTGACAAGTAAAGCATGTTACTCTAAGCCACATGTGGATCAAGAGGAGGGCATGGGATAAACAATAATTCTGCCAGAGCCTCAAAGACTGTTTGGAAATGTGAATAGGGAGGAGAAATGAGAGTCCCTTACTGGCTTCTGCACAGTGGGGGTGACAGACAATATACAATTAAGCCGATTTAGATAGGCCATTAGTATCACTTCGACTTTCATGTTATCATGAAGACTCAATTATGAAAGTATAAAAAATACTTGCATTACAACACCAGATTCTTAGTTTCCATAAATTAATATAATGTAGGGGGAGGATCTAGGAAGCAAAGTAAGAAGGGATTCCAGATGAGATCAAAGAACATAACAGAAGTTGCAAAGGAGGATGACATGATTTTTTCCTGGGTCTGCAGGGAATCTTGAGAATCTAAAAGCACAAATGGAGCCACTGTTATCCTCATTCATCTAGAGATTCATTTGGAGGGGGGCAAGGGTCAGTTTTGGAGAATATGGACACACCTGTCAATTAGTTTGCCTTGTAAACTCATGAATCTGGGAAACAGCTTGCATTTTAATGCCATTTACTTTTTGCATTTATTTTATATTCACTAGCACATTCGACTTTGAAAATGAATTCCTTTGTTTTGCTGCAGTCATGACTCAGAAAACAACACTCATCATGAGGTCCGTGTTTTCATCATTATTAAGTGAGAAGTGAGCTCCACAGAAGCTGATGGTTTTCTGTTCAGAAGCCTTTGCACTGAGGCCTACACACTGGGCTGCGGAGAGAGCGTGGGCCTTTCAGAGTCCACAGGTCTTCTCCTGCTGATCCTTTGCACCTGGTTTGCAACTGTGAAAACACAATTACATAGAGCAGTTGAACTTGGGAAAGGAAACTTAAGTGACTCAGAATCACAGTGTCTCTGATTTTCTTAGTATTTCTAATGAAGATTAAAACACTTTCTAATGTTTCAAAGTGATTGTGAATGTTGAATACTTTGTATATTATCACTACCATCCCAAAAACAAGTTATAGGTTTGGGCCAATGTATCTTCTTCAGGGACTAACGTCTAAAGATTTGAATTGTCAGACAAGCCCTGTTCTATTGCTTTCACTGAGTAGAGCTGTAGCAAGCACAATGCACAGAGCATCTTATTTGTTAGATTGACTGTCACTTATTCCAGTGTCTTCATCACACATGATTGAAGGTGTGGTTTGTATAAATTCAGCTGTATGAGAAGAACTCATATGTAACTCAGAGGTAGCAGAGATTCAATCCCGTTTATCCCATGTAGGTATAAACATCATAGATACTATTGTTATTAACTTTTCAGTGTCACTTGCTATTTTTGAGGGACTTTGGGCTCCAATATTTCCACTTTAGCTTTGCATATCCTTAAATCTATCTCTTTAACCTCTTTAACTGGCTTTTTTTTTTTTTTTTTTTTTTTTGGCAAGGTCTCACGTAGCTCAGGTTGGCCTTTAACTTTCTATGCACTGATAATACCCTAGAATTTCTTCCTGCCTCTGCGTCCTGAGTGCTGGGATTACAGGCTTACACCATCATGCCTAGAGACTATCTTGATTCTTTTCTCCGAATTGTTTATTGAGCTTCATTTGGCCGGTATTATACACCATATAGCTCCATTATCTTTTCCTCTTCTTCTCTTAATCTGACTGTAGTATAACTGAAAACTGATGTACTAGCTTCTCACCATCTCTCGATCCAGGAGACAATGTTTTAAGTGAAGCAGTGAGTGGATTCTGCACACTTACATCTTCATTTGACCACAAGGGTTCAAGCTATCCTTTTGGAAACATACATAATGTCCTCCCCAACTACTGAAAGCATCAGCTCAAAACAGTATTCTCAAAATATTCCCATACTATAAAATAGTCTACTTCTTTCCATTTTTTTCTTCTGCAAATGGTAGGCTCTCACTTTTCCCTATGTATGAATAACATCCTCTTATGTAGCGATATTGCTACTGAGTGCCCACAACAGTAAGCGTGTTAAAAGCACGGTTCTTGGTTTGGTAGTATTGACAGGTGGAACCTCGAAGACAGAGAATTCGACAGTGAGGAGTTAGATTATTAGGAGTATGCCTTCTAAAGTCCCCTCTCAAGAGACCACAATCCCTTCCTGTCTCATTCACGTTGGCCACCACGAAACAGGAAACCTTTACCCTGCGCTTCTGCCAGAAGATGCTATGCTGCTGTAGGCCCAAAGCAATGGGGTCTGAATGACCATGGACTCAGCCTACCAGGCAATATAAATTTTTATTCCTTTTAAATTGTTTAGTTCCAGTATTTTGTCACAATTACAGAAAGTGGCTAATACCGTTGGTTAGATGAGTAAGTATGGATCAGGTGTGCTGGTGTTCACCCTATTTAGCACCTGGAGGCAGAGGAAGTTAATCTCTGGGAGTTTCAGACCAGCCAGGGAAGCATAGCAAGGCCCTGCTGAATAATAATAATAATAATAATAATAATAATAATAATAATAATAGGTGAAGGAAGAGGAAGAGAAAAAAGAGGGGGTGATTATTAAATACTAGAGTTGCCATGTTTTATATTATAAATATTTGTTTAAGGGTTCATATTTATTTCTCCCATTTAAACATTTCTGTGGACTTGTGAAAATTTATAGCCTCAAATTGTCCCATTTAATTGTATTTTTCATTGAGGCTGAACATTTGAAATTTGGCCTGATTCTCGTACCCTTTTAATAACACCTTTCAAAGCAATGAAAAAAAAATCATGCTTTTTCTCCAGACAATTTAGTCAGTTGTGGTTTTCCCCTGCCACCTTGAATTCATTTCGCTCTTCTCCATTTTAAAGACATTGGGGTACACATGAGATTGTCTCAGCTGTACTGTTAGTAGCCAACATAATATTATACCATGTTGCACTGGGAAAGGAGAGCAACAGACTGGAAAATGTTTCCAAATCATCAATGCCTTTCTGACTTCTTTGGTCATTTTGTACTTGAGGGAATCTTTATACATTGAACTTGAGTTCATTCTTTATACAATGTCTAAATGAGTAACTCTTGCCTCAAGACCTAATTGTTTTACCTTTGTTACAAGCCTGATGACTTTGTTGCCTGATTTTATATTTATTGCATAATTTCACATTTTGTAACTCTGGATCTCTTGTAGTATGTTGTATTTTATGTACCTTTATTAAACAAGATATTACAGTGAGATTTTATGAAACCTAGAATTATATACATTGTTAACTTGACCTTAATTCTCATATAATGTATACTGATACATTCTTTTAGAAATTTGTTGCTTAAAAGGAACAAGATCTTCTGCTCTTAAATCCCAAATAGCTATTGTTAAAATATCTGATATACTACATGTATAGTAAATGTCAAAAGGCTTTCACCAACTATCTGTTCTCTTTGAGTGGGTGACTATTTATTGCATTAGGCTGGGTTTTATGGAATATTAGCAGCACATTCTGCTTCTCCCAGGAAATGAATAAAACTTGTACCGTCTCTACACCCTAATTTATCAGAAGCTTGGAACAGTTCAGGATTTAAATTGTGTAATTAGTTTGGCTTTAGCACAAGCACGTTTTAGACATAAAAGAACAGAGCACACCAGGAGTAATAACAAGCCCGTGACAGGCCTATTGGCTGGACAGATGGTGGTAATTCTGGGTAAGTGTCCTCTTCTAGAGTGCTTGGAAGAACAGTAGGTGTAATATTCAAAACTGGAATGCATAACTCAGAACCACGCAGGTTTTGAAAATAACAAAATGAGAAATTAGTAGGTAGACATTAATTTATAAGTAATTGTTAAATTATTCTGAGAGGAGAAAAACGGTTCTTTTGTTCTAGTATTAAGCTAAAATTGTGACATCTCTGAAGATAATTTTGAGTGTTATATGGTTTATAGCCCTTTTGATTTTAGATTTAGTACATTTTTAATCTAAAAACCTTGAACAAGGATATTTCTTGTCTTATTTCCTTCACCGAGAATCCTATTTCATTTGAATTTTATTTTGCTTTGAAAGAATATGGACTTTTACACTACATCTGAGAGAATGTTCCCATGTACATCTTCCTTCCCCATATCTATTTCACGAAGCAGGTGGGCCTAGTAGAGAGGGAAGCATGACCACGTTAGCATCTTCACGCAGAACATAAAGGCAGTAACACCACTGCCCGTGCAATGGTTGTAAAGAGAATTTCCACAACTTTAGAAAGCAATGCAGTTTCATGCAGTTTCACACCTAAGCAGTGCACTGACGGTATCAAATGCAAGGTCTAAATGAGTAAGCATTGTCTTAAGATTTGATTGTTCTTCCTTTGTTACAAGCCTGATGGCTTTGTTGTCTGTTTTCATATTTATTGCATAATTTCCACAGTTTGTAACCGTGTCTCAAAGTATGTGAAAGCTATATAGAATGGGTGCTGGATATTGGAACTTATCTACCAACAATTTCATGTATTTTTTTTATGTACTTGTGATATTATAGAATATAGCCCGTGGTATTTTTTTTCCTCATAATTACTTAGTAAGAGATAACAAATTATCAGAAAAAATCCTTTTACTCATCCACATCAGATAAAAAACCATTTTCCCCCTTAGGAACAAAAGAATCTAGCTCTTTCTTTGGTTAGAACCTTAAAAAAATGCCATCATGTTTTCTTTGGACATTTGGTGTACTGAGGCTCACTTCTCCTGTATGGCCTCTTTGGCAGCATGGTAATCAGTTCCTTTGCAGTTATTTCTGAAGGGGAATCTGTGAGTCTTCCTTATGGATTAAAAGAGGAAACTGTCCTTAGAGGCTGGTTGAGCCAATCTGCAGTATTCATGACTTTCTGATAACTCTCAAAAGGGTAGAACATCAGAACATATTTAAGTTGCAATTCCCACTTAGCTGGGGTGAGAAATATTGGTCCAAACAATAAACTCAGCTGGGCAAAGAATAAGATAAAGCTCTCAAATTTTAGTGTCCTCTAGAATCATCTGGAGGAATGGGATTCCTCACAGTTCCTGATTCAGTATTTCTAGGGACAAGCTGAATGACTGACACTTCTAAAAAGCACCAGGTGATCGTGACATTGGTTCGGAAACACGCTTTAAGGACTATTGCATGAAAGTTCAGTATTTTCCTTATTCATCATGTCACCTCACACAGTGCATCGGACACAACAAAACAAATACTTAGCAAGTCAGTATTTATACCAGCCTAAATTCAGATTTACATATGTAGAGTCCTGTAAAAATTCTAATTTCTCCATTCCATTCTCTCAGCACAGTGTTGCAAAAGAAAATACTTCAGCAATTTTGGAATCAAGTAAACATAATTTTATTTTATTATTGGGTGTCTATTGCAGTAACAAGTTTTATATTCTTCATGAATTTATCAGTATATATAATTATCTTCATCATTCATTTATATTTTGTTAGACAACCTTGATTTCGGCACACAGACTAGTGTTTGTGTCTATTTTGCTTAATGTTGTGAAATACTGCCTTCCATAGCTGTTAAATACCTGGAGCATGAATGAAGGAACAGATTTTCATCACATTGCAAATAATGGTCTTTCAGTGCTAGTAGTTCATGTTTCCTTGGTGTAAGTAAAGCCAAATTAGTCTCAGACAAAATTGAATAGTGGGTAAATAATTTAAGCATCATTACCGGTATTTGAAGATCAGTGCTTCTGGAAATTATGGTAAATATGCAAATATTCTTTATGTCCCTTCTCTATCTTCATGCCCATTGTAGAAATTTTTTCATGACTTGATCACTTGATGACTTTCTATCACTTCACATCTGTTTCCACTTCTCTATTTCTGTTCTTCTTAATCCTGCTCCCAGTTTATTCAGATACACTGAGTGTAGATTAATGTTACCTTTTTTTTGAGTTCTTGTAATTTAAAAAACTCCTGTATCTTATCACCTAGTCTTTGAAAGCTCTTGCCAAAGGCCACATACTAATTTACTCAACTCTTTGTGCATGCTGTAGGATGAAGGGATAAAGGGAACTAGTGGGAATGAAATGGTTAAAAGAAAAGATAGGGGAAGGGGAGTCAAGGATAAATAAGGAAAGAGTGGAATGGGTAAATAAAGACATTTCAAAAGAGTCATGTGGAGACCTACCACTGTAGAAGCTTCCTAAAAATATGTGTGCACATGTATAAAAAGTGGAATTACTCTGTGATATCATGCCAGTGCAACTGTTAGACCCCATGGGTTAAGAAATAAAAAATTGCCAAGAATAAGTTACCTCTTTTAGAGTGTTTCCCAGTGAGGTGCCATAGATCCAGAAACATTACAGGCTATTGCAATGCTATTAGTTGCCTCCAGACCTTGATGCTAGCGCCCTATGTTCATACTCAAGTGAGTGAGTCGGAGAACATAAGAAATGATCAAGCTGGGACTCACCTGAAAATTTCATCACTATTGGTGTTAGAAGGTGCTATGGCTGTTACCAGAGGAGAAAAGTAACCATCATTCTTAACTGGCTATGAACCTACGGTAGTTAGTAAAAGTAACAATAATGGCAGCCTGGCAAACGTGTCCACTGGTGAAACAGTGGCACAAACATCGTGGAGCAATCAGCCGATTTCTGATTGGACTTAAGGCCTACTTCAGGAGAGTGAAATTCGTTTTGGACTATTACTGGGGCAAGAACATGCCTCTACACAAGGGCTAGGCTTAAGAGAGAATCTGTTACTATTATTTTGCTAATGGGCACAGTATTAACCCAAACTCTTAATTATATTTTATACCCAAGGAGTAGTGCATCCCTTAGACCTCATCAAAGAAGCTTCTATTTGTAACAGAGTGATGAACACAGAGACCCCCAACTGGTCATGGTTCAGAGAATAAGATATTTAATTTCTATCCAAAATGGGGTGTCTATATTCACACCCTCTTCCTCCAAGGGCTCATGATTGTTTCAGAAGAGGTGGGCAGAAAGACTGAGGGCCAGAAGTGGTGGATGCTTACAAGGATAGAGCAGGGCAAGTGAACAGGGGTTGTTATAGTGTTCATGAGACCTGTGAAAGTCCACAGCAGACCAAATCTATAACTGAGGTGATGCTGGAAACCAATAGTGGCCAGTAGAGGTAGGGTCAGTTTCCTTTAAGATGATAGTCCCTAGTAGATAGTGGAGGACCACAAGGAGCACACATTGGACTTAATGCATTAAGAAAATATAGGAAACAAAGTTGGATGGGTTAGAAATGATGGGTGGATTTGAGGAATGGGGAGAGTGTTAATATGATCAAAACATGTTGTCCAAAATTGTCAAAGAACCAATAAAATGAGGAGAGATTAGAAAATAAAATATAAGAAGGGCTCATTATTTTTTATAATAAAGTTAATCCACAATCATTAAAGATAACAATAAAGAAAAGTAGATTTAAAGAAAATAGGGTGTTTAACTAGAAATGACTGCCACTCACATGTAAATTATTTTCTGTCTAGTTTCTTTTTTAAATTTATTTATTTTATATATATGAGTGTTCTATCTGCATTTACACCTGCCAGAAGAGAGAATCAGTTCACATTATAGATGGTCGTGAGCCACCATGTGGTTGCCAGGAATTGAACTGATGACCTTTGGAAGAGCAGATAGTGCTCTTAACCACTGAGCCATCTCTCCAGCCCCTCTGTCTAGCTTCTTATCACATGTTAATGTTATCTGATATGATTGCTGCTCACTGTATGCAACTGTATCACGGAAAAGACCTTCCCACCAAACAGAGATATAATGACAGCCACAGATCATTATATGAATTCACAAAAGCATACAGAAAAAGTATCCATAATCTTGCAGTCAGTGGTAACTAATATTCTGGCAAATTTTCTTGCAGCCTATTAATCTTTGCAGACATTTAACCCAGCTTTCACGGCCATTCAAAGAACCCCTATCAAGGAACTTAGCAAGGAACACAGCAAAGGTTTGTGATGCCAAAGAGCATCTGCCACACACACTGATTGATCTGTCCTCCCCACTTAAAATAAAAATATCTAGTGCTTAAGGTTATTCAAAGGTAATGAAAATTATGTAAGTTTTCAAGTAATGACAATTGCCATTGCATAACTATGTGAACCTTTTCTTTTTAGATTAGCATTTTTCATACAATATATTTTGAACATGTTCCTTCTTCTCTCCTAAATCTTCCCAGTTACTTCCCACATCCTGACCCACCTAACTACATTTTTTTAACCAACAACAACAACACAAAACAAATATCAAAACAAACAAAAGGCCAGTAAGACCAAAAGTGCTAGGAGGAAAAAAAAAGACAAAATGAAACAAATAGTCCACAAATATCCATGGAGTTCATTTTGCATTGGCACAACTATTCGTGGGCATGGAGCCTGCCCTGGAATGTATGCCCAGTGCAATTCCATTGGAGAAAACTGAATTTTCCTTTGCAAGTAGATATTGGTTGCCAATAGTTTCTTGGTTAGGGGGTGGGGCTCTATGTTGACTTCTCTGTCTCAGTGCTGGGACCTTGTCTTTTGTACCTCTGCAGGTCTCATGCATGCTGCTAAGAATCATTTCTTAAAGAATGCAGGGGAGAGGAGGGGACTTTTTTTTTTTTTACCTTTTTTCTGCAATGTTTCAATAACAAAAATATTTTAACAAGTTTATAAGTCAATGGGTGCAATTATTTAAAATTGGTTATCATGTACACGTGGTTGGATCTCCACCCAGGTTGGACATGGCACAGGACTGGACTGCACGTTGGGGACAGGCAGGGTGGGCACTGGTAGAGGACTTGAGGTGTGTGAAGGCACAGGTCAGTGTGGCTAGACTGAGCTGGCTTCCTGGGTACAGACCTAGGCCATGGCTCAGGGGTTGGGAATGGTGTGTGACAGGGATGGTCAGGCAGACTCTTCCAGCTAGACCCTGGATAAAGTCCAGTATCTGGGAGGGTAGTGAGCTTGCATGTCGTTTTCAGTTTCTTTCTCTAGTTTTCTGTTTGTTTGTTTAAGTTTACATTGCATAAGCCTTCCATTTCCTTGCTTAAATTAACTCCAAGACATATGTTTAAGGTTATTGTATTATTTCCCTGACTTCTTTTACGGTATGTTTGTCATTTGCATATCACAAGGCTTCTGACTTTTGTGCATTGTTTTTGTGTCCTTTTACTTTGTAGCTGTGAGACTTTTCTGATGAGCTCTTTAGGGTTTTCCGTGTATACAATCATATCCTCTGCAAATAAGGATGCTTTAATTTCTTTCATTCCTATTTGTATCCTCTTTACCTCTTCCACTTACTTCTCTAGCTAAGACCTAAGTACTGTGCTGAAGAACAAGTGGCAAAGTGAATCTGAAAGAAGATAAAGTTTGAAATATGCTTTAACTTATTGACACAGGGAAAAAAATCTGAACATGATTCAAATAGCACTAACATTATGCCCAACAACTAATAAATGGGACCTTACTAAACAAACAAACAGACAAACAGCAACAACAACAACAAACTTTCTGTACACCAGAATGGGGAAAAAGTCTTTCCCAGCTGTACATCTGACCACAGATTACTATTTAGAATATATAAAGGACAGAAAAAAAAAACATCTACACAATACACAATTTAATTTAAAATGGGACATAGAGATAAACATGAAGTTCTCCAAAGATGAAATACAAACATAAGCAAATGTTCAACATCCTCAGCCATTAAAAAAAAATGGCATATTAAAAGTACTGGGGACTTCATTTTACCCCGGTCCTAATGAATATTTAAAATAAAATTACTGCAAATGCTGACATGAATGGGGGTCTAGGGGAACACTTACTCACTTCTGGATGGAGTGAAAATTGGTAGAACAACAATGTAAATCAGTGTTGTTATTCTTCAAAAGACTAGAGCTATATCTACAACATAATCCAGCTATACAGCCAAAAGATTATATCTTACTACAAAGGACCATTTTCACCCATCTTCATTACTGCTCTGTTCACAAGAGCCAGGAATAGAAGTAGTCTAGATGTCAACTGATGACTAGAGGATCAAATATGGTATATTTACATTGTAGAATTGTTATTCAGCTGTTAATAAAAATGAGACTATAAAATTTATAGTAAATAGATGGAGTTAGGAACAATAGTTCCGAGCGAGGTGATCCAGAACCAGAGGTACAAACACTGTTTTCCCTTTGATTCTTCACATACATATATTTAGACTGGAATAGGCATAGTGGTCAGAAAAGCAGTAAGGAGATGTACAACGGGTGTTCTCTAGAGAGAGTAGATAGAACTAAGTGATTGGGGTTAAAAAAGAATACTGGAACAGGAAGGATTAACTTACAG
Organism: Psammomys obesus; assembly: GCF_907164565.1. Lineage (NCBI taxonomy): Eukaryota > Metazoa > Chordata > Mammalia > Rodentia > Muridae > Psammomys > Psammomys obesus. The sequence goes on along the minus strand of NW_026585691.1, from coordinate 13,383,997 downwards.
TAGGGAGTGGAAAGGCAGTTTAGAAGAGACAAGCCACAAGGGAATAATAACAGTAAAGACCTTTGTTAAAAATTACTTTTATTTTTATTAATTACAGTTTATTCATTTTGTCGCCCTTCTGTACCTCCCTCCCTCCTTCCCTACCAATCCCACCTGTACTCCTCCCCCAGTCCACTGATAAGGGAGGACCTTCTCTCCTTCCCTCTGATCCTAGTCTATCAGGTCTCATCGGGAGTGCCTGCATTGTCTTCCTCTGTGGCACTGGCAAGGCTGCTATCCACTCAGGTGGGGGGTGATCAAAGAGCCAGCCACTGAGTTCATGTCAGAGAGAGTCCCTGTCCCCATTACTATGTAACCCACTTGGACACTGAACGGTCATGAGCTACATCTGTGCAGGGGTTCCAGGCCATCTCCATGAGTGGTTCATGGCTGGAGTATCAGTCTCAGAAAAGACCCCTGTGCGCAGACTATTTGATCTGTTGCTCTGCTTGTGGAGCTCCTGTTCTCTCCAGGTCTTACTATATCCCACTTCTTTCATAAGATTCCCTGCACTCTGCCCAAAGTTTGGCTGTGAGTCTCAGCATCTGCCTTGATACTCTGCAGAGTAGAACCTTTCAGAGGTCTTCTCTGATAAGCTCCTCTCCTGTTCCCTGTTTTCTCCCTCCTCTGATGTCCATCCTCTTTGCCTTTCTGAATGGGAATTGAGCATCTTAGTCAGAGTCCTCCTTCTTGATTAGCTTCTTTAGGTGTACAGATTTTAGTAGGTTTATCCTGTATTATATGTCTAATATCCACTTATGAGTGAGTATATACCCTGTGTGTTTTTCTGCTTCTGGGATACCTCATTCAGAATGATCTTTTCCAGTTCCCATCATTTGCCTTCAAATTTCATGATTACCTTGCTTTTTTATCACTGAGTAATATTCCATTGTGTAGATGTACCACAATTTCTGTATCCATTCCTCAGTTGAGGGACATCTGGGATGTTTCCAGCTTCTGGCTATTACAAATAGAGCTGCAACAAGCATGGTCGAGCAGATGTCCTTGTTATAGACTTCAGAGTCTTTTGGATATATGCCTAGGAATGGTATAGCTGGATCTTGAGGAAGCAATATTCCTAATTGTCTGAGAAAGCGCCAGATTGATTTTGAGAGTGGTTGTACAAGTTTACACTCCCACCAGCAATGGAGGGGGGGTTTCCCTTTCTCCAAATCCTCTCCAGCATGTGTTGCCACTTGAGTTTTTTATCTTAGCCATTCTAATGGGTGTAAGGTCAAATCTCAGGGTTGTTTTGATTTGCATTTCCCTGATGACTAAGGAAATTGAACATTTCTTTAAGTGTTTCTCTGCCATTAAATATTCCTCTATTGAGAATTCTCTGTTTAGCTCTGTACTCCATTTTTTTTAATTGGCTGACTTGATTTGTTCCTGTTTAACTTCTTGAGTTCTTTATACATGCTGGATATTAGCCCTCTGTCAGATATAGGGTTGGTGAAGATCCTTTCCCAATCTGTAGGCAGTTGTTTTGTTTTGACGACAGTGTCCTTTGCTTTACAGAAGCTTTTCAGTTTCATGAGGCCCCATTTATTGATTGTTGCTCTTAGAGCCTATGCTATTGGTGTTCTGTTCAGGAATTTGTCTCCTGTGCCAATGAGTTCTAGGCTCTTCCTCCACTTTTTCTTCTAATTGATTTAATGTATCTGGTTTTATGTTGAGGTCTTTGATCCACTTCTACTTTAGTTTTGTGTAAAGTGCTAAGTATGGGTCTATTTGCATTTTTCTACATGTAGACATCCAGTTAGACCAGCACCATTTGTTGAAGATGCTATCTTTTTTCCATTGTATGATTTTGGCATCTTTGTCAAAAATCAGGTGTCCATAAGTGTGTGGGTTTATTTCTGGGTCTTCTATCTGATTCCATTGATCCACCATTCTGTTTCTATGCCAGTACCATGCAGTTTTTATTATTGTTGCTCTATAGTACCACTTGAGATCAGGGATGGAGATACCTCCAGAAGATCTTTTATTGTAGAGGATTTTTTTTTTTAACAATTCTGGGTTTCTTATTCTTCCATATGAAGTTGAGAATTTTTCTTTCAAGGTCTGTAAAGAAATGTGTTGGTTAGAAAAACAGTCTCATAAAAGACCCCTGTGCCCTAACCTAGAACCCCTGCTCAGATATAGCCCATGGTAGCTCAGTATCCAAGTAAGGGGAACAGGGACGATATCTGATATGAACTCAATGGCTGGCTCTTTGACCTCCCTTCCTCCCCAAGGAAGGAGCAGCCTTGCTAGGCCACAGAGGAGGACATTACAGCCAGTCCTGAAGATACCTGATAAGCTAGGGTCAGATGGAAGGGGAGGAGGACTTCCCCTAGCAGTGGACTTGGAAAAAGGCAGGGAGGAGATGAAGGAGGGAGGGTGGAATTGGGAGGGAATGAAGGAGGGGGCTACAGCTGGGATACAAAATAAATAACCTGTGATTTGATTAATATAAAAAATAAATATTATTAAGAAAAAAGAATTGTGTTGGTAACTTGATGGGAATTGCATTGAATGGTAAAGACCTTTTTGAACACCCAAATGGAAACACACCTAAGAACTATGTAAACTCAAGGCAGACAAAATCCCAGCTTGGAGCAGGGAGGAGATCATGTCGTCTCAGTCCCAGCTGAAGAGCGGTTTTGTTGTCTGACATTCACAGGTAGTCTCTAGGAAGTACAATCGAAAAGCTGGGCACAATACAAGAAAAAAAATAATTGCATTATTTTTAGGCATTGTTTGTACTGAGTTCATATGATATCAAGGTGTTAGCCTTACTTCCTCAGACACTACCTAAACTCAATCTTCAGGCCTTACGCACAAAAAGGGGGAGGACATTTTCTCTTCAAAGCAAAAAAAAAAAAAAAAAAAAAAGTAAATCATATTTTGCTTATGTTCACATTAACAGAGGCATTTTTGCACCAGATTTTCTAGGGGAAATGAAGGTTAAGAAAACAGCAGGAAAACAGGAAGGGCTGCTTTTACCATACTCTCTTTGGTTAATGAAATCCTCTGCTCTTTGTCTGGTCAGTTACTTACTTGGGAAGAACTTATTTCTTCTACTTAAGTAATGAGAATATCGATGTGGGGCCTATGGAAAAGCTATCTATAACATGCCTTCCTTATCTCAGATTTCACAGAATATCTCATTACTTGGGATAAAGTATGTTTGGAATACAGCAGACCATGCACCACTGTAGAACACTACACTCATCCTATGGAAATTTGAGATGTCGATCCATTACATCTACCCAAGCTAACTGAATGCACACAGCAAGATATACATGGGTTACAGGGAGGAACATAATGCACACATATCCAGTTCCATTTCAAGTTATATCTGACTCAATAGAACCACATTTTTAGTTAATTAAAAGTACTGTCAAAACAAATATGTTAATAAATATTCATTAGACATTGTGCAGTATTCCAAATACTACACACACACACACACACACACACACACACACACACACACACTCACACATATTTTAAAATTATCCCAGAGAAGTGCATTCTCTAGTTAATTAAATATAGCAGGAAGAATTATAACCTCTCCTCTGTGTTTTCCGCTTTCTTGAAAAGCATGCTGATATCATGCAGCCTTATTTGTATGGACACAACCTATCACTTGGTCTAGAAAATAAAATTATGGATGGAAGATAACCCAGATGAGGATGGTTGAGGAGGATGGCATTGGATGGGGCTGGGAGGTGGATGATGAGGTTATTGAGATAGCGTAGATGGAATTATCTGCCCCGCCCAAGGTGCTTTAAGGCAATTATGACATCCAACAGGTGTCTGTGTTTTGTTTGATTGTGATAGCGGGTTAAATAATACAGCCAAAATAATTATAGGGCAAATAATAAATAACATTTTTTAAGCCCAGCTTCATTTTTATTTTCAACAATACTGTAAAATTCTGATTGGACCCACAAGACCACATAGTAGTAGTATTAAACTCATAACAGTAAATACATAATGCATAGTTAAACATTGTATATTAAGTAAATTGTTTTGAGTATTAAAGGACTTATTTAAATCTTGGATTGAACAGTATAGTCAAGGTTTTTCTGTTTGTAGACTATTCTATTTAAACCACAAACTTTCTGAAAATCACAAAGCACTAATTAAATCAAATTCTTAATACTTCTTTTGCTTAAAATACACATTAAAATAGAATCAAATTAATTTTTTATAAAAATAAATAAATAGCAACAACAAAGAGAATGAAATAAGGCCTAAGTAAATTTTTTTTTAAGTATAAAGGATTTTGTTGATCTCTTTGTGGCGCTCCTGTACCCTCCAGGTTTTTCTATTTTCCCCTTCTTTCATAAGATTCCCTGGACTCTGCCCAAAGTATGGCAACGAGTTTCAGCATCTGCTTCAATAACTTGATGGGTAGAGCCTTTCAGAGGCCCTCTGTGATAGGCTCCTGTCCTGTTCCCTGTTTTCTCCCTCTTCCAATGTCCATCCTGTTTGCCTTTCTGAATGAGGATTGATCATCTTACACAGGGTCCTCCTTCTTGCTTAGCTTTCTTAGGTGTACAGATTTTAGTATGTTTATCCTATATTATGTGTCTAATATCCACATATAAGTGAGTATATACCATGTGTGTCTTTCTGCTTCTGGGTTACTTCACTCAGGATGATCTACTCTAGTTTGATCCATTTGCCTGCAAATTTCATGATTTTCTCATTTTTTTAATTAAATTTTTATTTTTTACATTATTTATTGGCTTTGTATCCCAGCTGTACCTATCTCCCTCATTTCCTCCCAATCTCTCCTTCCCTCCCTCATCTGTCCCATGACCCTTTCAAAGTCACTGAGAGGGGAGGTCCTCTTCTCCTTCCATATGACCCTAGCTTATCAGGTCTCATCAATATTTCCCCATTTTTAATTGCTGAGTAATATTCCATTGTGTAAATGTACCACAATTTCTGTATCCATTCCTCAGTTGAGGGAAATCTAGGTTGTTTCCAGATTCGAGCTGTTACAAATAAAGCTGCTATGAACATGCTTGAGCAAATGTCCTTGTTGTATACTTGAGCATATTTTGGATATATGCCTAGAGTGGTATAGCTGTATCTTGAGGTAGCACTGTTCCTAGTTGTCTGAGAAAGTGCCAGATTAACTTCTGAAGTGGTTGTACCAGTTTACATTCCCACCAGCAATAGAGGAGGAAAATTTGGGTCCAGGGGTCTTTGCAGAGTCAGATACTCCAACCAAGGAGCATGCATGGACATAACCTAGAATACCTGCTCAGATGTAGCCCATGGCAGTTCAGTCTCCAAGGGGGTTCTCTAGTAAAGGGATCAGGGGTTGTTAGGACATGAACTCCTTGGTATGCTCTTTGATTACCTCCCCCTGCAGGGGTGCAGTTTGCCAGGCCACAGAGGAAGACAGCTAAACCAGTCGTGATGAGACCTGATAGGATAGGGTTATATAGAAAGGGAGAAGGACCTCCCCTATAAGTGGACTAGGGGAGAAGCATAAGGGAAGAAGCAAGAGGGAGGCTAAGACTGGGAGGAGAGGAGAGAGGGACTACAGCTGGGATACAAAGTGAATCAGTTGTAATAAATAAAAAATAATATAATACAAAAAACAAGCATAAAAGAACTAACAGTAAATTGTTTTTACTTTGTGATTTTTAAAATTAATTTATTTTTTATTAATTACAGTTTATTCACTTTGTATCAAAACTATAGCTCCTCCCTCATCCCTTTCCATTCCTACCCTCCTTCACTCTTCTCCACCCATGCCCCTCCCCCAGTCCACTTTTAAGTGAGGTCCTCCTCCCCTTCCTTCTGACCCTAGTTTATCAGTTCTCATCAGTAGTGCATTGATTGTCTCCCTCTGTGGCCTGGTAAACAAAGAGCCAGCCACTGAGTTCATATCAGAGACAGTCCCTGTTCCCATTACTAGGGAATCCACTTGGACACTGAGCTGTCATGGGCTACATCTGTGCAGGGGTTATCTACATGAATGGTCCTTGGTTGGAGTATTATTCTCAGAAAAGATCCCTGGGCCCCGATTTTGATTTGTTTGTTTGTTTATTTATTTTTATTTTTTTGCTCTCCTTGTAGAGCTCCTGTCCTCTCCAGGTTTTTCTATCTCCCCCTTCTTTCATACGATCCCCTGCAGTCTACCCAAAGTTTGGCTATGAGTCTCAGCCTCTGCTTTGATACCCTGCTGGGTAGAGTCTTTCAGAGGCCCTCTGTGGTAGGTTCCTGTTTTCTCCCTCTTCTGATGTCCATTCCGTTTACCTTTCTGAATGAGGATTGAGCATCTTACCCAGAATACTCCTTCTTGATTAGCTTCTTTAGGTGTACAGATTTTAGTGTTTTTATCCTATATTATATGTCTAATATCCACATATAAGTGAGTATATACCATGTGTGTCTTTATGCTTCTGGAATATCTCACTCAGAATGATCTTTTCTAGTTCTCACCATTTACCTACAATTTTCATGATTTCCATGTTTTTAATTGCTGAATAGCATTCCATTGTGTAAATGTACCACAATTTCTATATCTATTCCTCCACTGAGGGGCACCTGGCTATAGCCAGCTTATGGCTATTATAAATAAGGCTGCTAAAAACATGGCTGAGCAAATGTCCTTGTTGTGTGCTTGAGCATCTTTTGGATATATGCCTAGGAGTAGTATAGCTGGATCTTGAAGAAGCGCTATTCCTAATTGTCTGAGAAATCGCCAGATTGATATCCAATATGGTTGTACAAGTTTACATCCCCACCAGCAATGGAGGAGGGTTCCCCTTAGTCAACATCCTCTCCAGCATGTATTTGCACTGGAGTTTTTGATCTTAGCCATTCTCATGGGTGTAAGGTGAAATCTCAGGCTCGTTTTGATTTGCATTTCCCTGAGAGCTAAGTTACTGAGCATTTCTTTATTTGTTTCTCTGCCAGTCAATATTCCTCTATTGAGAATCTCTTTTTAGCTCCGTACCCCATTTTTTAATTGGATTACTTGATTTTTTCCTGTTTAATTTCTTGAGTTCTTTATATATACTGGATGTTAACCCTCTGTCAGAGGGTTGGTGAAGATCCTTTCCCAGTCCGTAGGCTGTTGTTTTGTTCTGATGACAGTGTCCTTTGCTTTACAGATGTTTTTCAGTTTCGTGAGGTCCCATTTATTGATTGTTGATCTTAGAGCCTGTGCTGTTGGTGTTCTGTTCAGGAAGTTGTCTTCTGTGTCAATGAGTTCAAGGATCTTTGCCACTTCTTTGTCCAGCAGGTTTAGTGTGTCTGATTTTATGTTGAAGTCTTTAATCCACTTGGACTTTAGTTTTGTGCAGGGTGATAAGTATGGATGCATTTGCTTTTTTTCTCCATGTTGATATCCAGTTAGATATCACCATTTGGTAGAGATGCTATCTTTTTTCCATTGTATGGTTTTGGCATCTTTGTCAAAAATCACGTGTCCATAAGTGTGTGAGTTTATTTTGAGTTCTTCTATTCAATTCCGTTGATCCACCAGCCGGTTTCTATTCCCCTACCATACAGTTTTTATTACTGTTGCTCTATAGTACCACTTGAGATCAGGGATGGAGATACCTCCAGAAGATCTTCTATTGTAGACCATTGTTTTAGCAGTTCTGGATTTCTTGTTCTTCCATATGAAGTTGATAATTTTTCTTTCAAGGTCTGTAAATAATTGTGTTGGTATTTTGATGGGAATTGCATTGAATCTGTAGAGTGCTTTTGGCAGAATGGCCATTTTTACTGTTAATCTGGCCAAGCCATGAGCATGGGAGCCCTTTCCATCTTCTGATAACTTCTTCAATTTCTTCAGAGACTGGAAGTTTTTTTTCATACAAGTCTTTGACTTGCTTGGTTAGAGTCACACCAAAGTACTTTATGTCATTTGTGGCTATTGTGAAGGGTGTTGTTTCTCTAATTTCTTTCTCAGCCCTTTTGTCTTTTATATATGGAAGGACTACTGATATTTTTAGTTAATTTTTTAGCCAGCCACTTTACTGAAGGTGTTTATCAGCTGTAGGAGTTCCCTGGCCGAATTTTTGGGGTCACTCATGTATACTATCATATCATCTGCAAATAGTGATTTTTTACTTCTTCCTTTCCAATTTGTATCCCCTTGATCTCCTTTAATTTTCTTATTGCTCTAGCAAGGACTTCAAGAACTATGTTGAAGAGATATGGAGAGAGTGGGCAGCCTTTCCTTGTCCCTGAGTTCAGTGGCATTGATTTATGTTTTTCTACATTTAGTTTGATGTTGGCTATAGGCTTGCTGTATATTGCCTTTACTGTGTTTAGGTAAATGCCTTGTATCCTTGATCTCTCCAAGACATTAAACGTGAATGGGATTGAATTTTATGAAATGCCTTTTCAGCATCTAAGGAGACTATCATGTGTTTTTTTTTCTTTCAGTTTTTTTATATAATGCATTACATGGATGGATTTCCATATATTGAACCACCTCTGCATACCTCAGATGAAGCCTACTTGGTCATAGTGGATGATATTTTTGATGTGTTCTTGTATTTGGTTTGCAAGTAATTTGTTGAGCATTGTTGTACCAACGTTCATAAGGGAGATTGGCCTGAAATTCTCTTTCTTTATTGAGTCTTTGTAAGGTTTAGGTACCAAGGCAACTGTGGCTTCATAGAATGAGTTTGGTAATGTTCCTTCTGTTTCTATTTTGTGGAATAGTTTGAAGAGTATTGGTGTTAGCTCTTCTTTGAAGGTATGATAGAATTCCAGGCTGAAAACATCTGGTCCTTGCCTTTTTTTTTTTTTTTGGAAGGGAGACTCTTAATGACAGGTTCTATGTCCTTCTTTTAAAAATAAGTTGTTACAAAACAATTCAATTAGCTCAAGCAATTTTTCTTTAACTGTAATATTTTTTTCATTATTAACATGTGAATGACCTATTTTGACCTATTAGTATTACTGAATGACATTCTTAAATAAAATAAAATGTTTTATGATAAACCAATAGGATGTGAACAATTTTACAACTGTAAATTGCTTTTTGTGAGACTCAGTATACAGACAGTTTTTCTGTGAGGCTGCTAATTAAAGCAAGCCATTTTTATTTATAAGTGTTAATTATTGCTAATGATATTTTTCAAAAAGCCAAACTAATGTCTAAAGACTTGACTTAAAACTAGAATGTTTAATATGGTAAGTATCTAGCATACCAAAATAACTCCAAGATTTTGGTTGTAGAGTTTTAATAGAATATATTTTGTATAAATCTCTATGTTTTTATGTTTACTACTAATTTAATCAGACTCAATAAATAAATAATCTTGACTTTACTTGTAATAAAATTTTAATTAAAGTCTTTAGAATACCTTATTACTTGTTCCAATGCAGTCGTCAATATGAAATATCCACAACATGTCCTTTAAGAGCCAAATAATAACTAAGCTACTTAGGCAACTGAATGTAATGCTTTCACACTGTGGTAGAAATATATGCAATACGATAAGGGCATAATTATATCTTTCATATCTGAATGAAGGAAAGTCATTTGATGGAAAAGAGTATGCTTGTCTTCCTGCTTGTCACTTCTCAAGCTTTTTATTATTCCATTTTCTGCATAGCATCCTGCTCACCTTCTCTTCAGAAGGCTGGAAGTATAAGCTCTTATTTCTTTCAGCTTATCGTAAGAGGATTCTAACACCTGCACAGAAAACTCACCTTTTTACGGAATTTTAGAATGCTAAAGGTGATTTTTATTGAGACATCTTTACTTTTGTTCTTTTTGGTCTGTCTTTCTACTTTTCCCATTTTCCTTTATCTTTACTCATGACTTAATCCTCATTTGCAGTTCATGAAAGAGTGTTCTTTTGCTCAGTGACCTTTGGTTAGATATGAAATATAGGCAAGTGAATTAAGATGGAGAGTTAACAGTGAAGAGTTTTATGTTCTGCAAGGAAACCAAGGAAGACTTTTTATGCTGGTCAAGAAAGGGCTTTTTGATATAGCACTAACAAGGACAGTGAACCACTTTCCATTCACTGTCGTGCTCAGTAATACAGACCACAGGCCAATAAAATGCTTGATCCATTTCATATCATTTGTGAAACAGAACCACGGCCTTGACTTATTAATATATTCATTTTAATGCCTTGGAGATGTTGCTTTGAATGAACACTTGAATGCTAGCCAGATCTTTCTCATTGAATGTTTCTAGTCAATCAATATGAACTTTCAAAATTAAATGGCATGCTCTCCTTTCATAATAAAGGAAACCACATTGTCAATCCAAAGCCAGTGATTCGATAAATCTATGTGAAAATGGTTTCTGATTCTCAAGGAAGCACATTAAACAACTTGTGCCATCAAATGAGGCTACACATATGTGAGAGCTTGACCTCTAGATCATAGATCATAAATTATTATTACAAATCCTAGAAAAGTTCCTCCTGTAATGTTTCCTCTTTTATTATAATAAAAACCTAACCAGAATTCTCACCATCATTCTGAAGTAGATCTGAGTTGTAAATTAATGCAATAAAAACCAAGAGTTTCTTCTAAAACCAACACCTTTCAATTGCTAGTATTTATTTATTCTGTTATTGTTTACATTAAAATAATTTTACGCATTCATATTTGGTGTATCACTTATACATTTTGTGTAAATGTCCCATATTGCTTCATTTAGAAATTAAGTTGCTAAATCACATAGGAGACTAAGGATTCCATGACAATGATTAAACAAAGTGCTTACCTCTATGTAGGCTCCTTCCTTTACAAGGCTGTTTTGTGATTTTTGTTTTGAGGCTGAACTATTGGCATTCAGTAAAATTGCCTAAAGGTGCCATTAAAATATTGTTTGGTGAGCTCACTTGGTGGAGCTGAATCAATAGGTTTGGACTGAAGGCCTAGAATTTGCATTTATAAATAATTTCTACAAACTGTTTAACTGATGAGAGAAAATGAGAATGGCTGTTCTGTTGGCATCACTACATTTTTTAGAAAATAAGGCTTTAAAGCAAATTGTACTCAATAGAACAGAAAGAAACATTTTTATTACTGTTGGGGACTAAATATAGCATTCTATATGGTAACTAGTTAATAGAATAGTAGCAAGATTTATTGAAAAATTGTCATCCACTGTGCCACCCATTATCCATTTAATTGTCAAATGGGTTCTATGATGTTTACAGTAGTATCCAATTTTACCACTTAAAGAACTATACCACGGAAATTTTAAGGTCCTATAGTTAGGAGATGGCAGACTGAGGATTTAAATTTGTGATTGACCCAGGAGCTCCCACTTTTTGCAACTGTGATGCTGAGGGCTAAAATTGTCCTTATAACTTAAAGCCCTAACTGACATTTAGGAGGCAGAGATATTGGAAGCTGATTAAAATTAAATGAAGTCATAAGTATGGGGTATTAGTCTGATAGGACTGCCTTCCTAAGACTAGGTAGGGAGGAACAAATCTCATGTGTTTTTGGAGCACACTTGGGAAAGACAATTGAGCACACAGTGAGAAGGTTTGGACCCCACAAGCCTAATACTGTGATTTTGTGCTCCCAGACCCTCAGACTGAGAAAAATGAACTCTGAAGTCCAGAGGCATCCAGCCTATAGGCCTATCATTTCATTATAACACTCTATGTAGCCAAAACAAAAAACAAAAAAGTGCTCTAAAATTTGTTTTTTTAATTATATTTTTATTTTTTTACATTAATTACATTTTATTCACTTTGAGTCCTAGCTGTAGCCCCCTCCTTTATTTCCTCCCAATCCCACCTTCCTTCTCTCATTTCTTCCCATGCCTTTCTCCAAGTCCACCGACAGGGGAGGTCCACCTCCCCTTCCATCCAATCCTAGTTTATCAGGTCTCATCAGGACTGACTGCAATGTCCTCAGCTGTGTCCTGGTAAGGCTGCTCCTCCTTGGGGGAGGGGTGTCAAAGAGCCAGCCACTGGGTTCATATCAGAGACAGTCCCTGTTTTCTTACTAGGGAACCCACTTGGATACTGAGCTGTCATGGGCTACATCTGAGCAGGGGTTATAGGTTATATCCATGAATGTACCTTGGTTGGAGTATCAGTTGCAGAAAAAAACCCCTGAGCCCAGATAGTTTGGTTCTGTCGCTCTCCTTGTGGAGCTCCTGTCCTCTCCAGTTCTTACTAACTTCTTCTTCTTTCATATGATTCCCTGCACTCTGCCGAAAGTTTGGTTATGGTGCTCTAAAATTTGAATTGTAATTTATCCTGATTAGCAGAATTATATTTTTTGTATCCCTAAATGGCATCACTTTAATTTTAGTTTATATTTGTCTTCAAGTAAGTAAATAAAAAAGCATACAGCATTCTCATTTGTTACAACAACAACAACAAAAGGTGGGTCAACATCTCTGGCTTCCTGGGCTCTCTGGGGGCCTAGTAAGGTATCTTCATGACAGCCTAGGAGATCATTTTCATCTGATATTTTAGAAACTGAATAAGAAGCATTACTAGGCTTATTCTCTCTCTAGTACATTGCTACTATAGGACTTTGACATCTCTTCTGTAGTTAAATCAAATTCTGTCTTTGAAAAAGATGGCAGACAAAGATTCTTTGCCTAGTAAAGTCAGGATGTAAAACAAACAATGACCCCATAAACTCTCCAGAGCGCTCGCGCGCGCGCGCGCGCACACACACACACACACACACACACACACACACACACACGTGCATGCACATATATGTGTGCCACTCCCCCCCCCAAAAAAAAAATTCACACAAATAAAAAGTGAGCAAAGATGAAATAGTCTTCTTATTGGGGTGAGAAACTTTAGAAATCAACCAGAAACAACACAGTATAAAGTAGGAAAATACTAAGAGACTTAACAATTTCCTCTTGAATGAAGAGTGGTCTCCCAGGAAATCAGGAGACCACTGAATGAAATGGATCACATGAATCAGTTGTCATAAATTATCAGGCCAGTGGGATGTAGCTAGGACAGCTCAAAGATGGCAGATTATTACAGTTAAGTGCTGATCAGCCATGCATTAGAAAGGAAAGTACTTGCCCTGCATACCTAACAAAAGATATGATTTCCGGATCCCATGATGGAGAAAGGAAACCCGAAAATTGTCTCCTGACCTCCATTGGCATGTACTCACATACAGATAACAAGCATACAGAGACACACGAAATTACAGTTATAAATAAAATTTACAAAATGTTGAAGACCTCAGATGAATAATGAGTCATTTCAAGTCTTAAGGAAAACAAAAACAAGTTTAAACATAAAATGAATAGGTTAGGGGACTAGAAATGTTAAGCGTGTGGGCAGAAATGAATACAGCTGAAACTGAGAGAACCAAAAATAAAATAAGAAAAAAAAAAAAGATATCCTTGTGAGATGCGCATGAATACCAAACTAGGCAAAGGAAATTCAAATTAACAAAATTAGAGAAGAAAAGAAAAGTGTTATTATGACAAATTTTGTTAAATCTAGAGGGTTACTAGTAGATGTGCTGGACATTTACATTTCCAATTACCTGATAAATTCCCAGGCACATGGAATGTTTCAAAATTAAATCAGGAGCATGAAAAATACCTTATAACAATGGAAACTCAAGACTGTACAGATTAATGCAAATTTCTTCAGATCATTAGAAAACATCTAATGTCAACACTTTTCTTTTTTAATTTAATTTAATTTATTTATTTGTTACAACTTATTCACTTTCTATCTCCTCTGCAACCCCCTCAGTCTCCTCAGTCCCGTCCACCATCTCTCTTCTCTCCCTATTCTGTTTCTTTTTTAAATTTTTATTAATTACACTTTATTCACTTTGTTTCCCCCCATAAGCCCCTCCCTCCTCCCCTCCTAATCCCACCTCCCCTTCCCTTCTCCCCTTCTCTACACATGCCCCTCCCCAAGTCCACTGATAGGGGAGGTCTTCCTCTCCTTCCTACTGATCCTAGTCTATCAGATCTCATCAGGAGTGCCTGCATTGTCATCTTCTGTGCCCTGGTAAGGCTGCTCCACCCTCAGGGAGAGGTGACCAAAGAGAAGGACAATCAGTTCATGTCAGAGACAGTCCCTGTTCCAATTACTATGGAACCCACTTGGACACTGAACTGCCATGAGCTACATCTGTGCAGGGGTTCTAGGTTATCTCCATGAATGGTCTTTGGTTGAATTGTTAGTCTCAGAAAAGACCGTTGTGCCCACAATTTTTTGGTTCTGTTGCTCTCCTTGTGGAGCTCCTGTCCTATGCCATTTCTTTAGTCCCCTGATAGGGGAGGACCTCCTCCACTTCTATCTGACCCTAGTTTATCACGTCTCATCAGGACTGGCTGCATAATCTTCTTCTGTAGCCTGGCCAGGCTGCACCCTCCCCCCAGGTGTAGGTGATCAAAAACCAGCTACTAAGTTCAGGTCAGAGACAGCCTCTCATTAGGGAAACCCCTTGGAAACTGAGCAGTCAATGGTGATTTAGGTCTTTGGTTGGAGTATCTGTCCAAGTATGGATCCGCCTGGGCCCAGGTGTTTTTGCTCTGTTGTTCTCTTTGTGGAGTTCCTGTCCCCTCCAAGTCTTTCTATCTCCCTCTTCTTTCATAAGGATTCTGGCACTCTGTCCATAGTTTGGCTGAGTTTCAGTATTTCCTTCAATAAAGTCTTTCAGAGGTCCTCTGTGGAAGGCTCCTTTCCTGTTCCTTGTCTTCTCTTATTTCCAATGTCTATTCTGTTTGCCCTTCTGAATGAGGATTAAGCATCTTCCCTAGGGTCCTCATTGGTGTTTAGCTTCTTCAGGACTATACATATTAGGATGTTTATCCTATCTTATATGTCTAATATCCACTTATAAGTGAGTACATATCATATGTGTCTTTCTGCCTCTGGGAATCCTCACTCAGTATGATCTTTTCTAGTTCCAACCATTTGCCCACAAATTTCATGATTTTCTTGTTTTTAATTGCTAAATAGTGTTCCATTGTGTAAATGTACCATACTTTCTGTATCCACTCCTCTGTTGAGGGACAGGTAGGTTGTTTCCAGATTCTGGCTATTACAAATAAAGCTGCTATGAACATAGTTGAACAAATGCCCTTATTGAATGATGGGGCATAGTTTGGGTATATAAAGAGCTGAAGAGACAGTCCATGTCTATGACATGAACGGATTGGCCTGCTCTTTAATTATCTCCCCCTGAGGGGGAAGCAGCATTACCAGGCCACAGAAGAAGACAACGCAGCCACTCCTGATGAGACCTAGGATCAGAAGGAAGGAAGGAAAAGAGGTCCTTCCCTATCAGTGGACTTGGGGAGGAACATGCATGCAGAGGGTGGAGAAAGAGAGGCACTGGTACGGGAGGAGGGAGAGAACCACAGGGGGTATACAAAGTGAATAAAGTGTAATTAATAAATAAAAAAATAAAGAGTTAAGAAATTAAATAACAACAAAACAAGTAATCCAATTAAAAATGGGGTACAGAGCTAAACAGAATTCTCAAGAGAGGACTATCAAATGGCAGAGAAACACTTAAAGAAATGTTCAACATCCTTAGCCATCATGGAGATGCAAATCAAAACGACCCTGAGATTTCATCTCACATTCATCAGAATGGCTAAGATCAAAATCTCAAGGGATGATGTATGCTGGAGAAGTTGTGGAGATAGGGGAACGCTCCTCCATTGCTGATTGGAATGTAAACTTGTACAACCACTTTGGAAAACAATCTGAAACTTTCTCAGAAAATTAGGAATAATGCTACCTCAAGATCCACTCCTAGGCATAATGTCAACACTTTTCAAATGGTTACATAAAGTAGAAATGGAAGAGGCATTACCTAACTCATTTCACACAACTAGAATTGCCCTGCTACCAAAACTAAACAAGAACACAACAAAAGAAAAAGAAAAATCACTTATTTTCCCTGAAGAATATAGATACAAAAATAAAATATTTGCAAACATAATTTAAAAATACATTTATCTGACCATATTCCACAATCAATTTGATTTCATTCATGGATGCAAAGATCATATTCAACATATGCAAATCAACACATGTATTACAGTACATAAATTAGATAAGGGCAGAATTCATACCAATGAATGCCAACAAAACTTTTCAAGGTTCAATATTCGTTTTCCTTTAAGCCCAATGGAAATTAGAAAGCCAATAAACAAATCTCATTATAATTTTGACTATATATAACAAATCTATAGCCAGCATTATGCTAAGTGCTGAAAAACCTTGAAAGCATTTTTAGAAATATTAGGATTAAAATAGAGACCAAAAATGCTCACTCTACTTTGTCTTCAAAATAGTGCTTAATATATTAGCCAGAGCTAAAAGGAAAGAGACAAAAAAGTAAAAAGGAGAGCAGTAAGACAGGAAGCTGAAGTACCTGTATTGGTAGGTAACATGGTCTCAATCATTAAGAAGATCCTAAAGATCCTAGATCAGATGCAAATTTTCAGAAAAGCATCAAGTTACAAAATCAAAATGGAAAACTCAATAACCTTTCTGTATACCAGTAATAAATTTTATAAGTAAAAATAAATACCATCCATTATAGTTTTAATAATCAACCAACCAACCAATCAATAACAAAAAATGGAATAAACTAAGAGCTGAAAGCTTTTCTACAATACATACAGAACAACAACAACAACAACAAAAAGACATTCAAGTAAATAAATGACCAAAAACAAAAGGGGGTGAGTATAGTCTGAACAGAGTTATCAAAGAAAGAAAGAAAATGGTTAAGAAATATATTATTCTCCCCCCTTGCAATTATTGGGAGAGTAAGAGGGAGGGGACTACCACTTGCATACAAAGTGAAAAAAATGGAATAATAAAATAAAAATTAAAAAAATATGCACAAGATTTCTAAAACTGTCATTGCAAAAAAAGGTTTAAAGGACCAAAATATACTAAATAAATAAATAAATAAATAGATAGATAAATAAATAAATAAATATTCTTAAAGTGCAGAAATGCCTTAGTAACGGAGAAATATAAATTAATTTTTTTTTAAGATAGGGTGGACATTGGAAGAATGAGAAAACAGGAAACAGGACAGGAGCCTATCGTGAGGGCTCTGAAAAACTCTATCCAACAGTGTATCAAAGCAGATGCTGACCAGGCTCCCAAAGGCCAGAAAGGCAGAGCCACGGGCGGGCGTCTGTGCCTGTGGGTTCTACTCACCACCCCAGACAGAACGGTGGTCCCCAAAGCAAAGACTGGGTGTCCCTGGCAGGAGGAAACCTCACAGCGGGGGGGATCATCAGGTCTAACGCTCAGGACACCCAGCACCAAAAGACTTTCTGGATTCACACAGACTCTAGGCTCTAGCTTTCTAATGCAGGCAGAAGTGCTGTGCTCAGCCGCCATTATTGAGTACCCCTAGGGCATTGGGGCACACAGCTGTATCCTCAGACCTACAAAAGCCAAAGAGCCAATACAGCAGCCCTCAGATACTGTGCCAAGGATCAACCAGTTATCCCTAGCTAGACTGACAAAACTGTGGGAATCCCTGGTCCTTCAAGAGGGCTGCACCCGCAGCGCCTGGACCAGAGCAGTGCCCGCAGCCACCACCCCAGACAGGGACACACAGCTTCCAGTCTAGAGTGAGGCATCCAGCCTTCAGACCAGAGTGGAGCCCTCAGTTACCAGCCTCCAGACCGGAGCAGCACCCCCAGGCACCAACTCAACCTAAGTGTACATTCTCCAGGCCCAGAGTGGAGCACTCATTCTCTGGCCCAGAGACTTGCTGGGCACTCCTCTAACTTTCCCGGACAGAACTGTGTGCCCCAGGATAACAGACTGAGTTTCCCTGTTGGGAGAAAATCCCACAGCTAGGGAATTAGCAGGTTCTTCAAGAGGACTGTGCTGGAAAACTGTAACAACAGTAGCAGCTCACTAAATTTATAACGAGAAACCCAGCAGTGGGGCAGCTGTCTTGAGAACTTCTATAGGTAAAAGGAGATCCCCCCTTGCCTAACAAAGACCACAGCTACTACTCAGGGCTATAAACCTGAGGTGAGCAGTGGCAATTCCTGAGAAATACTGCCCATACTGGACCATACCCCAAAAGCAGAGGAGGACTCCTTCAGGAAAAATCATCTTCCGGCCAAGGGGATTCTCCCTACCTCAGGACTCCAGGAAGCACAGAAACTAACAGCCAACACCTAAAACAGCGCAATGGGTAGAGGTCAGCGTAAAAGCTCAACCAACAAAAGACAGAGCAACATGGCATCTCCAGAACCCAGCCATCCAGGGGCAAAGAGCCCTGGACAATGCAGCATAATAGAAAATCAAGAATATGACCTTACATCTATGCTGATGAAGAGGATAATAGAGGAAACAAATACAATACGTAAAGAATTAAAGGAAGATAAAACCAAACAGATCATGGCTATCCATAAAGAAATGGAGGAAGTTAAAGACAAACAGATTATGGCCATCCATGAAGAAATACGGGAAAAGCAGCCAAACAGTTTGCAGCCTTCAGAGAAGAAATAATTAAATCACTGAAGGAAATAAAAAAACAGAGTTGAAGGAACTAAAAGAAAAACAGGAAAATACAATCAGACAGGTAAAGGAAGTAAACAAAACAACTCAAGACCTGAAGATAGAACTGGAAAAATTAAAGAAAACACAAATGGAGGAAATAATGGAGAGGAAGAATCTAGGGAAGAAAACAGGAAATGCAGAGGTAAGCATAACCAACAGACTACAAGAGATGGAAGAAAGAATTTCAGGTGTAGAAGATACAATGGAAAAAATCGATGTATATGTCAAAGAAAATGTTAAATCCAAAAAATTCCTGACACAGACCATCCAAGAAATCCAAGACAATATGAAAAGACAAAACCTAAGAATAATAGGTATAGAGGAAAAAGAAGACTTCCTTCTCCAAGGCCCAGAAAATATTTTCAACAAAATCATTGAAGAAAATTTCCCCAAGTTAAATGAGAGGCCAATAAGAATACATGAGGTCTACAGAACACCCAACAAATTTGACCAGAAAAGAAAATCCTCCTGCCACATAATAAGCAAAACAGTAAGTATATAGAACAAAGAAAAAATACTAAAAGCTGCAAGGGAAAAATGCCAAGTAACATATAATAGCAAACCCACTAGAATCACACCTGACTTTTCAACAGAAACTATGAAAGCCAGGAGGGCCTGGACGGATATCATGCAGACCATAAGAGAACACAGATGTCAGCCCAGGCTACTATACCCTGCAAAATTCTCAGTCCTCATAGATGGAGAAAACAAGATATTCAATGACAAAAACAAATTTCAACAATACCTACACACAAATCCAGCATTACAGAAGACACTGGAAGGGAAAATACAACCCAAGAAAATTAGCTTCTCTCAAGAAAACACAGGAAATGATTAACCTTACTACAGTAAAACAAAAAGCAACCAAGCACACAACCTTATGACCACAGCCAACATCAAAATCAAAGGTTCTAACAGCCACTGGTCATTAATCTCTCTCAACATCAACTGACTCAACTCTCTAGTAAAAAGACCCAGATTAACAAAATGGATATGTAAACAAAACCCAGCAGTCTGTTGCATACAAGAAACACACCTAAGGCACAAAGATAGACATTACCTGAGGGAAAAAGGTTGGAAGAAAACTTTCCAAGCAAATGGACACAAGAAACAAGCAGGAGTAGCCATTCTAATATCTGATAAAATAGAATTTCAACCAAAATTAATAAAAAGAGATAGAGAAGGACACTTCATACTCATCAAGGAAAAATTCCACCAGGAAGACATCACAATCCTGAACATCTATGCCCCAAATAAAAGAGCACCCACATTTGTAAAAGAAACATTGATAAAATTTAAACCACATATAGATACCCACACATTAATAGTGGGAGACTTCAACACCCCACTTTCAACAAAGGACAGGACAACAAAACAGAAATTAAACAAAGAAACAATAACTCTGACAGAGGTCATGAATCAAATGGACCTCATAGACATTTACAGAACTTTACACCCAAACACAAAATAATTTACCTTCTTCTCAGCACCTCATGGAACCTTCTCCAAAATAGACCATATAGTTGGTCACAAAGCAAGATTCAACAGATACAAGAAGATTGAAATAATCCCTTGTATCTTGTCTGATCACCATGGAATAAAGCTGGACCTCAACAACAACAGAAATAGCAAAAAGCTTACATACACATGGAAACTGAACACTTTGTTACTAAATGACAGCTGGGTAAGGGAAGAAATAAAGAAAGAAATTAAAGTCTTCCTAGAACTCAATGAAAATGAAGACACAACATACCCAAACTTGTGGGACACAATGAAAGCAGTGCTAAGAGGAAAGTTCATAGCACGAAGTGCCTTCAAGAAGAAATTCGAGACAGCTCATTCAAGCAACTTAATGGCCCACTTAAAAACCCTAGAAAAAGAAGAAGCAGACACACCAAAAAGGAGTAGATGGCTGGAAATAATCAAACTCAGGGCTGAAATCAATCAATTAGAAACAAATAAACCAATTCAAAGAATCAATGAAACCAAGAGCTGGTTCTTTGAGAAAATCAGCAAGATCGACAAACCCTTAGCCAAGCTAACTAAAAGGCAGAGAGACACCACCCAAATCAACAAAATCAGAAATGAAAAGGGGGACATAACTACAGACACTGAGGAAATACAAACAATCATTAGGACTTACTTCAAAAGTCTATATGCCACAAAATTTGAAAATCTAAATGAAATGGACAATTTTCTTGATCGATTCCACTTACCAAAGCTGAATCAGGACCAGGTAAATCAATTAAATAGTCCTATATCCCCCAAAGAAATAGAAGCGGTCATCAAAAGTCTCCCATCCAAAAAAAGCCCAGGACCAGATGGCTTCAGCGCAGAATTCTACAAGACCTTCAAAGAAGAGCTAACTCCAATTCTCTTCAAACTATTCCACAAAATAGAAACGGAAGGAACATTACCAAACTCATTCTATGAAGCCACAGTCACCTTGGTACCTAAACCTCACAAAGACTCAACAAAGAAAGAGAATTTCAGGCCAATCTTCTTTATGAATATTGATGCAAAAATACTTAACAAAATACTTGCAAATCGAATACAAGAACACATCAAAGATATTATCCACTATGACCAAGTAGGCTTCATCCATACCAAGTAGGTACGCAGGGGTGGTTCAATATACGGAAATGCATCAATGTGATCCACTATATTAACAAACTGAAAGAAAAAAAAACACATGATAATCTCTCTAGATGCTTAAAAAGCATTTGACAAAATCCAGCATCCATTCATGTTTAAAGTATTGGAGAGATCAGGGATACAAGCGCATATCTAAACATAGTAAAGGTGATATACAGCAAGCCTATAGCCAACATCAAACTGAATGGAGAGAAACTTAAAGCAATCCCACTGAAATCAGGGACAAGACAAGGCTGCCCACTCTCTCCATATCTCTTCAACATAGTGCTGGAAGTCCTTGCTAGAGCAATAAGACAGTTGAAGGAGATCAAGGGGATACAGATGGGAAAGGAAGAAGTCAAATTATCACTATTTGCAGATGATATGATAGTATGCCTGAGTGACCCCAAAAACTCTACCAGGGAACTCCTCCAGCTGATAAACACCTTCAGCAAAGTGGCTGGATACAAAATTAACTCAAAAAAATTCAGTAGCACTCCTGTATACAAAGGACAAAAGGGCTGAGAAAGAAATTAGAGAAATAACACCCTTCAAAATAGCCACAAATGACATAAAGTGCCTTGGTGTAACCCTAACCAAGCAACTCAAAGACTTGTATAAAAAAAAATTTCAAGTCTCTGAAGAAAGAATTAGAAGAAGATATGAGAAGATGGAAACATCTCCCATGCTCATGGTTTGGCAGGATTAACATAGTAAAAATGGCCATCTTACCAAAAACAATCTACAGATTTAATGCAATTCCCATCAAATTGCCAACACAATACTTTACAGACCTGGAAAGAAAAATTCTTAACTTCGTATGGAATAACAAGAAACCCAGAATTGCTAAAACAATCCTCTACAATAAAAGATCCTTTCGAGGTATCTCCATCCCTGATCTCAAGCTGTACTATAGAGCAACAGTGATAAAAACTGCATGGTACTGGCATAGAAACAGAATGGTGGATCAATGGAATCGAACAGAAGACCCAGAAATAAACCCACACATCTATGGACACCTGATTTTTGACAAAGATTCCAAAACCATACAATAGAAAAAAGATAGCATCTTCAGCAAATGGTGCTGGTCCAACTGGATGTCTACATGTAAAAAAATGAAAATAGATCCATACTTATCACCCTGCACAAAACTGAAGTCCAAGTGGATCAAAGACCTCAACATAAAACCAGACACATTAAATCGGCTGGAAAAAAAGTGGGGAATACCCTAGAACTCATTGGCACAGGAGACAACTTCCTGAACAGAACAACAACAGCACAGGTTCTAAGAGCAACAATCAATAAATGGGACCTCATGAAACTGAAAAGCTTCTATAAAGCAACGGACACCATCATCAAAACAAAGCGACTGCCTACAGATTGGGAAAGAATCTTCACCAACCCTTTATCTGACAGAGGACTCATATAAAGAACTAAAGAAGCTGAAAAGCAGCAAATCAAGTAACCCATTAAAAAAATGGGGAACAGAGCTAAACAGCGAACTCTCTGTAGAAGAATATCGAATGGCAGAAAAGCACTTAAAAATGCTCAACCTCATTACCATTAGGGAAATGCAAATCAAAACAACCCTGAGATTTCACCTTACACCCATCAGAATGGCCAAGATCAAAAACTCAAGTGACAACACATGCTGGAGAGGTTGTGGAGAAAGGGGAACCCTTCTCCACTGCTGGTGGGAACGTAAACTTGTACAACCACTCTGGAAATCAATCTGGTGCTTTCTCAGACAACTAGGAATAATGCTTCTTTAAGATCCAGCCATACCACTCCTAGGTATATATCCAAAAGAGGCTCAAGTACACAAAAAGGACATCTGCTCAACCATGTTTGTAGCAGCTTTATTTGTAATAGCCAGAATTTGGAAACAGTCCAGATGCCCCTCAACTGAAGAATGGATGCAGAAACTGTGGTACATCTATACAATGGAGTATTAATCAGCAATGAAAAATAAGGAAATCATGAAATTTGCAGGTAAATGGTGGGACCTGGAAAGGATCATCCTGAGTTTTCCCAGAAGCAAAAAGACACACGGTATATACTCACTCATAAAAACATACAACATAGAATAAACTCACTAAAATCTGTACATCTAAACAAACTAAGCAAAAGAGAGGACCCTAACTAAATGCTCAATACCCATCCTGAAAGGCAAATAGGATGGGCATCAGAAGAAGAAGTAAATAGGAAACAACCTAGGAACCTGCTACAGAGGGCCTCTGAAAGCCAGAAGAAGAAAACAGGAAACAAACTCAGAACCTGCCACAGAGGGCCTCTGAAAGCCTCTGCTGTGCAGACTGTCAAAGCAGATGCCGAGCCTGATGGCCACCTGTCCAGCAGAGTGAATGGAATTTTATGTAAGAAGTGGGAAATAGTAATAGCTGGACAGGACAGGGTCTCCACAAGGAGAGCAACAGAACAAGAAAATTTGAACACAGGGAACTTCCCAGAGACTCATACTCCAACCAAGGACTATTCATGGAGATAACCTTGAACCCTAACAATGCAGCCCCTTCTGATGAGAACTGATAGACTAAGATCAGAAAGGAGAGGAGGACCTCCCCTATCAGTGGACTTGGGGAGGGGCATGTATGCAGAAAGGGGGGGAAGAGGGGACTGGGAGGGGAGGAGGGAGGGGCTTATGGGGGGATACAAAAAGAAAGTGTAATTAATAAAAGTTAAACAAAAAAAATAAAAAAAGCAGATGCTGAGACTCATAACCACTTTGGGCAGAGTGCAGGGCATCTTATGAAAGAAGGAGGAGATAGTAAGACCTAGAGAGATCAGGAGCTGCACAAGGAGAGCAACAGAACCAAAATATCTGGGCACAGAGGTCTTTTCTGAGATGGATACTCCAACCAAGGACCATTCATGGAGATAACCTAGAACCCCTGCACAGATGTTACTCATGGCAGCTCAGTATCCAAGTTGATCCCCTAGTAAGAGGAACAGGGACTATCTCTGACATGAAATCACTTGCTGGCTCTTTGACCATACCCCCCCACCCATCTGAAGGGGTAGGAGCCTGGCCAGGAGGAGGAAATTGCAGCCAGTCCTGATGAGACCTGATAGGCTAGGGTCAGATAAAAGGAGAGGAGGACCTCCCCTATTCCTGGACTTGGAGAGGGGCATGGGAGGATATGAGGGAGAGGGGGTGGGATTGGGAAGGAATTAAGGAGGGGACTACAGCTGGGATACAAAGTGAATAAACTGGAATTGATATAAAAATAATAATTTAATTTAATAAAAGATGCCATCATACCCCACCTAGAAAGCTAGCAACCAGAAAGCAATTGAATCAAATTCTGGTAAGGATGGGAGTAAAGGCAACACCTTTACTCATTGACAAAAATATTCATTTTTGTCAAGCTGTTGTAGCTACAATGGAAACCATTGTAGAGAATTCTCAAAGAGCTAAAAAATATAGTCATCCTATGAGCTACCTATACTGCTCCTGGGCATATATGCAAAGGACTTGATGCCATCCAAGTATAGATGCTCAGTAGTGTTCCCTATTACGCTGTTCACACTAGCTTGGAAATGGAAACAGTCTAGATGTCAATCAACCAGTGAATGGATAGTGAATCTGTGGTACATATAAATAATGTAATTGCATTCAGCTGTAAAGAAAAATGAAGTCATGAATTTTTTAGGTGAATGAATGGAAGTGAAAAATATTATGCTGAGTGAGGCAATCCAGCTCCAGAGAGAAGACAAATGCCCATGTTCTTTTTTAATGGTGGCTTCCCACTCTAAAATGTAAGATTTGTGTGTTGAACCTGGAGCACCCATAGTAAGGAAGGGAAGTGGAAAGGGGCTGTGGAGAAAGTGGAGAGAAGAAGCTCTAGAAAGCGTTACAGTAAGATGCAGCTGCTAGCAAGGGGACAGAAGACAAAGAGTGGGGACTGTAACTGAGGAGAGGGAGAGAATAATACAGGTAGAGTGACACATGACACTGAGGGTGTTTGAGAAGTCATAGGAAAACATTATTTCACAAGTCTTCTTTAAAATGCATATACAATATAAATATAATTTATAAACATATATGTGTGTGTGTGTGTGTGTGTGTGTGTGTATGTGTACAATGCAGTTATGCCAAATGATGCAAATGCCTGCCCAGAAGAACCATAGAGTAACAAAAACTCCAGTTTCAGTCATGGGAAATCTCCCTTTGAGGTACTGATCAGAGAATTCCAAAGGACTCCCACAAAAATACATGCTATTTCTACTGCCCTTGAATACTTCCCAGAACTTAGTTGAGTTCTTAAACAGATGTCATCTCCAGAGGGCCTAGTTTTCTTAATATCAGAAGAGTCCAAGAAGAAAAATAATCAATAGTCATACTCACCTATAAAACAACAATGACTTGCCCCGAATAGGTACAATGATGGCAGTTAAAATTTGGAGGTAATCAGTACCTGTCTAATTGGACTTAACATACACACAGAATGAAAACAATGCCTAGAATGAAATCAAGCCACGTACCTATAGTTGGAGAAGCCATAGTCCCTAGAGAATAATCTGCTGCTGTCATTTTCCTACCTCATTGTAATTTTTAAGTATTTTGAAGATATTTATAAATAAGTATAGGTCTCACACCTCGTTGAAGAAATTTCCTCTGGTAGTGTAGATGGCTGCTGTATAGATTCCCTAAAGGGTCTAAATTTAGAGATGGTGTGGTGGACAGCTCTAATTGGTATATATATATATATATATATATATATATATATATATATATATATATTAAGACTCAGAGAACATCTTGTCTTGGCTAGACAAGACATGCTTTTGGTGCAATAGTGGATAAATGTTGTGGGGAAACCAACCAATTTCATTTTGGATTTAAGATCTGCTCCACATGATGAAAGCCATACTGGACACAACAATTGTGCATGAACTTTTGTTCAGACAGATTCCAGAACCTGGGAGAGAGCCTGCTACTATTATTCTGCTAAATGAACATACAATTAAGCCAACTCCAGTTAAACTATCATTATACTCATCTGTGGGATACTAGGAGCTAATGGAAATAAGTAAGACTCCTGTGGCCAAACCATGGAAGGGATCTGGACTCACTCACCTTGACCATCAGAGGGGGCAGCTCTGGCTGTGATATTATGTACCATTTCATCCACAAGCAACAAAACTAATTTTCCATGAACTGAAACCTCCTGGACAGTGAAGCAAGACAAACCTTTGCCCCTCCTATGAGAAGGAGAGTATGGTCTAAACTCACGTGGGTCAGACGTAAGCAAACATACGTTTTCAAACAAATTATTCTTTTATATAAATCTGTCAGGATGAGTAGCTGTGCCACTCTTCATGGGAGTTCTGATGGGTGATAGGACAACTAATGCTTAGACTCTATTATACCAAGGGATATTGTCAATGCATGAAAAAAAAGTTGGGAATCCTAGAAAAATGGATAGATTTCACCTATCATCTATCTATTTATTTGCAAGTCTTAATATCTAAATAGCAAAAGCTTCAGGTTTTTGTTGTTGTTATTTGTTTGTTTTTGAGGCATAGTCTCTCCCTATAGCTCAGGCAATGAACTCACAGTCCTCTTCCTTTTGGCCCCTGAATGCTTGGATTACAGTCACAGTTAAGCACATTTAGCTTGTAGTGTTATGTTGATAATCTTTTCTTTTCCTTATTAATCTGATGACAACTTCATCAGATTAATTTAGTATTTTAATTAATAATTTAATATTTAATAATTTAATTATTATTGAATTAAATAGTAATTTAATTTATGAGTGTTCCAATAAGTTCTTATTGATAGTTTTATTTCTATACTGAAAAATTATACTTTATTTTTTAATGCATTAATTTACATATTTGCCTTCACTTGTATTTAACATGTTGTATGGTAGAATTTCCTTATTAAACTTAACATGTTTACTGTCTGGTTCCATGCCAAATTGACACAAACTAGAGTCATCAGAAATGAAGAAGCCTTAATTGAACAAATGATGCCATAAGATCAAGTTGTAGGCAAGCATGTAGGGCATTTTCTTAATTAGAGATTTATGGGGGAGGGCTCAGTCCATTATGGGTGGTACTGTCCCTGAAATGTTGGTTCTGGGTTCTATAATAAAGTAGGATGAGCAAGCTATGAAGAACAAGCCAGTAAGCAACAGTCCTTAATGGCCTCTGCATCCTCTCCTGGTCCTAGGTTCCTGCCCTGTTTGACTTCCTGTGCTGACTTCAGTGATGATGAAAAGTGATGTGGAATCATAAACTGAATAAATCCTGTAAATGTGTTTTTTTTTCCCTCAGATGAGGGGAAAGTGGTTTTCAAGCCTTTCTAGTTCTTTCTAAACACTTGCTGGCTGGTTCAACTCAGCTATTCTGGCCCAAGCTCCTCTCCAAGCTGACTGATTCAAGCTGGCTTCTCTTTGCTTCTGACTGAATTGCCCTGACTGGTCTTTAACTAATTCTGGCAATATGTTTTAATCTGGCCTTTTACTATTCTCTGGCTCATTCAGTCATCATCACCTATGTCTAGATTGTTCTATCTGCCACTTTTCTCTAAAAAATTCTCCTCTTGATCTTAGAGCCTGTGCTGTTGATGTTCTGTTCAGGAAGCTGTCATCTATGCCAATGAGTTCAGGTTTTTTCTTCTAACAGGTTTTATGTTGAGGTCTCTGATCCACTTGGGCTTTAGTTTTGTGCAGGGTGATAAATATGGGTCTGTTTACATTTCTCTATATGTAGACATCCAGTTAGATCAGTACCATTTGTTGAAGATGCTGTCTTTTTCCATTGTGTGGTAGCTGCATCTTTGTCAAAAATCAAGTATCCATAAGTGTGTGGGTTTTTTTCTGTGTTTTCTATTCAATTCCATTGATCCACCATTTTGTTTTTATGCCAGTACCATACAGTTTTTATTACTATTGCTCTGTAGTACAGCTTGAGTCAGGGACAAAGAAACCTTCAGACAATCTGTTGCTGTACAGGATGGCTTTGGCAATTCTGGATTTTTTGTTATTGTTGTTGTTTTTCCATATGAAATTGAGAACCTAGAAGCAGAAAGACACACATGGTTTATACTCACTCACTTATAAGTGGATATTAGATGAATAATATAACATAAACATACTAAAATCTGTACACCTCAAGAAGCTAAGCAAAAAGGAGGATCCTAGGGGAGATGCTCAATCCTCATTCAGAAAGG
Organism: Psammomys obesus; assembly: GCF_907164565.1. Classification (NCBI taxonomy): domain Eukaryota; kingdom Metazoa; phylum Chordata; class Mammalia; order Rodentia; family Muridae; genus Psammomys; species Psammomys obesus. Next base: position 13,355,593 of record NW_026585691.1, on the reverse strand, counting down.
CAAATGAGATATCAGGGAACAGGACAGGAGCCCTCTGAAAAACTCTATCCAGCAGGGTATCAAAACAGATGCTGAGACTCCTAGAAAAACTTTGGTAGAGTGCAGAGAATCTTATGAAAGAAAAGAGGGATAGAAAGATCTGGAGGGGAGAGGAGCTCCACAAGGAGAGCGACAGAACCAAAAATTCTGGTCCCAGGAGTCTTTGTAGAGACTGATGCTCCAAACAAGGATCTTGCATGCAGATAAGCTAGACCCCCTGCACAGATGTAGCCCATAGACTCAGTCTCCAAGTATGATTCCCTAGGAAGGGGCAGGGGCTGTCTCTGACATGAACTCAGTGGCAGGCTCTTTGATCACCTCCCCCTGAGGAAGAAAATGCAGCCAGTCCTGATGAGATCTGATAAGCTATGTTCAGATAGATGGGGAGGAGGACTACCCCTATTAGTGGACTAGGAAAAGGGCATAGGAGGAGAAAAGGGTGGGTGAGTGGGACTAGGAAGAGATTAGGGAGGGGCTACAGCTGGGATATAACATGAATAAATTGAAATAAGTAAGTAAATAAATAAATAAATATTCTCCTTTTTCTCCCTAAATTATCTGAAGTAGCCTCTTTCTCTTGTCTTGTTCCCATGACAGTTGAGCATATCCTGTCTCTGACTCATTCTGTCAATTTTTTCTCTGATTCATTATTTTGTCTACCCTCAATTAGATTTCACTTTCAATCATGGCTGCTTTTTTTCTATAAACTAACCTTACCGTCATTGTTTGGGATTAAATTGTATGCTAAGGGCATGTCAGTATTCCAGCTAGATCATTCTGTAACCCAGAAGTGTCTGAATTCCAGTCAGATCACATAGACATAGAAAGTCTTTGGGTGTGGTCCCTTGCCAGAGCAGCCATGATAATTGATTAAAATTCCTCTACCAGGCCATAGAAGAAGACAAAGTAGCCAGTCCTGGTAAGAACTGATAGACTAGGATCAGAGGAAAGGGAAAGAAGACCTCCCCTATCAGTGGACTTGGGGAGGGGCACGAGAGGAGATGAGAGGAGAGTGAGATTGGGAGGGGACTAAGGAGGGGGCTACAACTTGGATAAAAATTGAATAAACTGTAATTAATAAAAAAACACGAATACACATAAAAATAGATATGATAAAATAGTTTAATGAGATTTATTTATTTAAAAAAATTTCTCTACAAACTCTTTCCTCTCAAAGCTTCTTTAGCCATGGCATTTCATTACCAAAATAGTAACCCACACTAGGCCACATGGTATTTAGTTTTCCTTCTATTCATATGTCTCTTTTAATTGATCTTCTGTGACCTGATTTTCTTATTGTATCCTATATATTTCTTAAATTTATTTAATTTTAGATTCATCCTTCTTTCAACTTTAGTTAGTATGAAAAGAAGACTAAATGTTTTATTCTTTGCTCCTGGTTTAAGTCTTACTGCTCTGAGACAAGGTCTTGTTATATACTCTGGGTTCCTCTTTCAGATGTTGTATAACTAATCCTGTCCTGAACTCTGATCCTCCTGCTTCAGTCTCTTGAGTACCGAAATTACAGAAAAATCCACCCCTTTATTTCCCTTGTGATTTTTAAAGACTCATTTTGTTCCTAACTTATTAAAGACTTTAAACTCTATTTTTAAATTTATTCCTCTGCCTTTATAGATATAAAATAGCTTTGCACCACATACAACTTGGCTTCTATGTCTTTAATTATGTATGTCATGTATTTTGAAGCCTTAGTGCATTGCCATCAAATATGATGATAATAACCAGACATCTTGACTCTGAGTCTCAGAGAAATGTCTATGGAAAGGCTACACTTCAATTCTAAATTTATAATGAATGTCTCAACTATTTTCTAAATATACACTGAAATTTGAAATACTATTTTTTTTTTCCTAAGAAAATATTTTTGACTACCACCAGTGAAGCTGTTATTTCTCAGCAATGACATTTCACTCTGTGGGATCTCTGATATTCATCAGCTCCCCCAAAAGCTCACTGCTTTGTTTAGAAGGAAATGATTCAGCCTCCATGACTGCTTGGCAGGAAGAAGCAGATTTAACATTCACGTGTGTCTTCCTAATTGTAGGAAACCAAAAACTTCAGGATACTGCCAGGCTCTTAGTCATGTGGCAGTGCTAAAAAGCACCTTACACTCACGAGTTTAACTTCATTCAACTCCTGAATGCCAAGAGAAAGAAGATACTGCAGTGAGTTAAAAAAAAAAAAAACTCACAAAGCTTACATCCTAGTAGAAGGGTCATCCAATGGGCAAACAGGAAAGGCAACATTTTAGATTGCGGAAATGACTAGGGAGAAGAACACAGACAACGAAGGAAAGAGAAAAGGGGGCATTCGTGATGATGGTCTTGAAACAGGAAAGGCTACTAATCAAACCGAATGTCAGTAGAGGCCTCAGGGAAAGGAGGAGGAGAAAGCTGTGCGCACTTCTGGAGAGCATGAGTTCATGAAGCAACTGGTCATTCCGGGTGGACTGAGAAAGAAAAGAGGGGAGGCTTATGGGATCCATGCGGCCAGGGCCATGTGGGGCTGGGATCTTACTTGAGTGGAACGCCTTTGGTTGGAATTAGATTTTGCTGCATGTAATGTAAAGCAAAGTTTCCAGAGCTCTAACAAAATAAGCTCATTTTTCTTTTACCGAATAGTCTGTAGGACCAAATCTATCTTACGAATTTTACTTTTGATTTGCAGTCCTTTAGTTCAAAAGATGTTCAGTTATTGAAAAGGTTCATATTATGTGTAACAGAATGGAAAGCATATGTTTAAAACAGGAATCATAGAACAAAACAGCATTTGCATGCATAAAAATTTGAATATATGGATATGACTTATCGTAATTTCTATCATTTTTTTCTTAAAGATTTTCAAGTCTGACTACATCTGTGGTCTGAACCCAGGGAGAAAGAAATACTGGCTTTGTGTTGTTAGGAAATACTTTATCTCTCATTGAATTTTTTGTCAAACTCTTGGGAACTCTATAGAACGAGGTATTGAACTTGATCATTGGAAAGTATAGACACATCTCCCAATTAGCACTAGCCTTGAGACTATATGTGATAAAGTTGGAGAAATATTATCTGATCATTTAAGATGAGAGTAACGATTCGCTTAGGAAAAACATACATGAATACATATGCACATCTGTACAAATTACGATCCCATTTTGTGCAAGACTTACTATTGATGTTTATAATTAACAGAGAAGTGATGTTACCATATTAGAGGTTACCTGATTAATAAAACCATTTGCATTTATTACTATCCACATATGTAGTTATAAATTTGGAATATATGAAAAACATTGATTGTGCTTAGTACCTTATGCATTCATAGGTGTCTATTATAAATGAATTGTTTTCATTTTCTATGTGTAGTATTTTATAAATATGTAAAGAAATAAAGATAGATATGTGGATGTAGACATATACACTACTAAGTATTTGTGATTAATTTTTGTGTTAGTTGGCTCCCTAGGATATAACTCAGCCTCTAGAAACTGATCACATGCCCAAAATTAGAGTCCTTTGGAAGAAAACTAGTTTTCTTAAGACTGAAGTAGTTTATATTCCACGGTTCAATAAAATTTAAAAGAAATGTCTGCTTGGTATGTTAGTATATGAAATATCTAAACACACAGAAGTCTGGAAGAGCTTCCATTCATACAGTTCTTGCAATAGTTTATATGAAATTAGTTTTTAATGTCTGACAGACATGAAAGACAAATATACCATATAATTAGGATTCTGATACTTTATATTCAGATATCGCAATATCAATTGTATTTATATAATTAAAAGGAAATTCAAATTACTTTAATGCATATTTGTATCTTCATAAAATTACTGTTTTAGATTTTAATTTAGTATCTCTGTTTGAAGACTTTTCCTTTGCTTGTCTGGAAGCAACCTTTCTGAGGAATGTTGGCTTAACACCAATTCTGAAAAATTCCATTGAAAAATGGCCAGGCTGTGTGCAAGGAGGAGCCCAGTGCAATTCTCAACTTTTTTTTTTTTTTTTTTTTGCTAGTTTTCTTACATTGTTGATAATGAGCAATTTGTGGAGAAGCACTATTATTTCAGATTCTGCTTGGAAATCAGGGAATAGGGAGTAAACCAGAGTGAGCAAGTTGAGAGATCCTTGAACTCTATTTGGAGCTCGTTCGCCAGGCAAAGGGTGTGCAAGAGGCTGTCAGCTTTATGCCTTGCATTGAAAGAGAGGGTGCTCTGTTCCATGTCAAGAGTTCCAGAACGACTCAGAAAATAAATGCAGAGCTTTGAGCCTGAAATTTCCTCCCGTTCTTAGTTACTGTGCTTATAAAATATTAAAAAGAAGTGGCTCAGGATACATTAAAAACAGTAATTCAGAAATATAGTTGCATATGCTTCAACTGAAGCATCTACGTGCTTACTTATTCATTCAGTGCTGTGTGCAGTCATTGAGCATCTCCTAAATATTGGACACAGTACTCTGCACTCCTGTAATTCCATTCTAGAGGGAAGATGGAAACTTTTAAAGGTTACTCATGAAAAATCAAAAGGTCACACAGTAGCAAGGAAAGTGAACTAGGTAAAAGTTCCAATTTAGGTATTCAGCTAGAAAAAAAAAAGGCAGTGAGTAAATGACATTTATTTCTTACTCCAAGTATCTTGTTAGTGAGACAGATAAATAATAGAAATGTGGATGCTGGAATCATTATGCTTAGGGTGGGAGAGTGCAATTGTGGTGGTGCTTAAATAAATAGCAGTATTGGTATGATTTGGTTACATTGTAACAATAAAGTAGCTTCATGTTTCATGATGGCCGTTTCCAGGCAGGAGTAAGTAAAAGGAAGAAGGAAATATAGAAAAGGACAGAAGGAAATAAATCTGATGTCCATGTTATGTACAACAAGTTGACACTACCTACCAATGCCAGAAGTGACTAGAAACAGGGAGCAGAAACTCCCTAATTTTTGTAGAAAACTGCTTACTTATGAAAGCAAATGGTTTAGGATAAGTGAATAAAACTCTGGTATCAAAGCAATCCCAAGGCTCCCTGATGTACATAGATATGTATGAAAGCTAGTAAAGTTTCAGAAGCCTCAAACAATCACAGGTTTAGCCAAAGAGGAAGAAAGATGGAAAAAAATTCTTTGCAAGAAGTTGAGTTCAAACAAAAGAGGAGAAGAACAGTGTCCTTATAGAACTTCACTAAAGCCATTTACAGTTATTTTAAAAAGTTCTTATTTTAGTGTGAACTTACATTGAAAACCATGTGCTCCTGTCTCTCCATAACATATGTGGGGTTTGATCAGAGAGGTCAGAGACAACTTCATAGCTTTTGCTTAGTTCATCAGATATGGATCTTTAACATAAAACTTCACATCTCCAGATGTCCAGGATGACGGTTGGGTAAAAGGAATGAATGTAATTATGGTTTTCTTCCTGAAAAATAACACACACACACACACACACACACACACACACACACACACACATTTTGTAACTGTGTGTGTGTTATTTTCTTGATGAATATGCTTGATATTTGTGGAAGGAATTTGAAGCTTTGCTAGAATGATCTGAAGAGTCCACTACTTTAGGGCTAGAACAGCTTTAGTTTTAATGATTAGGATTTCAGCGGGGCTGTCAGATGGTTTGTCAAATGTTTAGGGTACTCTGGAAAGTGTCCCCACCACAGTGTCTCAAAACTCCTGTCTCTCAGTGTTGTTGTGAGCTCCAGAGCATTTACTCACTTTACAGCTTTCCAGGAAGCATGGTTTGCCTGGGGTTTGTATTTTAAAATGCTTAAAAACTGACTATGTAAGAGATGCATAAATTTGAATATTATGGAGCTATTCTGTTGTATGCAAATATCTCAAAGAAGTAGTTGAAGGAGGAAAGCATACAGCTTTCAAGAGAATGGGGATTATATAGGGGGCAAAATCAGTAATCATAGAGAAAACAATGAAAGACATCACTGAAAATCAGTTTATTCATATTTAGCATATTTAAGCAAAACGAAGTAATGAAACAGAACAAGCACTTAGAACAAAAAAGCATTCAGAGAGACCCCTGGGTTTTATGTTGAGTCTAACAAATTCAAGTTGACCCACAGCGAAGGAGTCTAAAACATATTCTAGCTGTAATGTATCCCCTAAGGATTCCTAGGACAAATGGTAGTCTCGGAGTTCCTTTTCTGTGACTGAGTGAAAAGGGGAGAACAAGAAAAGAAAAAGGGGATCTCTGTTACAAAGCTAAAGAGAGGACAGGCTCTAGAAATTCACACAGATAGTAAGAGGACACCCAAAAGAACAAACCTATGCGAGAAATAAGCCAAACACGGCCACACAGGACTCCTGTGTGGGAAAGAGAAGCAAGCATCTTCCAAAGGCAAATGACTGACACTTCTAGCCTCAAGTTAAGCCTAGAGCCATCACAAGCCTCAGATCCAGTTGCGGGTTTTGATTACACAGTGATTCCTCTAGAGGATGGATCAGCAGTGGAGGGAAACAGTTTTGTCATGCTATATGACTTGAGCAGATGCCTGAGCCTATTATTGAAAATTGAATTGTGCTAGGAATCTAGGACAGTCTGGGACCCCCATTTTGGATTACCATAGCTCCAGGGTGAGTAAAGTCTCTTGGAAAGAGTTATGGCAAGGAGAGAATTGAGCACTAACAATTTAAAAGGAGCAGGTAGAAGAGAGCTCAGGCAAGGAAACTCTTAGAGAAAGATAGCCCTGCTTCTGATGGCCAGGAGTAGGTCCCATCAGCTGAGGCTATCCTTGGAGTCTGAAAACTCTGAGTTTGGGGTCTGTGTGTGGTTCTAGAGCTGCTTTCTGCTGTTGACCCTTGAAGAGTCAGAAAGACTCCACAGCCACATCCCTCTGGCAGTGTCGTTAATACCGAATACCTCCTACAAACACAAAGATACGTCCTCTTCCAGTGTGGATCCAATGTTCTGAGAGCTTCCTAAACTAACAGAGCACTTAGAGTTTCCCCTCTGATCCACAGTGAGAACATGAGCCACCACCGGGGTGAGTCACTATCTGAGGAGTGTCGGGAAGAGGTTAGAGAACCAGCTCACCCTAATGATTGCAATGCTGTGTGGCCGGCTGATGCCTCATGTATGAAAAAACAAAAACCTACCAAGGTAGAGATAGCTCTGATGTACAGAGAAGATGTCTCTGGTGGACAGCAGATGCTTGTCCAAGACAGATTCTATGACTGTAAATCAGAAAACAAACAAATAAGCAAAACAATGGAAACATGAGAATCCATGAGATCTTGTGTTGGAATTTGTTTTTCTCTCATTTTTTTAAATTTAAATTTTTATTTTTTATGTTAATTATTGTTCATTCACTTTGTATCCCACCTGAAGCCTTCTCCTTTGTTCCCTCCCAATCCCTTCTCCCATGCCCCTCTTCAAGTCCACAGATAGGGGAGGTTCTCCTTCCCTTTCAACTGACCCTAGCCTATCAGGTTTCATCAGCACTGGCTTCATTGTCTTCCTCTGTGGCCTGGTAAGGGTGTACCGCCTTCAGGGGAAGGTGATCAAAGAGCAGGCCACTGAGTTTGTCAGATACAGTCCCTGTTCCCCTTACTAGGAAATCTACTTGGATACTGAGATGCCATGGACTACATCTGTGCAGGGGTTCTAGGTCATCCCCATGCATGGTCATATTGGCTGGAGTATCAGTTTCAGAAAAAACTCCTGGACCCAGATTTCTTGGTTCTGTTGCTCTCCTTGTGGAGCTCCTGTTCCCTCCAGGTCTTTCTATTTCCCCCTTCTCTCATAAGATTCCCTACACTCTTCCCAAAGTTTGGCTATGAGTCTCAACATCTGCTTTGATACCCTGCTGGGTAGAGTCTTTCAGAGGACCTCTGTGGTAGGCTCCTGTCCTGTTCCCTGTTTTCTCCCTCTTCCAATGTCCGTCCTCTTTCAGATTTATTCATAATAGCCAGACCTGGAAACAACCCAGATGTGTCTCAACTGAGGAATGGATATAAAATTTGTTGTACATTTACATTACATTTACTCAGCAATTAAAAACAAGGAAATCAGGCAAATTTGCAGGCAAATGGTGGGATCTTAAGTGAGGTATCCCAGAAACAGAAAGACACACATGGTATATTCTCACTTATAATTGGCTATTAGACATATAATATAGGATAAACATACCAAAATCTGTACACCTAAAAAAGCTAAGCAAGAAGGAAGTCCCTGGGTAAGATGATCAATCCTCACTCAGAAAGGCATTTGTTTTTTCATTTTTGATTTCTGAATTTCTTCCTTCTTTCCCTTTCTCTACTATACTTTTAATAATATTTTGACAACAACTTACTTATCCTTAAAATACTCATGCCTTTTATTTTTATTCCTCTTCTTGCATTCATCTAATTTTGGTCTTGAGCATTTATTTTGCTGAGAGATATTTTTAGTGTTTTCCTCCCTCTGTTTCTTAATGATAATAATAATAATGTCTATGCCTCTTCATATCTCCTCATGCCCTCATCTCTGTTTCTTCCCTGCCACCTTCCTTTATCTCATTCACTTATCATTTCCACAAATGCTTCAAATGATATTAAACATAGGAACTTGTGCTGCAATTGTGTCAGAGGGAGCTTCTGTGGTAATCCTGTCAGAGCCTATGGGTTGTGGTCAGGATGATCAGGGTGGTGTACCTCGCCATCTTTACCAACATGCTTGGCATGGTGCTTTTCTGGCTTCTGGCTCTCTATCACTACATGGCAGTCAAAGTTCCCAAGAAGCCAGCAAGAAAGTGGCACTTTCTCTGCTGTAGGGTTACAGGACATAGTCTGAGGCAAGATGGAAGGTGTGAGGGGCCTTCACACTTAAGCATCTCTTCAACCTATCACAGCATACATAGCAACCACACTTGCATTTTTCCAAGCAACTTGTATTTCCTTAAAAGTCTTCCTTAACTCTATTGAACAAGAAGCTGACACTGAATACTGAATAGCACCCTTTATAGGGACTGCTTTCTTTCTACTTCCTCCCTCCAATGTTATAAAAAAAAAAATATATAGATAGATAGATAGATAGATAGATATAGCATACTACTAATAATTTTAAACTACCTGTCATATTCTACAATATGTTTACCATTTTCTTTTTTTAATGATTATTAGTGAATTTTTTAACTTTACTTGATCTTAAGTGTGTGTGTGTGTGTGTGTGTGCATGTGTGTATATGTGCGCCTCTGTGTGCATGACGTGTGAGAATGCACGAGTGTATATGTATGTGATGTGTGTAAATGTATGGGTGTATGTGTGTGTGAGTGTACAGTTCAACATTGGTGATGCTACAGCAGTTGGATTTTTTTCTCTCTGTGCATTCTGTGAAAGGAGGCTTCACTTAACATAATGCTTTAGGCGTCCATTATTTTCTTAACACGGTAAAAATATTATCTCTAAATAAAATTATTAATAGTTGTCAGCATGTTACTAGTGGGGAAATAGCTAGAAACAGTCTAGCTATTAAGTATTATATGTATTACTATTCAATGCTATACTAGTGACATTTGATACAGTTCAGATAGATAGGTCAAAAAGTTAGTATAGCCCATTCTAGAGGATATTGTTCTATACAGAGATAGTTCAACAACCCATGGTAAAACTGATCTAGACTGTAAAGGAATTCAGTAATTTAAAAGAGGACACTGTAGGACAACTGCACATCTAAAAGTCACAGTGGTGTGATTGTGGCAGTGTGAACAAAATCTGTACAAACCCAAGCCTGAGAAAATTTCATAATGGAGAGAGGAGCTGCATACATTCCTTCTTGAGCCATGGAGCAAATGGCAATTGATAGCTGTTGGGAGAGACATTGAGGATTTTCTCTACGTGTGGCCCCTGGTAAGGTGACAGTGTTTCAGGGAGAGACCACACATCGTCACAAAGGGTATAAATGAAGAGACACAAATCGGTTGAGCAGGAAAGGGAGGAATCTGTAAACAATTGGGACAGTGGGCTGAATATGAGCAAAACAGATTGTACAAAACGTGCAACCCTCAAAGTACTAAAAAGAAAGGTAAATATAGACATGTGGATGTGTGTCCTGTTTCTGTGTCTTTCCTCGATGCTCTACTGAGAAGATCTAGAAAAGAAAACATTATAGGTACTTGAACGCGCTATCTTCCTCTTACTCCCTCACCATCTTTTTTGGTCATGTCACTTCATATTTGATAAAGTGAGATAACATCTTTTTATTTCTAGGGGTTTTCAAATACAACTTGCACTGTTTGAAAACCTGAATTTTAGGGAGAGGAAAGTAACTACTAGAATGTAAGTCCGTGACTTACCTGGAATATCTTCACATCCTAGAATGTAGTAGAATGTAGTGAGATGCTTAAACCATGATGAAGAGATGTCAAAAGGATTCAGGGGCTGACTTTAAGGGATTATCACTTGTCACTTTTTGAATAATTTAAATGTCAAGATAAATAACAAGAGTGGAGAAATATAATGCACCAAATACAATAAGGATTGAAGTTGGCCTGCAAGCAGAAAGGCAAGTAGAGTAAAAGGAAGAAGAAAAAACATAATGGCAGGCAATAAATGCGGAAGAGATAATGGAATTATAAATAATCGTCTAATAATCTCTTAAAGGAGGAATCTTCAGTGGCTCGTGAGACTAGGTTGGAAGCATGACTGGCAGTTCACATTATCTCAAAGTGTATTCCCCTAACATCCTTAAATTCAAAAGGAAACGTAATGCACATATGGTAGAGACAATGAGCAAAGGCCACATTAGCCAACTGCTCTACTTTTATCCAACAGTAAGTGGGACACCCTGCCACCACGCCCCTCTTGGTAGGGTGTGCTAAGAGTGGGATGTCACCAGGCTGGCACACCCGGAACATTCCCTATTTGCTCGTGAGGCTACGCCAGGCAAACCGAGATTGTAGGAGCTTCTGTAAGATTGCTAGTCTGTGTTTTGAAACAAACCGAACGTTAAACAAACTCCCACCCAGGATGTGAACTGGCTATTGTACCCATGAACTCAGGCTATCTGTGGTCACCGGCACAAGACCTGTAAAAGATCAAGCCAATTCAAATTTAAAGCATAGAAGAGGGAGCGTATATTTGGACCCCAATGTGAGGAGTCTTTAGCCATTGGTGGCTTCAGGGAGCTGGAGAATCATTTTTCTCTGGGGTCTCACCACCAGTAGGTTGCCCATGCTCCACTGAGTTGCCTCACACCTATGTGTATAAAATACTGCACTAATTTTGACTCAATGGGCGTATAAGACTATCTCATTAAATAATTTTTTAAAAAGAAGTTGGGAGGGTTATATTATGCAGGAGTCCTGGAAGCCGGGGTGTGTAATGGGGTGGATATTATCAAGATACATTTCATACATGCAGGAACATTTTCTAAGAACGAGCTATTAAACACTTTCCAGTGCACACCTAAAACAAAAAAGTAACTGTAAGTTTCTCTCAGAGTCTGGGAGCCATTATAAAGGGAGGTAGACACAGCAGAATAAAGTAGCTGCAATAAACATTCATGTTAGCATTTGTCAAACCTGAGGAAAGGGCATAAGAAACACTTTTAATTTGTTATATGTATTTTATGTATCCTCACAGTGATTTTTAAATATTTGCTGTAAGTCATGAGAGAAGGTTAAAGAGAGCTAGGAGCACATCTTCCCCAAAAGCATCCAGACTGCTGATGACCTCCAGCTGAGATTGGCAAAAATCCATACCTTAAGTACAGATTGAAATATTGTTTACTATATGAGTCTTGGTGGTATAATTTCTGAGTTAAGATAGTATGTGTCTCCAAGAAGTCATGTGTCTTTTCAGTGCCCTCTAAGTCTGTAGAAGGCCACAGAACCAAGCAATGTTTTATCCTATAGCAAAAGACAAACTTTCTGCATTGAATCTACTCTAAGTAGATAGCAGAATACATAAAAAGGCTTGCATTTAGATAAGAAAATACAGAATAAAAGATACATGTACCATTTCCTAGATCTGCCAGTAACTGATATTTGATTGGTAACCCTTCTTAAGGTATGTTAAATTAAGAAGCTCCTCACTAATTGTGGTTTTCTGCTATAATAACCTTTACAGTTTATATTTATTTCAGGTGATATCAGTTCTTTAACATTCTTTTTACTGTCACAAGAAAACAAAATGTACACTGTGGAAATATGACCCCTGGTGGAATCTGATCATGCCATCTTTCATCAAGGAGAAATCTTTCTAGAGGCATCTAACTAAACCTCGGTAATTATTCATGTCACTTTAAGCTGTACTTAGACCTCTCATTTTTACTTTTGGAAGGATGCCTCCCACACCCCAGAAGAGCCTCTGTCACTGACCACATCTGAAACGAAAAGAATCATTTATCCCTCATGTTATTCAGAGAGCAGGAAATCTTGGTGTTAAATATAATCTCCTGTTCTTTAATTTTTTCCTGTTGGAGAGTTGATTTTGTTTCTTCTGACATCATATATTAAATATAGTATTCTACATTATAGTTGGAGAAATCCACCGTTAATCTGCTAATGTTTAGTTTATTTAAAAACAATTTTGAAGCTGGGAATGAATTTTTAAAAAAATGGGTATCTTAAAACAGTTTAATTGTTTTTTTCCCCTTTGTTTATCTAAATGAGAAACAAAGAGCCATGTTTCAATTAATTACTAAATCACCCATCTGTCTATATCGTGGCTGGAACATTCATTATCATATTAGATAAAAAGTCTTAAACACTTAGTTTGCATTCTAATGATGTTTTTCTTTTAAGACTGAAGAAGTTGGCACATTAAAAGTCTTAAAATATGGAATGAGAAAATTACAGACCAACCTGTTAATGATTTTAAACATCTGTGTTTTCATTTACGCTACTTTGCTGAATGTAATTCCTAAGATCTCATCTAAAGAATCATGCAACTGGTAAGAAAATTTAACATGATACTTATAATAAAATCAACTTACAATTTAAGATACATCACACAGCTCACATCTTTTGAAAAAACTCAACCAAGCTAAATTCTGTCTTTCATGCTTAGGTAGAACACCTTCGTCTTTCAGTGTATGTTCTATTTGCAATAAAAAAGCAAGGTAAAGGTTAATATTGAAACATGATTTATAAATATAATATTAATATGTATTCAATTTAAAAAGGTGATTTTTAAGAGTTTTTGTTATTTTTACCAAAATAATGATCTATATATCTTCTACATATGTCTACATATGTCTACACACACACACACACACACACACACACACATATTATCCATATCAAGTGAGACCAGTTGGTCTCTATAAAGAACAATGAAGGGAGCAAGGCAGATTGGACAGGTGTTCAGAGTTGCTTGGTATATAACAGTTGGTGAGGAAGTCCGTAATATCCTGAGTGCTGAACTGGAAAGAAACAATAGTCCATCCATTGAGTAGCCCTTGAGATACATATCTTTATAACACTTAAGAAATTAGTCCAGAAAAGAGCCCTGTTTTAGGGGATTGAACTATAGAAAATGAGTCAGAGATGTGCCCAAGGTCAGATCGTATAATACTTCATAGCCATTTTAACAAATATTGTCTAGGCCCTGGCATCACACTCACGAATGCACAGCATCTCTGGTGTTGTCTATGACATGGGTGCATGTTCGTAAGCGCATAGCACCATGGTGTTTATGGCATGGCTTCACACTCGTGAACTCATAGCACTTGCAGTGTTGTCTAATATAGGGATGCCTGCTCACAAACGTCATATTTTTCAGTTACTTTGCACAGATTCTTCTATCTGCTCTCCTCCCTGACTTGGCCATCCTTCAATAACTGGTAATATTCAGCAGTTTGAAGATGTCTCTGAACCAGTTCAAGAATGTTAAGTTTCTGTAATGAAGAGCTGAATAAAATATTTAATGTATCCTTAATTTGTCCTTTTTGGAAACTCCATAATATCACCTATTTAAAACTGTTGTAAACACATGCCTGTAATAAAATGAGAACATTTAAAATTTTAAATCGTTAAAGAGAATCTTAAATTGTGATAATGAAAACTCATAAGAAACATGTCTCAAATAGTTGGGAATTTTTCATGTTTCTTTTTCCTTTGCCTCATGGTTTTAATGTCTTTACAAAATTTATGTCCATCTGGAAACTGACAAGGCCACCACTTGGGGAATAAACTCGTTATACATATTATTTTTTAAAGAATTGACTTAATCTATTTACATTATTGTAATGAACATCATGAACAAAAGCAATGCAGGGAAAATCTGGCTTATAGCTCACAGTCTATCATGAAGGGAGAGCAAGGCAGGAACTCAAAGAGGAACCTGGAGTCAGGAATCAATCGAGAAACCATGGAAAAATTGTGCTTGCTTGATTGCTGTCTATAGTTCACTCAGCTTGCTTTCTTACATTACCTAGGCCTACCTTCGATGGCTTGGAACTGCCCACAGTAGGCTAGACACTCACACATCATCGATCAATAATTAATCAAAATATGCCCCCCATAGAATTCTCCTAAAGGCCATTCTAATGGAGGAATTTTCTACATTGAGGTTCTGTCTCCCAAGGTGACTTAGGCTTATGTCACATTGACAAAAAGACTAACCGATCACAGTCAACCTGGTAAGACACGGCCACTGGTACATTAGTGGCAGGAGTATCATGGGAGTAACCAGTCACTTCTTGGCTGAACTTAAAGTCTACTCTACAAGATGAAACTCATACCTAACACACACACACACACACACACACACACACACACACACACACGCAGAATTAGGCGTTACTCCATTATCCTGCGGGATAGAAATAATAATAAGGCACTAACTCTTAGTGACCTATGATTATTCCAATAGTTTAAGTCATCACTACACCCTCATCAGAGAAACTTCTCTTTACAGTAAATGATGATAAACATATACAAAACAACTGACCAAAGTGAAGAGAGTAAGACACTGCAGAATGCCCAGCCCTAAATGGAACATTGGGGATCATTGTGGAAGAAGGGAACAAAGAATATTTGAGCCAGAGGTGGTAGATGACTACAGGAAAACCATGTTTTCTGGACACAGCAGGGAGTTTGGACATATAAACTCATAGCATTTATGAACCATACACAAGACTTATGCAAGCTTAAAGCAGACAAAATCCAAGCATGGAGAAATGAGTACATTAGGTGTAAGTCCTTGCCAAGTGGCTATCGGCATTTGTTACCTTCTGGGGAAGTAACAGATTTCTCTAAGAGTGAAGCCTCTGATAAATTAAATGTCCTCCAGTGGAGGACCACATATCCAAGAGTTGGATAATATAAACTGGCCTTGGGGAGAAAGTATACAATTTGGGTGGGAAGAGATTGGGAGTTGATCTGAGAGAAGTTGGTGAAAGGAAGGTGTATATGATGAAAACACATTAAACAGAATTCTTAAATTTTGTAGTAATTCCTGTACTGGCTAGTTTTGTGTCAACTTGACATGAGCTAGAGTCTTCAGATAGGAAGGAGCCTCAGTTGAGGAAATATCTCCATGAGATCCAGTTGTAAGGCATTTTCCCAATTAAGGATCAATTCAGGCTAGCACTGAACTTGTGCTTCTTTTGTATCCACAAAACTGACCCCTGTATCTTACTGTTTTTTGTTTTGTTTTGTTTTTAAGCTTTGGATGCTGAAAAGAGAAACCAACCAACCAACCAATAAACAACCCCCCAGAACAATTCTAGAGGATCAAAGTTCAGGTCCCAGTATTCATATCATGTGACTCTACTTCCAAGGAAATCCCGTACCTTTGTCCCCTGCAGGTACCTGCAGAACCATGAGCATAACCATACGGATATCATTCATATCATTTCAAATAAGGTAAATATTTAAAATGAACAAAAATAAAACCTGTTCCTGCTGTGGTGATTCATGTCTATAACTCCAGGAAGGTAGAAGGATTGTGTAAGTTCATGTATTCAATGATCCTAAGCAGCTGGTGATACCTCAACAAAAAATGGGCAGTCACCAAAGAGCATGCTCTGCACTAACCCAGACAGAGCATCCCAGCATAGCTGCCTGACCATGGACTTCAGACACAGTCACAGCCAGGGCAACCAGCTCTAGACTCTTACTTCTCTTATTATCCATGAAGAAGAGGCAACTTAGTTGAAAGCTCTCAAAATAAAGTAGAATCAAACAGAGAAACCTGGCATTTGTAAGTTGTTGGGCTTTTGTTTTCTCATTTTGTTACTTCAATTAGCTCTGAAATCGCATTGCTCAATTTCTTTTCTTTTTAAGTTTTTTTTTTTTTTATCTGCCCATGTCAAGCAGAGAAGAGCAAAAGACTGGGTAGAAAATAATACCTGTGTCCTCTCCTCCTTCATTTCCTGTGTGCATGACCTTTACCTTAACCAGCATGTGATCAATCACTTTTATAGTTAGTGGATTATGGTGGAAATTGGGATTTATTCCTACAGAAATGAAAAGAGAAAGAAATAATTCATACTAAACTTTAGAAACCCAGAATTGGATTTTCAAACCTTCAAAAACAGAGAGAGAGAGAGAGAAAGAGAAACCTTCTATTCCTCGGTTATGTAAGCATGACTCCCTATCTGTCACATTTCAACATAGATGCAGAATAGATACTTACTGAGGCAAAAAAAAAAAAATCAAGTACAAGAACACTTGTTAAGAGTATCATAGCTTGGAACAAATTATGGGCTAAAGGTCTAAAGAAACTTGTTTTTCTTTCTCATTATTATATTAATATAATATGTATAAATTAATAGAATTCCTTACAGCTTTATCATACATGCATACATCATGATGCATTTACTATGGCCATCCAACTTCTTCTACCCATGTCCCATTCCTTAACACACTTGGGGTCACAAAGTTTCTGCCCAGGGCCAATTTTACCTGAAGTCTAGCAGTGACCATCATACTAACATACTAACCACTTCAGAAAAGCTGGTTTCAGCCTCACAGTTTCTAGTTAGTAGGATTATGTATGCTTTTATAATTCCTATCAAAACTGGAAGCCTCACTATATAGATTATATCACCTTCTTAGTCATCAGAGAAATGCAAATCAAAATGACCTTGAGATTTCACCTTACACCCATCAGAATGGCTAAGATAAAAGACTCAAGTAACACATGCTGGAGAGGATGTGGAGAAAGAGGAACACTTCCTCTGTTGTTGGTGGGAATGTAAACTTGTATAAACACTTTAGAAATCAATCTGGTGCATTCACAGACAAATAGGAATAGTGCTACTTCAAGACCCAGTTATACTACTCCTAGGCATATATCCAAAAGATGCTCAAGTATACAACAAGGACATTTGCTCAACCATGTTTGTAGCAGCTTTATTTGTAATAGCCAGAAGTTGAAAACAACATAGTTGTCTCTCAGTTGAGGAATGGATACAGAAATTGTGGTACATCTACACAATGGAATATTGCTCAGCAATTAAGAACAAAGAAATCATGAAATTTGCAGGCAAATGGTGGGATCTAGAAAAGATCATCCTGAGTGAGGTCTTCCAGAAGCAGAAAGACACACATGGTATATACTCACTTATAAGTAGATTTAAACATATAATATAGGATAATCATACTAAAATCTGCACACCTAAGGAAGTTAATCAAGAAGGAGGACTCTGGGTAAGATGCTCAGTCTTCATTCAGAAAAGCAAATGAGAAAGACATCAGAAAAGGGAGAAGACAGGGAACAGGACAGGATCCTATCACAGAGGGCCTCTAAAATACTTTACTCAGCAGGGTATCAAAACATATCCTGAGATTCATAACCAAACTCTGGGCAGAATGAAGGGAATCTTATGAAAGAAGGGGGGAATAGAAAGACCTGGAGGTAACAGGAGTTCCACACAAGGGTAACAGCAGAACCAAAATATCTGGGCACAGGGGTCTTTTCTGGAATGATACTCTAAACATGGACCATACATGGAGATAGCTTAGAACCCCTGCACAGAAGTAGCCCAAGGCAGCTCAGTGCCCAAGAGGGTTCCCCAATAATGGACCAGAGACCATGTCTGTCATGAACTGATTGGCCTGCTCTTTAATCACTTCCATCTGAGGGGGGAGCAGCCTTACCAGGCCACAGAGGAAGACAAAGAAGCCAGTCCTGATGAGACCTGATAGTCTAGGGTCAGATGGAAAAGGAAGAGGACTTCCCCATCATTGGACTGGGGGAGGGGCATAGGAGAAGAGAGAGGGAGGGTGGGATTGAGAGTGAATGGGGGAGGGGGCTACAGCTGGGATACAAAGTGAAATAACTGTAATTAACAAAAATTAAAAATATTTTTAGAAAATTTTTTAAAAATGGTTATGTAAATAATAATAAAAAAAAAAACCAGTAACCTCCCACATAGGCTCCTTGAGTGCAACCTCCTTTCCCTGTTCCTATAAGCAATGCTAGTATAATTATCAGAATGCCAAGTTGGACTTGGGATAGAATCCTTTCTTTGAACTGCTGTCAGTTCCCTCTCTGGGATAAGTAGACATTTGTTTACATCTTTCTGATTAAAAAGCCATGTTTATGAGAAACAGGGAAACAGAAAGATCTAAGAAATATAATTGGTATAAAACAAGCATGTGCAACTTTAAAATACTTTCAGCTAATGCCTATCAAACCAATGGTTGTTATATCAAAACAAATGTGCTGTTTTCCACTTATCTCCACTGGAGGTTACTACTTTAAGTATAAAGAGAAAATATAGAGGCATGTTTTATTTCTGTATCCACATGTCTAAATAAAGATTGGACATTATTATCTAGGCTTTATAAGTTGGGTCAGTTGTGGGTTCCTTAACAATAGGGCTATGCTCTGTGTCATTAAGTAACATAAGTGTCATTAAGTAACTTTACATCTGTAACAATGATTGGTATTTGAATGCGAAGTCAGATGATGTGAAGATTAGTTACTTTCCTGTGATGTCCAGAGACACAGTAAATACAGGTGTATTAGGCTGTTATTTGCTGATAAGAAGTATATAAAAAATCATGACAGTAAGTGTAGGATATTACTATATAAGTTGATAATGAATATACTTATAATTATCAACTATTATGTAACATATATACCTATATTGCTGTAATTTTATATACTGACAGTTTGATTCACTATTCTCACAAATGTCCAAGGGGTGAATTTCCTTGTGCCATCACTATGCATGGCATCCAAAAAACTTTTTAACCCTTGCTGTAGTCTTGCAGAATTACTGCACACACACACACACACACACACACACACACACACAAACACACACTTATGCACTCTTTGACATCGATTTAAATGACTTAAATATTCACTCCCTTTTTTAAAATAATTGCATCATTCAGTTTTATTTAAAAAATCAGATTTCAGGTATAATGAGTTTAATTGTTCTTTTCTCTTTGAAACTAAAATCTTCTTTCTTGTGAAACTCGTAATTCGACTGAGATAAAAGCATATAAATAAAATAATTTATCCAATACCTGTTTTCACTATTGAATACATTTGTGTATGTGGAGTCGAAATGGAGATTAGGCTCCAAAAGGCAGATTGAGGCAGTGAAATCACACCAATTACTTTTTTAAAATCTCCACATTGTATTGGTGACTTGGTATATTCCCTTCACTTAAGTATACAAAGATGATAAGGACATGGGCACAGTCAGAGCTGTTCATGGTTGGTTTCTGTTAAAAAGCATTATATGCCCTCTCTCTGTTTCTACTGAGGACAGGGGACTCATCTAGAAGACCGGCTTTGTTTGGGGCGAGTGGAATGTTGATGCGAAGCCTTCTAGAGCAAATTGTATCCAGGTGAGATGTGAGATGGAGGAATGTGTTGGGTAATACACAGGAGAGGTGTTTTAAAGGAAAGAGAACAGCATGTCAGAGTGGAGGTGAGGATATGGCATGTTTAGAGTAGACATGGGTCCTATGAAAAAGGAAAGAGAAAGACGGGCAGATATTCGGGAAGGAGAAGAAAGATAAATGTTTGGAAAAAAAAGCATAGTGGAACATGTTTTTATAGGCTAACTTAAGAATTGTGTGTATGTGTATATGTAATGGAGTTATGATATATAGATGACAGAGCTCTCCTGAGAAGTCATAAGCTATCCAAAAGAGAAAGGAAAAGAAAAGAAAAGAAAAGAAAAGAAAAGAAAAGAAAAGAAAAGAAAAGAAACTCACCAGCATCATGCAAGGGAAACCTCCTTTCAAGTTGTTGGTAAAGAGAAATGTGTCCAAAAATATAGTAAGCAATAACAGCCCCTCCTATTGCCCTTCATTTCATTGCTTCCCAGAGCATGAGGTAAAACTGTCCATGGTGCTAATGTTCTCAACAACAACATCCTCCCCCCCAGCCCCCAGCATGCCTTCGCTGAACCATTATGCTCCCTCTCCTTTTACTTTCCAAATGGCATCCTTTGTATTTTTCTCTGTCTCACTTGGTTCTTTTCACTGCAGACCTGCGGAAGCATTATCAACAACAGCCATGCCACAGGGTCAACATTTTGTTGTCTTCCATTTTCCTCCTCCAAGGAAAGTAATTACCTTTTTAAATTCAGCATCACGATCTGAGGATGAGTGTATAGAGTAGCCAGATTCCTTGCCAACATTTCAGGAATGGCGTCTGTTTCAGTGGCTAAGGTTGGTCTCTTCTGAAACTTCTTGAGCTGACTTTCTCCAGGCTCTTCCGCTCTTACACTGTTCTTCCAGACTCCCTCTGGTAGGCCCTACTTATGATATCCAATTATTTTCTAGTCTAAACTTCCACAGTCTTCCAAATTACTCCACAGCAATAGCCCACTCTTTGATACCGACTTCTCTAATAGCTCTTTTTCTGTTGCTGTGATAAAATCATGACCCCCGCAAAAAAAATACATATATATAAAAGAAAGTTTATTTTGGTTTATCAGTTCCAGAGGGATAATAGTCCATCATGACAGGGGAGCATGGTGGCAGGAGCAGCAAGCTGAGAGCTCACATTTTCAAATGCAAACACAGAGCAGAGAGAGAACTAGAGGTGAGGTGAGCTTTAAACTGTCAAAGTCTCCTCCAGTCCTGTACTTCCTCCTGGATGGCTGCACTTCTCCTTGAACTCTTCAAACAGCACCACCAACTGGAGGCCAAGTGTTCAAATTCCTAAGCCTATGGGATGCAGTTGTCATTCAAACCAACACAAAGAGATACCTGACTGTGTACTGAATGAAAGGGGGGGGAAACATTTATGTCTTGAGATTCCATCACCAAAATCCTAACTGGAACTTAAAATCCAATGTTTTTACACTGAGAGAGAAAACAGGAAAATTTTAGAATGAGCTCACATGGCTAACAAGTTTCAAATACTGAACACAGAAACATTTACTAGGTACTTTCATACATGTTATCAAATGAAAATGTCAAAGACATACTCTGAATCCACAATAGGCATGTTTAGACTAGAGAAGAACTTAACAAGATTTGAACTTGAAGGTACAATAACACGCAGGATGTCAGAATTTTACCCAAGCCATCCATATTTATATCTAAAAATTATAATTTTAAACAAAGGTTTATTTATATTAATCCCTTAACCTAACCTCTACTACTTGACATTTACGGCATTTTAAATGCACTATCATATAAACTTCAGCTTATAAATAGCAGTAAGTTGCAAGTCTATAATGTTGATAATATTTGCATTTTGACTGCACAACCTCAAATTAAAAAAAAAAAAAACAATGTTAACCAAGGAAATGCATTATGTATACAAAGCTCTGTCCCAAATTTCCAACTTTTCTGATGCAGTGTGCATTTGGAGTCCAGAACAATCAATTACACTCCTGCCTCCTGGTGTGAATATCTGAATACTAATTAAAAAAGAGATGCATGTTCACAACATCTGAATAAAGATCAAAATTATTACTTAGATTAGTTCAGAATGTTCATATTAGACATGGTTATAATCAGGAGAGTATCACAGTTATTCACATTAACAGTGGCAAATATCTGTATCACATTTGAAAGGTCACAATTTATCACACAGAAAATACTTTAGCAATAGCTACAAGTTCTCATGTAAGTGACGTAACATTTATGTTTAGGAGACAAGGAAGGCCACCACAAAGGGCTAGCCTGGTGCATGTAACTGATTTCCTCCTTGATATGTCCTCTCCAGCTCACCATATCTAGTCTGGGTTCCACATTCATTGTCCAGACCTAGTCTGGCAACCCTTGTCTGTGTTGCAGCCAACCACTAGGCGGCCATCAGGAGTGATACAGCTTGCCCCTGACCCACAGGCTTCCCCCCATAGCACATCCATCCCACACAAAGCCAGACTCATTGCCACACACCAAGCCTAGACCAGGATGAGGATTATGCATACCAGGTCAGACCCTCTTCATCCACCTGACTTCATTCAATCTAAGCCATTCACATCCTATAGGAGAAACCTGTCCACATATCCTCTTTACTTCCCCAACCTGTTAAGTCTATATCAGCCACAGAACGAACGGAAATATTTCATCTCAAAAATACAAGCAATATTAAAGATCGAGCTATAGCTCTCCTCTAAAATCTACCAGTGCTGTAGAATTGTTTGTCAATGACAAATACCTAAATAAACCTCAGGAAAAAAAAGTTAAATGGACAATAATAAACTTTAAAAAATTAAGACAAACAGATACAGTGCAATGAAATTAAGGAGAAAAAAAAATCCTGAGTGATGCCCTAAGAAACAAATATAGGCTCATGGAAATGACAAAGATAATTCAGGACATGGATACAGAATTCAGTAAACACATAGAAACACTGAAGAGGATTCAAGATGAAATGAAACTGGACTTGAAAGACCTAATAATTTTTAACACCCTTTCCCCAAAAAATAAACCTCAAATCATGACAAGTAGCATAAACCAATCAAGTAGAAAATGGGTTTTGTAATATTAGGGCTACTAAGAAGAAGATATAGACAAAATAAGTGAGGGATATGAAAATTTTAAACCAATATAGAATAGAAATATACAGGAAATGTGGGACACCATAAAAATAGGAAACTTTTGAATTATAGATGTAGATGAGGGAGAAGAATCCAAAGGCAATAGCATAGATCGTATCTTTTACAAGATAAGAAGAAAACTTTCTCAAATTGAGAAAAGGCATGCCCAAACAGACACAAGGAAAACATACACACACATACACACACAGACAACACTAAATGGACTGGATCAGAAAAAAAAATGCCTACAGCAAATCACAGTAAAAACAGTAAATATAAAGAATGAAGGGAGTATATTAATAGCTGAACAACAACAACAAAAAAAAGACATAAGTCACATAAGAAGAAAAATCCTTCAGAATAACCGCTGATTCCTCAGTAGGGACTCTGAAAACCAAAAGCCACTGGAACCATGCATTCCAAACCCTAAAAGACCAGGAAGGCCAACCTAGATAAATATACCCAGCAACACTATCTGCCATAGTTGAAGAAAAAATTTAACTTCCCATGATATCAACAGCCTAAGAAGTTTATATCAAAAAAAAACCTGAAGA
Source organism: Psammomys obesus (assembly GCF_907164565.1). NCBI lineage: Eukaryota > Metazoa > Chordata > Mammalia > Rodentia > Muridae > Psammomys > Psammomys obesus. Next base: position 13,332,074 of record NW_026585691.1, on the reverse strand, counting down.
AAAAAACAGGAAGCAATATTTCAAGCCATGATATTATAAGAATGATATGAAGCCATGGTCATTAAACCACAATGTAGCACTGAGAACAGAAACTACACCAAAAATCAAGAGCACAGAGAAAGCAAGAAAAACACACATTTCAATAATATAATCACAGAGGGCCTCTGAAAGACTCTACCCAAGAGTATATCAAAGCAGATGCAGAGACTCATAGCCAAACTTTAGGCAGAGTGCAGGGAATCTTATGAAAGAAGGGGGAGATAGAGGAACCTGGAGGGGACAGAACCCCCCAAGGAGAACAACAGAACCAAAAAATCTGGGCCCAGGGGTCTTTTCTGAGACTGATACACCAACAAAGGATTCTATTGTGTAAATGTACCACAATTTCTGTATCCATTCCTAACTGAGGGACATCTGGGTTGCTTCTATAAAGCAAAGGACACTGTTGTCAGAACAAAATGACAGCCTACAGATTGGGAGAGGGTCTTCACCAACCTTATATCTGACAGAGGGCTAATATCTAGAATATATAAAGAATTTAAGAAGTTAAACAGCAACAAATCAAGTAATCCAATTAAAATATGGGGTACAGAGCTAAACAGAGAATTCCTAATAGAGGAACATCGAATGGCAGATAAACACTTAAAGAAATGTTCAGCATCCTTATTCATCAGGGAAATGCAAATAAAAAGGACCCTGAGATTTCACTTTACACCCTTGAGAATGGCTAAGATAAAAAACTCAAGTGACAATACATGCTGGAGAGGATGTGGAGAAAGGGGAACCCTCCTCCATTGTTGTTGGGAATGCAGACTTGTACAACCACTTTGGAAATCAATCTGGAGCTTTCTCAGACAATCAAGAATAGTGCTACCTCATGATCCAGCTATACCACTCCTAGGCATATAGCCAAAAGATGCTCAAGTATACAACAAGGACATTTGTTCAACCATGTTCATAGCAGCTTTATTTGTAATAGCCAGATGCAAATATTTCTTACATTCACTTTTACTCAGTATTTATGAACAATATAAACTATGAGCTATTAAGACCTTTACAATACTTTGGGGTCTCCTTACATTTATTTGGTCTTATAAACCACCAGTTTTGCAGTGTGACTTCACATAGGATTCTGCTGTCTTCATTCAGGTCATTTAGATGGAGAATTTTTTGAATACAGATAACATTATGCACTTATAAAATTGTTATTTGGGATATGGTGCAGATTGGAAATTTTTTTATTGTTTATTATTATTAGTTACATTTTATTAACTCTGTATCCCAGCTGTATCCCACTCCCTTATTCCCTCCCAATCCCACCCTCCATCCCTCAGCTTCTCCCTGCCCCTTTCCAAGTCCACAGATTGGGGAGGACCTCCTCCCCTTTCGTCTGGGATACCTGTTTTATTAGGTATCTTCAGGACTGGCTGCAGAGTCCACCTCTGTGGCCTAGCAGGACTGCCCCTCCCTTGGAGGGTGGGGAGGTCAAGGAGCCTGCCATTGAGTTCCTGTCAGAAATAGTCCCTGTTCCCCTTACTATGGGAAACCAGTTGGTTATTGAGCTACCATGAGCTTCGTTCGAGAAAAGGTTCTAGGTTCTATCCATACATGATCTGGAAATTTTTTAAACATTTCAAGGTGGTATGCTCAAATAGTCAAGCCTTTGGCCACCTTTGTTATTCTGTCTGTATTTTAGAGAGCTTGTGAAGGAGAACTTATCTTACTAATCTGAATTAATCTTATGCCCTCTGCATAGATACATATTTTACTACATATATGTATATATACGTTGAGGACCATAGCTGAATATGTCAACTGCAGCTGAGTTGCTTTTTCTAAATATTGAGATCTCTGTAAAAGATTAAATTTTGAGATGTCCATTTTTTTTTATTCCATGTGGGGCTAGGTTGTGGCAGGCATCATATTTCACTGTAGCCTGGACTCCAAATGGCCTTTTGCCTAACTTGAAGAAAAGATTTCCAGTCATTATAATAATGCTCATAAATACCCTTTCCTTCGGATGGATGATATTTCAGTTGGCTTTTGCGGTTCTTGGAACTGTACTAGCAGTTCTTTTGCTACGATGAGAAAGCCTAAAGCTGATGCAATATGCTGAAAATAATAGAAAAGAAAGATTAAGGGAATAGCTAGAGAAGTAGCTTAATGGTAGGACATTGTCTGGCATACACACAGTCCTGGAATCAATTTTTAGCACCTCAAGAAAAGAAAATGTTAACCAGTGAGGAAGCTTGGTCATCACTGACTCCATCAAGCTCTCAAAGTAACACATGAATTCTGTTACCTCAGACAATTGCCTTACAGAGTGCAGAGCTCTATTCTGTGAACTCATTGAGTAATGTTCCAGTCCTAACTTGTACAATTTGTGAATCTGGTAAAGAAAACCCTTTCTCTTTGAATTCTGCTCTGATGTTCTCTAAGCAGTGCAATGGCACATAGCACAGGGCAATACACCCTCATCTACATTCTCAGTGCCAATTAATTTTTCATGGTTTGCAAAAGTTACAAATCTGTTTCTTGAAGTGGGCTTTTAAACATGTTAAAAGAGCCTTCAGAGTTAGGACCTCTGATGTACCAGGGCCCTTTCTCATTTTCTGCCTATGAATGGACCCAGATGTTCTGTTCCAACATCTACTTTCTTGTTTGTTTTGGGTTGGTTGAATATTTTTGTTTTGTACTTTTTCAAATTATAGCTGATCAAGTAAGTTGGAATTTGTCTTTGACCCTATCATCACTATGCAGATCTATAGCTAGAGTGTGTGTAAGTACTTCGAGAGGAGCTGCATATAAATCCTGAGAAAGCTAGAAAGGTGGTGAGATTGTCTTGGATGCTGAAGATATTGTCCAAAAGATAGAGGCACAAACTTGACATGTGCTGTGTTTGTTTTTATTATAATTGATAAACACAGCAGAAAGTGGTAAAGAGTTTTGGCGTCTTGTTGATTTAATGAGCATACAATCGGTGTAATCCCTAATTCATTACTGTGAAGAGCCATTTTCTGCTGTAATTTACACAAAACAATTAGGAAGAAATCGTTTATCCTACAGACATAGTATTAAACTGACTGCTCAAACATATATCATATTTCTTGTGTAGTAGGATTGTAAATACTGATAGTGGAAATCTTCGGGAGGGTTTAAACGGTCTCTTGTCCTTTCTCCACTTGTGGGAAAGGCAGGGGCCACAGAGTGTTATGAATTATAATGCGCATGGTCCAGAGTGAGGAGGCAAGGGTTGCCCTGTCAGCAACTACAAGAAAGGGTCTAGGACTCCAGATTTATGAAATACATAACATCAAGTATAAACATTATTTAATTTGACGAATTGTACTATACTGATGGATGTGTGAGCCATATTACAACGTAGCACCAAGGTGGAACTTAGTAAAAGTATGAAGAGTTGAACTCAGGCTCTGCCTTAGACGGGTGTGGGTTTTGTTTTTTGTAAACTGTGATGAAAGTACCAATTGGAAGTGTTTAGACAAGGATAAACACAGAGAAGCATCCCAGGAAAATTACAGAAATAGAAAATATCAACTATCTTGTTTCCAAGGCTCTCATGCTTGATCTCCCTAGTTACAATGAGATTGCACGTGATCACAAGAACAGAAAATGAAGGACCTAGTGTAATGGCTGCTATAACTGCTTGAATACATTCTGTGGCACTTCATCTTTAACAAAAATGTCAAAACAGTATACATTGACATAAGTAAAATTTAGAAAAGGGACACTTGAGAGTCTGCAGTCTGCAGCCATTGACCAAGTAGTCCCTGGAGGCTCCAGCAACAAATAATAAATGATACTGAGTTTTTCCCACAGAAAGTAAAACGAATAATGTATAGTTACCCAATCATCATGACCCAGATTCAGAAATACATACTTGGAAAGTTTGTTTAGTAACTTAAAAATAAATTCAGGCAACTGGCACTGTGTTTACTTAGCATAAACAGTCTCTGTGGTACAGGGCTTAGTGATGGAAATGACCAGGAGAAAGCCATGGGTGCTCCATCAGTGGACCACACCTGTAAGTGAAAACAATACTTCCTCCCTAGAAGGAATATTTGAGATTTCTGTCACCAACAAAGATTTCCCAGGCATGATATTAGCTTATTAGCTCTCTTCCCAAGTGTGTTCTCAGTAAAATATACTAAGTTTTAGAAATAGCAACTGACAAAATGAGGATCGTTTGGTCCATTTAAATGTTAACAGCTGGTGTTATACTAATGAGGCTTTGTCCCCCAACCCTTGCTAAAAGTGCTTTTCTTGTATAGTCCTATATGAAACTCAGAGACATACTCTCCAGTTATATTTCTTCCAGGTAGTACAAAATTTATCCAAATATTTTCTATTCTCCAAATTGTGGTAAACGTGGACCTCAGTCTAGACCTCTTTGTATTTCCAGCAATCTTCCAAATATTGTGCTTGGGGTTCTGCCCACTGGCATTTGCCTTTCTCTTTTATCTTCAGGCTCATTCTCGGGAAGACTTTCATGCTATAGCAAAGTTTAATTCTCTGTGAATTATTTACTGATATCCAGGCACAGTTACATATACAGCAGAAACCCACTTTTCTTTAGGGACTAATATTACATTCACAATAAGCTTCTAAGAATAAGTGCCTTACTATGAGATATTAATGCAAAAGACCTCACACTGTGAACTAAACGGGATGATTTGTACATAGGGTACTCTCCTTCACCACAGGTTTGCAGACACTTGGATTAAGTCTACCACAAAGTGCAAATAGTCTGTTTAGGATCAAGTCTCTGGAACCTTAAAGGAACAAGCTATTCCCAGTAGCCATTCACTCTTTGCAGATCATATTACCATTCTTTGTTTCTCAGCCTGCCTCTATGAGGCCACAGAGATGTGCCCTGTTCAACCTTCAACAGAGTAAAAAGTTTAAGTTTTCACAGGGAATTCTTTAAGATGTCATTAATGCTGAAACCACTCAAGCATGTGGCTGAAGACAGTAAATAAGGGAAATTAGCACCAAGCAGAACTCCAAACAGAACATTTTGGAGATTTCTGGGGCTGCAAGCATGTCCAGATAGAGACTCTGGTTTACCTTAATTTGGAAAAGGGCTGATGATATCAGACTAAATATAAGAATGTGGAGGAACTACGTTTGGAGATTTGTGCCTTGGGCTTCTAGAGAAGAATGATATGAAGGTCATTCTTTAGGAAAGAGGCTAGCGACTCCTTATTAAACCACCAGTTGTTAACTTGTAAATTGAGCAGATTGACATCTTGGCAGTTGCCTATTTTCCTTCCTGGTCTAGCCCATTTCTTGGTCATGAGCTAAAGAGTTCTGTGTCAAAAATGAAAGAAACATGGACTGTTTAGTCATGAAGATCTAGCCTCTTATTTCCAAGGTAACTCTGTCTAGTATGACTATGACAATAACTTCTAATCATCGCAAAAAGTGTTTCGAAGTCTGTATTTCACTTCTGTAGCCATGATGCTTTTGCCTTTGTCTAATTTATTTTACCACCTATTACCAAGATCTTCCATCAATACTTTTCTATCACGGAAATCATTTTATAGAAATAGGGAAGCTAAAACCATACAATGGAAAAAAGACAGCATCTTCAAAAATGGTGCTGGTATAAATGGATGTCTACATGTAGTACATCTGCAAGTACATCCATATTTATCATCCTGCACAAAACTAAAGTCCAAGTAGATCAAAGACCTCAACATAAAACCAGACACACTAAATTGATTAGAAGAAAAAGTGGGGAAGAGCCTTGACCTTATTGCAACAGGAGACAACTTCCTCAACAGAACACCAACAGCACAGGCTCTAAGAGCAACAATCAAAAAATGGGACCTCATGAAACTGAAAACCTTCTGTAAAGCAAAGGACATTGTCATCAGAACATAATGACAGCCTACAGACTGGGAAAGCATCTTCACCAACCCTATATCTGATAGAGGGCTAATATCCAGAATATATAAAGAACTTAAGAAGTTAAAAAGCAACAAATCAAGTAATTAAAATAAAAACGAGGTAAAGAGCTGAACAGAAAATTCTCAATAGAGGAATATCAAATGGCAGAGAAACACTTAAAGAAATGCTCAACCTCCTTGGTCATTAGTGAAATACAAATCAAAATGAGCTGAGATTTTAACTTATACCCATTAGAATGGCTAAGATAAAAAATTCAAGTGACAATACATGCTGGAGAGGGTATGGAGAAAGAAGAACCCTCCTCTATTGCTGTTGGGAATGTAAACTTGTACAACCACTCTGGAAATCAATCTGGTAATCAATCTGGTACTTTCTCAGACAATTAGGAATAGTGATTCCTCAAGATCCAGCTATACCACTCCTAGGCATATATCCAAGCTATGCTCAAGTATACAACAAGGACATTTGATCAGCTGTGTTTGTAGCAGCTTTGTTTGTTAATAGCCAGAATCTGGAAACAACCCAGATGTCCCTTAAGGGAAGAATGGATACAGAAATTGTAGTATATCTACACAATGGGATACTACTCAGCAATTAAAAACAAGGAAATCATGAAATTTGCAGGCAAATGGTGGGACCTAGAAAAGATCATTCTGAGTGAGCTATCCCAGAAGGAGAAAGACACACATGGTATATACTCACTTGTAAGTGGGTATTAGACATATAAAATAGGATAAACATACTAAAATCTGTACACCTAAAGAAGCTAATCAAGAAGAAGAGCCCTGGGTAAGATGCTCAATCCTCATTCAGAAAGACAAAAGGGACAGACAACAGAAGAGGGAGAAAACATGGAACAGGACCAGAACCTACTACAGAGGGCCTCTGAAAGACTCTATCCTGCAGGGTTTCAAAGCAGATGCTGACACTCATAGCCAAACTTTGGGCAGAGTGCAGGGAATCTTATGAAAGAAGAGGGAGGTAGAAAGACCTGGAGGGGACAGGAGCTCCACAAGGAGAGCAACAGAACAACAACAACAACAAATCTGGGCCCAGGGTTCTCTTCTGAGACTAATACTTCAACCAAGGACAAGGCATGGAGATAACCTAGAACCCCTGTGCAGATGTAGCCCATGGCAGCTCAGTCTCCAAGTGGATTCCCTGGTAATTGGAAAGAGACTGTCTCTGACATGCACTCAATGGCTGGCTCTTTGATCACCTCCCCCTGAGGGAGAGCAGCCTTACCAGACTACAGAGGGAAACAATGTAACCAATGCTGATGACACCTGATAAGCTAGGGTCCTAAGGAAGGGAAGGTGACCTCCCCTATCAGGGGACTTGGGGAGGGGCATGGAAGAAGAAGAGGGGACGAGGGAGGGGGCTACAGTTGGGATACAAATGGAATAATCTGTAATTAAAAAAAAACAAATTTATTAAAAAATACATAGGGGTAGGCATTGCGCCTAAGCCCAGGCAAGAAACACTGTCATTTTTAAACATTTGAGTGAGTGGCTCGCCTCATTTGATGATAATTTGACTAGTGAAGATTAATATGTGCTATCACATAGTCGGCTGTGATGGGATGAAGATTTTCCCTGTGCTGTGTGTAGTAAATGCTTAGACAATAGTTTATATGCTTCTTCAACAGCTAAATGTAAAAACTGAAGGGTATTAGGGCCAGTGAGTGCCATGTTAAAATCTTGATAAACCCCTGTCAACAGCATTTTCTTCTAATCTTCGTTTTGAGACCAGGCCTATGATAGTGAAAGCACACCAGAAAGGCAGTAAATTATAAACTGGAGCTGACATGTGGCAATCTCGGACTTGTGATACTATTATAAAAAGATTATCACTGTATGGAAAGGAGTAAATAGGTCTAACTTCTTTAAAGAAAGCTTAAATCATTGTAAAAGAGAATAATCTATTATCATTGCCTTTTATTTCCTGCTGAAAGCTAATGAGAAAATGTATCTCTAGATCACTTAAAAATTATTTTTCATGTTAGTCTGTAAAGCAAGCATGCTGTGTCAACTGATGTCCTAAGTAAAGGAGAAAAAAAGAGAATAAAAATCTAATAGTATAAATTAAATTTTGCTAAGTTACATGTAAAGTATTATTTTTTCTTGTTTTTTTAACTTTCTTCTTAATTTTTTTATTATTAAATTTATTACAATTAATTCAATTTATTTCCCAGCTGTGTCCCCCTTCCTTGTCTCCTCCCAATCCCACCCTCCCTTCCCCTTCTATCCTTATGATCCTGTGCTAATCCTACCCTTCTGTTTGACCCTAGCCTATCAGGTCTCATCATTACTGGTTGCATTGTTAGTTTAACTATTAATATTAAATGAGTATAACTAGAGAAAGGAAATTTTACTTCTGTTAAATCCATTTTATTATAAATTGTCCAATTATAATTGTGTATACTTGAGAGTATATTTAATATTAGAAACAGTCACTTTGTGTGACTAATAACCTTGGGATTTTCAAGGGAATGTGCTAGATTTGAATTTGGATTTGGAAAGCACATTTTAGCAACATTTCTAATGCCAGTGGTGAAATGGCTTCATCTTTCCCTCTTCTCTTACCTACTCCACTTTCTTTCTGCAGTCCTTCTTTAAAATTATAACTGTTTCTAGGAACATCAGCTAAGTTTATGTACAGCCATCATATACTTTTTAGGATATCACGGAAAGGATTGTTTCCTGACTTCTTTTTCAGAAAATTTATTGATATTATATAGAAAAGTTCATTGTTTTTATATGGCTACAGTGTATCTTGTTACTTCACTGAAAGTGTTCAGCAGATAGTAAGGTCTTCTGGTGGAATTTTTAGAATATATTTAGTATAGGATTTTTTTTAAATTTTTGATAGCTCAATTGATTACACATATCTGAAATTCTTTTTTGTTTGAATTTTATTTTTTTCTTATCAGTTACATTTTATTAAGTCTGTATCCCAGCCTTGTCCCAATCCTTCCTTCCCTCCCAGTCCCTCCCTCCCTCATCTCCACCGTGCCCCTTTCCAAGTCCACTGATGGGGGGACCTCCTCCCCATTCATCTGATCCTGTTTTATCAGGTATCTTCAGGACTGGCTGCAAAACTCTCCTCTGTGGCCTAACAAGACTGCTCCTCCCTTGCGGGGTGGGGAGGCCAAAGAGCCAGTCACTGAGTTCCTGTTAGAAATAGTCCTTGTTCCTCTCACTATCGGAAACCAATTGGTTACTGAGCTACCACAGGCTACATCTGAGCAGAGGTTCTAGGTTGTATCCATGCATGGTCCTTGGTTGAATGTCAGTCTCAGAAAAGACCCTGTGCCCAGATATATTTGGTCCTTGTGGAGCTCCTATCCTTTCCTCATCAGACTAACTCCCCTTCTTTCTTATGATTCCCTGTACTCTGCCAAAGGTTTGGTCATGAGTCTTTGCTTTGAAAACACTGCTAGTTAGAGTCTTTCAAATGCGCTCAGTAGACTCCGGTCATACGTTCAATGCACATCACATCTGTCTTTCTAAACGAGGATTGATCATCTTACCCCATGTCCGCTCTCTTGATTATCTTTTTTAGGTGTACAGATTTCATTAAGTTTGTCATATCTTATAGGTCTATATAAGTGAGTATATACTGTGTTTGTCTTTCTCCTTCTGGGATATTTCACTCAGGATGATCCCACCATTTGCCTGCAAATTTCATGATTTCCTCCTTTTTGATTGCTGAGTAGTATTCCATTGTGTAAAAATACCACCATTTCTGTACCCATTCCTCCGTTGATGGACATCTGGGTTGTTTCCAGGTTCTGGCTATTACAAACAAAGCTGCTATAAACATGGTTGAGCAAATATCCCTTTTGTGTACTTGAGCAAACTTTGGGTATATAACTAGCAGTGGTATAGCTGGGTCTTGAGGAAGCACTATTCCTAATTGTCTTAGAAAGCGCCAGATAGATTTCCAGAGTGGTTGTACCAGTTTACATTCCCACCAGCAGTGGAGAAGGGTTCCCCTTTCTCCACAACCTCTCCAGCATGTGTTGTCACTTGAGTTTTTCATCTTGGCCATTCTGATGGGTGTAAGGTGATATCTCAGGTTCATTTTGATTTGCATTTCCCTGATGGCTAATGAGGATGAGCATTTCTTTAAGTGTTTCTCTGCCATTCGATATTCCTCTGTCGAGAATTCTCTGTTTAGCTCTGTTCCCCATTTTTTAATTGGATTACTTAGTTTGCTGTTTTTCAGCTTCTTTAGTTCTTTGTATGTACTCAATATTAGTCCTCTGTCAGATAAAGGGTTAGTGAAGATTCTTTCCCAATCTGTAGGCAGTCGTTTTGTTATGATGACAGTGTCCTTTGCTTTACAAAAGCTTTTCAGTTTCATGAGGTCCCATTTATTGATTGTTGCTCTTAGAGCTTGTGCTGTTGGTGTTCTGTTCAGGAAGTTGTCTCCTGTGCCAATGAGTTCTAGGCTGTTCCCCACTTTTTCTTCTAACAGATTTAGAGTATCTGGTTTTATGTTGAGGTCTTTGATCCACTTGGACTTTAGTTTTGTGCAGGGTGATAAATATAGATCTATTTTCCTTTTTCTGCATGTGGACATCCAGTTGGACCAGCACCATTTGTTGAAGATGCTGTCTTTTTTCCATTGAATGGTTTTGGCTGCTTTGTCAAAAATCGAGTATTCATAGGTGTGTGGGTATATTTCTGGGTCTTCTATGCAGTTCCATTGATCCTCCTTTCTGTTTTTATGCCAATACCATGCAGTTTTTATTACTATTGCTCTGTAGTACAACTTGAAATCAGGGATGGAGATACCTCCAGATGATCTGTTGTTGTACAGGATTGTTTTGGAGATTCTGGGTTTTTTGTTTCTCCATTTGAAGCTGAGAATCTTTTTTTCAAGGTCTGTAAAGAATTGAGTTGGTATTTTGATGGGAATTTCATTGAATCTGTAGATTGCTTTTGGCAGGATGGCCATTTTCACAATGTTAATCCTACCAATCCATGAGCACGGGAGGTCTTTCCATCTTCTGACATCTTCTTCAATTTCTTTCTTCAGAGACTTGAAGTTTTTCTCAAACAGGTCTTTCACTTGCTTGGTTGGTGTCACCCCAAGGTACTTTATGTTATTAGTGGCTATTGTGAAGGGTGTTGTTTCCCTAATTTCTTTCTCGGCCCTTCTGTCTTTGGTATACAGGAGGGTTTCTGATTTTTTTAAGTTGATTTTGTATCCTGCCACTTTGCTGAAGGTGTTTATCAGCTGGAGGAGTTCTCTGGTTGAATTCTTGGGGTCGCTCATATATACTATCATATCATCTGCGAATAGTGACACTTTGACCTCTTCCTTTCCAATTTGTATCCCCTTGATCTCCTTTAGTTGTCTTATTGCTCTGGCTAGGACTTCAAGTACTATGTTAAAGAGGTAGGGAGAGAGTGGGCAGCCTTGTCTTGTCCCTGATTTCAGTGGGATTGATTTAAGTTTCTCGCCATTGAGTTTGATGTTGGCTATACGCTTGCTGTATATTGCCTTTACTATCTTTAGGTATGTGCCTTGTATTCCTGATCTCTCCAAGACTTTAAACATAAATGGGTGTTGGACTTTGTCAAATGCTTTTTCAGCATCTAAGGAGATGATCATGTGGTTTTTCTCCTTCATTTTGTTTATGTGGTGGATTACATTGATGGATTTCCGTATGTTGAACCACCCTTGCATGCCTGGGATGAAGCCTACTTGGTCGTGGTGGATGATATCTTTGATGTGTTCTTGGATTCGGTTTGCAAGTATTTTATTGAGTATTTTTGCGTCAATGTTCATAAGAGAGATAGGTCTGAAGTTCTCTTTTTTTGTTGGGTCTTTGTGTGGTTTAGGTATCAGAGTGACTGTTGCTTCATAGAATGAGTTTGGTAATGTACCTTCTGTTTCTATTTTGTGGAATAGTTTGAGGAGAATTGGTGTGAGCACTTCTTTGAAGGTCTGGTAGAATTCCGCGCTGAAACCATCTGGCCCAGGGCTTTTTTTGGAGGGGAGACTGTGAATGACTGCTTCAATTTCCTTGGGGGATATAGGGCTGTTCAGACTTTCTACCTGATCTTGACTTAATGTTGGAAGATGGAATCTATCAAGAAAATTGTCCATTTCATTTAGGTTTTCAAATTTTGTGGCATATAGGCTTTTGTAGTATGACCTAATGATTGTTTGAATTTCCTCAGTGTCTGTAGTTATGTCACCCTTTTCATCTCTGATTTTGTTGATTTGGATAGATTCTCTCTGCTTTTTAGTTAGTTTGGCTAAGGGTTTGTCTATCTTGTTGATTTTCTCAAAGAACCAGCTTTTTGTTTCATTGATTCTTTGAATAGTTTTATTTGTTTCTAATTGATTGATTTCAGCCCTGAGTTTGATTATTTCCAGCCTTCTGCTCCTCTTGGGTGTAGCTGCTTCTTTTTTTTTCTAGGGTTTTCAGTTGGGCCATTAAGTTGTTTGTATGTGATGTTACGAATTTCTTCTTGCAGGCACTTAGTGCTATAAATTTTCCTCTGAGCACTGCTTTCAATGTGTCCCATAAATTTGGGTATGTTGTGCCTTCATTTTCATTGAATTCTAGGAAGTCTTTAATTTCTTTCTTTATTTCTTCCTTAACCCAGCTGTCATTGAGGAACAAGTTGTTCAGTTTCCATGTGCGTGTAGGCTGTTTGTTGTTTCTGTTGTTGTTGAGGTCCAGCTTAAGTCCATGATGGTCAGATAGAATACAAGGGATTATTTCAATCTTTTTGTATCTGTTGAGGCTTGCTTTATGACCAAATATATAGTCTATTTTGGAGAAGATTCCATGTGGGGCTGAAAAGAAGGTATACTCTTTTGAGTTTGGATGAAAAGATCTGTAGACATCTATTAGGTCCATTAGATTTAGGGTCTCTGTAAGTGTTTTTATTTCCCTATTTGTTTTCTGTCTAGTTGATCTGTCCCTTGGTGAGAGTGGAGTGTTGAAGTCTCCCACTATTAAGGTTTTAGGATCAATGTGTGATTTAAGCTTTAATATTGTTTTATTTACGAATGTAGGTGCTCTTGTATTTGGGGCATAAATATTCAAAATTGTGATGTCCTCTTGGTGGATTTTTCCTTTGATGAGAATATAATGGCCTCCTTATCTTTTTTGATTAACTTGGGTTGAAAGTCTATTTTATTAGATATTAGGATGGCTACTCCCGCTTGTTTTCTGGAACCATTTGCTTGAAAGACATTTTTCCAGCCCTTTACTCTGAGGTAGTGTTTATCTTTGTTGCATAGGTGTGTTTCTTGGATGCAACAGAATGATGGATCCTGTCTTTTAATTGGGGAGTTGAGTCCGTTGATGTTGATAGAAACTAGTGACCAACAATTGTTACTTACTTTTGATGTAGGGTTGGTGGTGTCACTGAGTTTCATTGCTTGTCTTCTTTTGGTTTTTTTGTTGTGTAGTTATCTATTTTCCCTGTTTCCTTCGATGTAGTTGTTTTCTTTGGTTTGGAGTTTCCCTTCTAGTAACTTCTGTAGAGCTGGGTTACTATGTAGATATTGTTTAAATTTGGTTTTGTCTTGGAATATCTTGAATTCTCCGTCTATGTTGATTGAAAGTTTTGCTGGGTATAGTAGTCTGGGTTGGAATCTGTGGTCCCTTAAGGACTGTATGATTTCTGTCCAGGCCCTTCTGGCTTTCATAGTTTCTGTTGAGAAATCTGGTGTGGTTCTGATATGGCTACCTTCATATGTTACTTGGCCTTTTTCCCTTGGTGCTTTTAAAATTTTTTCTTTGTTTTGTAGGTTCAGTGTTTTGACTATGATGTGACGTGAAGAATTTCTTTTCTGGTCTAGTCTACTTGGGGTTCTGTAGGCCTCTTGTATGTTTATGGCCATCTCCTTCTTTAAGTTGGGAAAATTTTCTTCTATAATTTTCTTGAAAATATTTTCTGGACCTTTGAGCCTGGTGTCTTCTTTTTCTTCTACTCCTATTATTCTTAGGTTTTGTCTTTTCATGGTGTTCTTGCTTTCTTGGATGTTTTGTGTTTGGAACTTTTCTGATTTTATTTTATTTTTTTTGAGAGATGTGTCAATTTCCGCAAGTGTATCTTCGGCTCCTGAGATTCTTTCTTCCATCTCTTGTATTCTGTTGGTGATGCTTACCTTTGTAGTTCCTGATCTTTTCTTTATGTTCTCCAGCTCCTGGTTTTTCTCTATTTGTGTTTTCTTTATTGATTCTAATTCTGTTTTCATGTCTTGCACCATTTCCTTCATCTGTTTGAATGTGGAGTCCTGTTTTTCAATGATAGCTTCTATTTTTTTTTGTCTGTTTCCTCTCTATGTATCACTAATTATGCCTCTACTTCTTTGGGTATAATTGCCTGTATTTCTATGAGAGCTTTATTTATCTCTTCTTTATTTGCCTTCATTTGTGTGGACATTTCTTTGAGAGCTTTGTGCATTTCTTCTCTGTTTGCCTCAATTTTCATGGTCATTTCTCTGAGAGCACGATTTGTTTCCTCTTTGTTAGTCTTGATTTCTTTGGCTATTTCTCTGAGGGCTTTGTTCATTTCATCTTTATGGGCCTCTAATAGCTGGAGAAACATAGTTTTGAGGTCGTTTTCTTGTATATCTAGTGAATTGAAGTGTCCATTGTTTTGTGGGGTTTCTGGTGAGGTCATTATGTCCTGATTTTTGTTGGGAGTGTTCTTATGTCTGCCTCTAGCCATCTGGTTATTTATAATCCTCACTGTTTGTTCCTTGAGATTGTAGTTCGGGTTATGATCCTCTCTTTCTGTTTTCTGGACTGGTTTTTCAGGAAGATGAGAGAGGTTCACTGGTTTGGGAGTGTGCACTGTGGTTTCAGTTTTGCCTAAGTAAGGAATGTGACGCTGGCGCTATTCTGGTGCGCTTTTAGCGGGCGCAGTGTGCATGCGCGGATTCTCTGACTACTGCAGTGGCCTGCAAGCCATTAATATGCAGTTCTGACTGAGATCCAGGGATTGTTTGCCTGGATTACACTGGTGGACCCGCAAGGCAGAGGCTTCAATGTTGGAGTCGATATCCCAAGAATCCCTATGATGCCCACACTAGGGGTGTGGGTGGCAGGGATCTCGTCTGGTTGCTTCTGTGGAGAGGCCCTGGGTCTGGGGTAGTCTCTCCCTAGAAGGCTCACTCACTCTCCTGCAGGACCAGTTGGAATGCACAGGGGTTCCCTTTGCTCACTACTCTCTGTTTTGGTCCTGCTGAGGAAGTGCACGGGTAGGCTAACAGTCAGCTCTGTGACACTGTGGCCGCAGGACTCGGTGTCCACCTTTCCTGTGTGCTGCCTCTTTGTCCTTTCCCTCTGCCAGGAGGGGTTATGTTGACTGGTCCCTGGGTGGCGCAGGAAAGAGTTAGGTTGAGTGTACTCAATCCCAGATCCTGGGCTCAGATCTCTCTGCCAAAAACAGCCTGGTGGTAGAATCTATGTTTGCTGATCCTGAGAGACTACCAGGTAGGGTTGAGTGTCCTCAGATCCAGAGCTTGGGTTTCTCTGCTAGGGGCCGCTGGGTGAGCTGGAGAGAGGGTGCTGTGTCTTTGGCAGGCTGCCTCTCTGTCCTTCCCCTCTGACCTTCCCCTCTGCTATGGCAAGCTTATGGAGGTGCTCTCAGGGGAGTGCCAGCAGGGGTTGGGGCTTCTCAGTTGGATCTTGAGCCCTGAGCTGGTGTTTCTCTGCCAGGGGGAGGGGTGAGGGGCACCGGTGATAGAACTTGCTGCTAGACCTTATTGCGCTGGACCCAGGAGAATCTCAGGACGTGTAGAATGACCACAGTCCCAGATCCCAAGCTGTAGTTTTTTTGCTAGGAGCAGCCTGCAACACTGGAGTTCAGGCACTGTGAAGCCGCTGTGTGCCTCTTTATCCTTCCACTCTGCTGCGGCAGGGTTATGGTGGTGTTTGGGGGAGTGCCCGAAGGGATTGGGTTTTCTCAGCCCAGATCTCGGGTTGGGGTACAGACAATGTGGTCTGTGGCAGATTCTGCTGGACCCCTCCTGCCTTCTCCCAAGAGGGAGTAGGGATTTTGAGCTGGGCGCGCAGCTGCTCTCAGTGTGTGGAGGGAGCTCAGTTGTGATGGTGGCGGGTACCCGCGGTCAGCGAGACCTTCCAGGGAAAGACTGGCTGACCCGTGATCAGTCTCACAACTTCCCTTCCCCGTGGGTTTTTTTTGCGACTGGGACTCTAAGTCTCAGGTACCCTTGTGCCCACCGATCAGCCTGGGAAAGTGATCGGGACACGCAGGCTTGCTGCACCAGCCCAGAGACCCAAAGCCCGCATTGCCGGGTTCTCTTCAGGGTTCTGGCAGGGCAGCCAAGAGTGGACCAGACCGATTCCCACGCCGTGGGAGCCTCTCCTCACCTGGGAAACACGATAGCTGTTGTTTCAGGGCCCAGAGTTCAGTCTCCTGGTCTCTGCATGGAGAGTGTTGTCCTGCTTCTCAGACACGGTGTTCTCCTGGCGCCGCCATCTTGGCCCCTCCTCTTAGTATAGGATTATATCATATGAAAATAGAGATCATTTGACTTCTTCCTTGCCTGTTTGGGACATTTCACTGCCTTTCCCTTGCCTTATTTCGATGGCAAAGATTTAAAGCAGTGTACTGAATGATAGCGGTCAGAGTGGAGAACTTCATCTTATTCTTGACCTTAGACAAAATGCTTATTGTATCCATTCACTATGATGATAATTCATGGTGTATCATATGTAGCCCTTACTATATTGAGTTCCCATCCCTACGTGACTAGTTTAGGGACCTCCATCACTGAGGGCTATTGAAACTTTGTTGAAGGTCTTTTCTACATCTATTGAGGCAGTGCATGTTTTTTGTTTATTTTTTTAAACTCTGTATGTATGCTATGTTACATGTATTGATTTGCCTAAAGTGAAACAATGTTGCATCCCTGGAGAGAATCCAGGTGATTAAGGTGCCTGATCATTTTGTGCTGTTGAATTCAATGAACATATTTTATTAAGGATTTTTGTAAATCATCAAGAAAATTGCTCTCTAATTTTCTTTATATGTATTTGTCTGCTTTTATTGTTAAGGTAATACCAGTTTCATAGTCTGTGCTAATTTCTTATTTTACTTTTATTCTCTCTCTCTTTTTCCAAGACAGTGTTTTTCTGTGTAGCCTTGACTGTCCTAGACTCACTTTGTAGGCCAGGCTGGCCTTGAACTCACAACGATCCACTGCCTCCGTCTCGCACAGTGCTGGGATTACAGACATTTACCACCGTGTCATGCTACTCTGCTAATTTCAAGTTTGGAAGTGTCCTATCACTTTCTATTTCCAGGAATAGCATGAAACACAAACATTGTTCATTTGAAAAAATCTGAAAGAATTCCACGCTTAACTTAGCACTTTACCCTACCTTTTCTTTGTTGAGGAATTATTTGAAATTACTATTTCAGCATTACTGTTTGGATTATTTAAGTTTTTAAAAATTTTCTAAGCTTAATACTAGTGTCTAGAAATATATTCATTTCTAACATATTTTTCATATTTCTGGAATAAAGTTAATTCATGTAAGATATATTCAAAAAATGAATATTGAAGTCAGACATGAGCAAAAAGAATAATGTGGGTGGTTATGTGATCTGTGGCTTCAGCCAATACCACAGCATCATAGTAAAAGCACAAAGCGCGATTCTAGAACATGACACACACATAAACTGATATAATAAAATAGAATGTCCAGAAAGAAAGACAAGCATGATTTTTAATAAGGTTTCCAAAATTGTACATTGGAGAAAAGATCTCATTAAGTGGTGAGAGCAAACTGATCCCCCCATTTAGAGGAATGAAATCAGATCCATTCCTCTCATTCTATACAAAAATAAACCCTAAGGTGATCAATGCCCTTAATGTAATCACACACATTTCTAGAGTAAAATGTAGAGGAAACACATTAAGGCTATGTATGGCCAATACTCCAGAGACAGCTATAAAATGGGAGAAAATCTTGTCAGATATTTATTTGTAAGGAAATTAATATTAGAATCTATAAAGAGCTGAACACAGGAACAAATTGTCCTGTTGATAAGTGGTTAATAGGCATAAGCAAACATTTCTTTCAACAAAGAAGTGTAAGTGGCCAACAAATACATGCCAATATATTCAATACTTTTGGTTATCAATGAAAGAAAAATTAGACCCACACTCTCTTCCCACTAAGATTTACCCACTGGAAAACAAAAGATAGCAAATGCTATCTAGAAATACAGAAAAGGGGGATCTTGATGCATTGCTGTTAAGGATGCTAACGACTCCTCCCATTCTGAAACCAGTATAGAAGTTTATCAGCAGTAAAATTCCAGCTCCTACATTATAGTGCATGGAGACAATCTCCACAGGCCAATCTGAGAAGTGTACAATGGAATTTCAGAGTCGTTTGTATTTGCATTTTCTGAGATAAACAAAGCCAAATAAAAATCGCAGGGCCTGGGGGTCGGGGTGGGGTAGTTCAGAGACTGGTGCATCAACCAAAGACCAGACATAGAGAGAGAAGACCTAGACCCCCCCAACCAGATATAGCCCATAGACAGCTCAGTCGCCATGTGGGTTCCATAGTAAGAGGAGAAGAGACAGTTTCTGACATGAACTTGATTACCTCCTTAATCACTTCTCCCTGGTGGGGTGACCTATCTAGCCTACAGAGGAAGAGGATCAGGCAGGCCTGATGGGACCTGATAGGATAGGGTCAGATAGTAGGGGAGGAAAACTTTCCCTATTAGTGGACTAGGGAAGAGGGGTAGGGGAGGAAGAGGGAGGATAGTGTGGGACCAGGAGGAGATGAGGGATGGGGCTACAATGGGGATACAAAGTAAATAAATTGTAAATAAAATAATAATAATGTGAAGTAATGAAAAAGTTCATAGTCTTTCAACTGAATAATGATCCTGTGAAACAATAAAGTATATGTTATGCACTTCTTATTCTAGGAGGGAAAAAATGAAGGCATAGTTAACAATCAGATAAAAACAAAGCCCAGGTCTATGACTGTAGATCAAACTCTGTTGCTCAGTGTCTGACATCTAAAACCCACAAGCTTCTGGGTCCTAAAAAGATTACATTTTCTGACTCCACCATCTGCAGGACTCAGAGCAAACTTGCTCCGCTCTCTTTTACCACTGCCATTACCTGTCATCTCATATATTTTGCATCTCCAATATTCAGGGGCCTCCGCCATAAGTGACACTGATTCTTCACCAGTGAACTCTGGCCCTGCTATATGGTGCCAAGACTCAATTTGTTCCATGATCCTCTCAATCCTGGAGTCTTCGCTGTAGCTGAAGTTGCCCCTTTACACAATGCCTTCTTTTGGCCTCTCACAGTGCCAAGCCTCAGCTGTTCTCTGTAACTCCTTCAGGCCTTAAAATCCAGGAATGGTAAAAGAAGCTTACACATGGCCAAACTCAGCTTCTAACTGTGAGTGCATCCCTTGTGCCCCCTAGACCATTTTTTCTACATGTTGACACTTCCCAGAAGGTTTGACTTTAATGATGCTGGTCTCTTACTAGTTATAACTTTTTAGTCTGAGATAATCCGCATAATCGTCACAGTAAAGCGAGATTTGAGTTCAGTGGAAATGGTCTCTTATTAACGATGGATGATTCTTCAGTCCCAGCTGATCACAAACTAGAGATTTTTATTTCAGCTCTGAGAGCATCTTTGAGGTACTCTTACACGTTCATCTGAAACTTTACTAGCTAGGCCTCCATCATCTGTATTTGCCTCACAATTCTTAAATTCCACCTTTCCATAAAACAGCTCATCAGGGTATTGAAAATTTTCTAAAAAAATCTTAGTTTAAATACAAAATTATCTCAACAAGCAAAAAAGTCCACTCAGGTGTTAAAATACTCTACTAATGTTTTAGAAGTATTTTCCAGGCATTTAATATCTTTTTCTTCTAGTAACATTGCAAAGTAGTTATCTCTACCATGAAATAATGAGAAGGAACAGAAAGAACCTCTGTTGTGAAGGGTTTCTCAGTTATGTCACTCATGAAACTTTTGCATGTTTTATTGTTTCTTTTTTTTTCATTTTTTAAATTTTATTTTATTTTATTAATTACACTTTATTCACTTTGTATTCCCCTATAAGCCCTTTCCTCCTCCCCTCCCAGTCCCACCCTCCCTTCCCCTTCTTCATGCATGCCCCTCCCCAAGTCCACTCCTTCCTTCTGATCTTAGTCTATCAGATCTCATCAGGAGTGGCTGCATTATCATCTTCTGTAGCCTGGTAAGGCTGCTCCCCCCTCAGGGGGAGGTGATCAAAGAGCAGGCCAATCAGATTATGTCAGAGGCAGTCCCTCTTCCCATTACTAGGTAACCCACTTGGACACTGAACTGCCATGGGCTACATCTGTGCAGGGGTTCTAGGTTATCTCCATCCCTGGTACTTGTTTGGAGTATGAGTCTCTAGGAAGACCCCTGTGTTCAAATTTTCTGGTTCTGTTGCTCTCCTTGTGGGGTTCCTGTCCTCTCCAGATCTTACTATTTCTCACTTCTTACATAAGATTCCATGCACTCTTCTTGTTTCTTAAGAGTGGAAAGAAAATTTGGATATTATGTCTTCCTTCATAGGGAAGCAATCAACAACTAACATGTTGCTTCCTTCTTTGTATGGAAGTTTGGGTTGCAGTTTTGCTTACTTGTTCAGTTGCTTTTTGACAGAGTTGTTAAATGATTATGGAGATTTAGTTTTGCAAGATTGGTTGAAGAGTGATGTGAATGCATTTAGCACACTACAGAGCCAAAGTTGGCCACAGTGTTATGGGTTTGGATTTTGTTGCTGCTGCTGCTGTTGTTGTTGTTTGAGGCAGGTTCTCTTTTTGTAGCCCTGGCTGTCCTGGAACTTGCTATGCAGACCAGGCTGGTTTCAAACTCACAGAGATCATCTTGCTTCTGCCTTTTGAGTTCTAAAATTAAAAGCACGTGCCACCACACTTGGCCAATGATATGTTTTATGTAGTGTGTACTTTACCACTCTGTGATAAATTTAAGGAAAAAAATGTGTAAGATATTAAATATATTTCTAAGGCACCCACTTTCAATAATAGATTGTTATATAATATATAAGAATATTATATGCAATGCATAAGCATATGTAAGAAATTCAACACCATAAACAACAAATGATCTAACCTAAAAGTTCATGAATGACATGAATAGGAGAATATAACATGAACACAGAACATAGGAGATATAGGTAGTTGGTTTGCACTTTTAAGGCCGGTGTAGGCAACCTAGTGAGACTGCATCTTGAATGAATAAAACAACCAAATGACCTTAATAGACCTTCCTCAACAAATCATACAAAAGGCTAAATGTAAAAAATACCCAGCGCCATTAATCATCAGGGAAACACAGTCAAGCAAGGATGAGATAGCGTTCATGTGTGTCAGAACAGCTATTATCAAAGAGATAGAAAATAACAAATGCTGGTGAGGAAAAAGAAACTCTCCTCTGCTGTCGGTGGGAATATAAATTAGCACAGCTACTGTGAGATGTAACACCAGTTTTCTCAAGTCTGCCGGAAGTACCACTGTCATGTGACCCTACAACCCCACAAAAAACGGAAATTCAAAAGATGTATCAAAGATGCATCTGTCTTCCCATGCCCACTGCAGGACGGTTCACAAGAACAAAGATACAGAATCAACCTTTTTCTGATTAGATAAGGAAATCATGTTACCTATACACAATGGAATATGATCCATCCATACAAAAACGAAGCCTTGTCACTTGTACCACCATGACTGAAACTGGACATTTTCTCAAGTGTTGGATAGCACTGAATCCTCCCTGCAAGAGGAGTAAATAAAAGGTCACATATCTTGGAGAAAAGAAACTTAGAAGATTATTGGGGTCCCTTCCTCAGAAACAATAATTTTTTAAAGAGACACTGAACAGCCTAATTACAGAGATATTTTATATGTCCCGATTTGTCTTAATACTACAGACTCCACTCATGGGGCGCTTAGAAGTAGGGTTTGTTTTATTTTGTTTTCTTCAAATATTTGGTCCACATTCTAACTTTATTTTTGTTCTCATTTAATATTTATCTCCATTGTAATATGATATAATATATTTAAGGATTTTTCTTCTACATTCATAAGCCTATATTAAAAACAAATTTTGACTAACTTTGATTTTCTGGGAAAGCTTGAGAAGATTCTGTGTCTATGTTTAATAGATAAAGTGTTAGATAAAAAAATTATCAATCAGGTTGATTGATAATTCTGTTCAAGTCAAATGTATCCATATCGATTTCTTTCTATTTACTTATCTACCACTGAGAGACAGGTTCTAAAATCTCCCACTCTGGCAGTGAATTTGTGTGATTTTTTTTCTTTGAAATTCTAACAGTGACAGTTTGTTGTTGGATAGACAAATGTTAGGGGTCATTGTACTTTGTGGGAAAAATGATTCTTTTGAACATATGAAATGTCACTTTTTGGTTTGGTGATTTTACTTATTCTCAGACCTTCCTTGTCTGAAATATAGACATGTTACTTTTTATTTTTGGCTTTCCTCCCTCCTTTCTTTCATTTCTTCTTCTTCTTCTTTTTTTTTTTTTTTCTTGAGTTTTGTGTTGTAGTCCAGGAAGGGTCTGAAACTAACATGTTGCCCATGCGCTGGATTATACTTGCGGTTCTTCTGTCTTGGCCTCTCCGCCATGTGCTGAGATGTGCCAGCATGGCAGGCTCTCTTTGGGAAGTAGCTGCTGATGTGTTTTCAAGCACACTGTTCCTCTCTATGCCTTTGTCTAGTCGGTTGAAGACCCTAAAGGATATTTTCCATTTTTTCGGTGATTCTATTCTTAGTATTTCCTTTCAACTCTTTCTTGGTTTCCATCTCTTCTAACATTGGCCATCTGTTCAAGTGTCTGGGCGTTCTATACTTCCATTAGCTTAATATCCCTTATATATTAATATGTGTAAATTTTTCCATGTAATGACTTAAAACTGAAAATGTTATTCTTTCTGAGCTTCTTAAGAGTGCTGGGATTGGAAGTGCGAGCAACTATACCCGGCAAGAGTATGAGTTAGTTGTACCTGCTCTTAACTCCTGAGTTTCTCTCCAGCCCTGTTCCTTGCTAACTTATGGATAGAAAAATGTCGTATATTTTTTGAACATTGTTTATGAGAACCTATCTACATCTTTTGTATCTAGACAATTAAGCTTGTTAATATTTTTCTAGTGTTTATGTTGCTTAAACATTTCTATTTAAATATCTGAAAAATAAAGAATCTAAGGTCATCAGATACTTTGTATAACCCTAATTGTCTTTTGGGTTTACCCTGACGTTCTTACAGATTATTATTTTTTAAACCAAATGAGTTTGTTTCTAAAGACAAGCTTCTTAACTCTTGAGTTTTTTTTTTTTCTTTTTGGAGCCTTATATTATTGTTAGATGTATTTTGTCTCTTTTTAAATTTATCTATACTCTGTAATTAATGGTTGTAATAGTTGCAATTAATGTACAAATCTAGAGTTAAAGTAATTGTGAGTTATTTCTATGTAAAATGCATACAAACAACTTGTTTCTAAGGAAGAGGCAAGATTAAAGTGGCATAAGTTTCAGAATTATCTAATTTCCTCAGGTAAATAGTATTCTTATTTAGCACAGGGTATAGTAGATGTACCATTTTCTCTGAATTCCTGTTTGCTTTACTAGCATTTGCTAGGAACATCCATCTCTTCAGGAATACCTTGCTTATTAATGGGTGGTGACTCACTACAGTGGAAAGAACATGGAATTTAGATTCAATAAATTGAGGTCAAAGGTCTCCCAACCAAGCGAAACGAAACTCCACCTAGGGAGTTTGCTGTTGAAAGGGTGAGGCAGGATGTGTTAGAATACAAAAGGGAAGAGCTGCCAATAGATGGGATTCCCGCCAAGGATGTGGAACCATCCCAAGAGAAAGAATTATGCTGCATTCAATAAAGCTGAAGGGAGCTGGAGATTGGAAGAGCATTTTGACATCAGACATTGAGATGCAGAGTTTGGAATTTGCTCAGCTAGTTTTCAGGCTTGCTTTGGTCTAGTCTTTCCTCACTGTGCTCTCAGTCCTCCCTTTTGAAATGGTAATGTGCATCCTGTGCCGTTGGATTTTGGATATATATGATCTGCTTTTACGTGTTAATTTTACAGGAGGCTACAGATAAGAGACCGCCATGAGTCTCAGAAGAGACTTTGAACTTCCAAACAGTATTGAGACTGTGATAGACTACAGGGACAATTTGAAGTAGAAATGAATGTATTTCTGCATTGTGATATGGCTACAAGCCTGTGCTGACCAGGGAGTGGCATGTGCTGGTTAGAATAGGAATGGTTCCCGTAGGCTCAAAGATCTGAATGCTTGTTCTCCAGGGACTGGCAGTACTAGCGTGTGTGGGCTTGATGGAGGAGATATGGCCTTACTGAAGGAAGTGTGTCACTGAGGGTGGGCTTTCAGATTTCAAATGCTCAAGCCAGGTCCAGTGTCTCTTTCTTTACCTGCTGCCTGCCAATCCAGATGTAGAACTCTTGGCTCCTTCTCCAATGCCATATCTGCTTGTGTACCACACTGCTTTCTTTGATGATGATAATAGACTAAACCTCTGATCCTCTAAACTAGCCCTAAATAAGTGTTTTCCTTTATAAAACTTGCTGTTGTCACTTTGTCTCATCACAGCAATAGAAACCCTAAGAACATAGGATAATGTACATAATACACATGTCATTTTGGTAAAGTAATGTGCATAATAGGGGCATGTTAAATGAAAGGAAATGCACATGACAGATGAGTGTTTTCAGTAGTGGCAATAAATATACTAGATATGTTTTTCCTACCACTTCTTCTTCTGTATATTTTATCGCCTTGATATTTATCAAACATACCTGATATGCTAGCCATTTTCCTCTTTGTAAAACACACGCACTTGTAACATTTTTACCAATTTCTAAATGATTCCACTTTATTGTTTTACATTTGATTCTATTGTCATGCTAGCAGATTATCTAAACAACAATAAGCAACACCATTGTAAATTTCGTGGGAAAAATGTGTATACTGAGGACAGTGATATCTGTGCTGTGTGCTTGCCTTTGACATTATGCATAGCAGATACTTTAAAGCCTACTCTTTTGAAGCTTCGCGGCCCAGTTGACAGCCTGCTCTCTATTAACCCTTTTCCCTGTCATTTTTGTTTTAATATGTCCCACTAACCTCATCTGGGGGCCTGTGCAAGCTCTGAAATGTGCTCCCCCCC
>NW_026585691.1:13257532-13306850 GCF_907164565.1 Psammomys obesus | reverse complement strand
AGAAAAAAAAAAAGACTATCTGTGGTGTGGAAGAGAGTAAGCTAGAGGAAGAAGGAAACATGGGAGAACAGTGGAGGAGGGAATAAACTAGAACAAACTGTAGTCTACAGCCATACCACCCTGAACATGCCCCATCTCATCTAATCTCATCTATGCCTGTAATTCTAAGAGTCAGTCTTTTGATGGTGCTCCTCATTTCCTGAATAGTCCTTTTCTATCCTTTGAAAACAAAATTTCATAATCTTTTTTTTTAGTTCATTTAGATCTTCTGCTTAGTTTTTGTATCCTGATAGTCTGTCTTCTCTTTGATTCATTCTTTTTGTAAAGTTTTACCTTGAGTTTTCTAATTGGTGTATTTTTCAGTTTCATTTTTTTTTAGGTTTCCCTTCAATGTTTCTAATGCTTCACTGAATTCAGTTGCCAAGTATTGAATTATCTCTGTTATATCACTCGGTCCTGAACTTTTATTTTCTTGAACACCACTCAAATGTTTATTGCTATCCTCTTAGACCTGAATAAAATATTTATAATAATTTATCTAAATTCTCTGAATTATTTGATAAAGTTTAAGATTGTTCTTTTAAATTCTATGACCTGAAGTTCAACCTAGGTAGTTTTTATTAGACATCATTTCTCTAGGACTAGTGAGTTTAATGGGACACATGCTACTTTTGTCATTCATGTTGGTTTGTTTTGCCCTGGGTATTTGAACATTTTTCTTTGGTTATTTGTCTACTATAATAATCTGCCTTCCTTGTATTGGGTCAGTGCAAGAGCTGAGTGACTTGGCAAGGCCAGGTAAGGTCTTGGATGAGCTGTTTAACTGAACCACACAAAGATGACTTTCAAACTATGGGCCTGAAGCTAGGCCTGTGGCTTCAGAGATGGTAAGGGGTGGAGGGAAGGAGTATCTCACCAGTCAAAGGTGGCTCTTGAACAAAGCAAGTTTGAAGGCCAGTGATCTGGACCTAAACCTGTGGGTGTGTTGATAGCCACAAGCAGGGGATATGGAGGTATGAAAGGAGATGGAAAAGGGAAGAAGAAACTCATCTGGCAAAGGTGGCTCACAAAGTGGGTTCATGGGTTTCTGGTCTGGGACTGGGCTTGTAGATTTACAGATCTGTCTTGCTATTTTAACACATTATTGAAGACATGAAGTCATTGAAATAAATTAGTAATGAGATTTACTTAGTGTTCATCCTCCAAGATATTATTGTTAGAATAAATATTGGCAGATGTTATGTTTCACCGCTATTAAAATTTTGCTAAATGAAATGGAAATGCAGTCATGTGTTACTTAATGATGGGTAATCACTCTGAAAATAGATGATTAGGGAACTTCATAGTCGTTCAAATATCATAGAATGAACTTACAAAAACTATAATAATGTCATTATGAGATATAATCTTATAGTAATATCATCTTAAATATGATTTTTCATTGACCAACACATTTAATGTGGCACATGTCTATATAAACATGAGAGTCACTGAGTATGAATCAAAACTTTAAATATATAAATTGAGTAACATTTTTTAAAAATATTAAGGGATTTTTGTGCTTGTAAAATTAAGTCATTCTGTTTTGTAGTCTAACTTTTGTAAGCAATAGTACCCAAGGATAATATACCTGACAAATCATTACTAACCGTTCTGATTATTCAGAATAATCAAAAGTGTTGCAAATGTCAAGGGCGCCCTCCATCCTTGTATTTGTTGATAAATATAGTCTAAAACTATAAAACATGCTTCTAGGTCATTTGAAACAAGGACTCAAGGGGAATTGTCATTGATTATTTTCAGAGATTGGTGTGAAAATAAAAAGCAATGTGAAAAAAATGAAAATCAGATCTCACCTTGAAAGGTGCATACAGTGTTAGTTGTTATGTTCAGACTAATTAGAAGTACTATCGTTAATATGTATTTTTTTCTCACTAATAGAAGGACCTACTCTAATGTAACATTGAGTCAGTTATACTCTTGGTCGTGTTGTGGCAGAAACATTTACAGCTCTGGGTAGCTAAAAATTCAAGTTTCTGTGACCTGAACAAGAAAGTTTTCATTTGCCACTGGGAGGCAGGCAGGTGACATCACTGGGTGTTGCTCAGAAGCAGGCCAGTGTTCAGCAGCAGCGTTTTAGCTGGCTGGTGTTTACCTTCCAGTGAGAAGGGACAGAGCTGAAGAGTATTCACTTGGTTTAAAGTATCCGTATTTTGGTGACATACCCAAGAATTTCTAGGGTCAGTAAGGCAGCATAAGTACTTTTTTTTAAAGATTATCATTTTTGAGGGAAGATGGAAGAATGAATATTCCTCTGGTACACTGCCATTCCAAAGGACACTAAAAAGTTCTACCAAGTTAAAACAAAAACATGTATAATGATTAATTAACTAACAGTATATACACCACATATCTAATTATTATTTAAATGTGAAGGCAAACAAATCCTTTTCCTTAAGTAAGCAAATCCTTAATAATATACGTCTTTAAAAAAGATAAATCAATGCTTCCTCATCTGCCTAATTTATAAAGAAACTCAAGAAGATAAAACTAGAGAAATTGCTGACAGCACTTGAATTAAAAATAGAAAAAAATAAATGAAATTACTTCAGTTACTACATTGAATACAAATGTAAATTTTTAATAAAGGTGCATATCAATTAATAATTGCTTCTAGCAGAATGAGAAAAATTACAGACCCAGCAAATATAAGGAGACAGAATGATAAAGAGAAATTTAACTTGATATTCTGCTAATATGAGAAATGTGGTTTGCATTCAAGTAATTATATTGAGGGAAGAAAAAAAATGAAATAAATAAAATTAAAAATAGTCTACACACCTTCAGAATTACTGCAAAAGTTTTGAGGGTTTAAGCAGGGACCAAAGAAATGAATCCATGTTTTTAAAGAAGAAAATGAAGAAATGAAAGGAATATGAGGAACATCAATAAAGCACTACAACAAAGATTGAAAAACACATTAAACAAAATTGTAATACAATAAACTACCTGTTATTACAATGAATATAATAGGGAAATAGACATTAAAATATTTTTACTCAAAAATTAAAATTGTCTTAGATGTAATATGTTATATTGATACTAAACATTATCATTGAAATATGTAGATACAAGCCAGGGTATAGCTTAGTGATAATGTACATACCAGACATGTGTAAGGCTATAAGTTTTATCCACAGCAATGTCAAAAGTAAGTAATGAAAAAGTAAACAAATGAATTAATACAGTAAAATGTAAATGTTTATAAGCAATAATATTAACAAAATTACATATTTTGTAACATATAATATGTAAATGGGTTATATAGCAGAAACAAGCTAGGATAAAACCATTATCCAGTAATTAAAACATGACTACAAATATTACAGGTACCCTGGTATTTTATTCACAGTATGATAAACATGAAACAGTAGAAACTACTAGAAATTAAGAGAGAATTTAGCAAAGCTATAACAATGGAAAATGTTTATCTTCTAGTTTTTAGGGAAGTAAATACAAAGAAAAAATTCATCAGGCATGGTGGAGTCATATATCTTATTTTTGTAGACATACAAAGTGGAAACAGTATGTACTGGGGGCAGGGACCATGAATTTTAAGTTGATTATACTTATACAAACAGTATCTCAGCTCTAGAAACAGATTTTTACCGCAATTTCATAAAATACACTCAAGGTAATTAAAATTAGAAGAAAAATCTCAATTACTGGGAAATTTTACAATTTCTTTGAAAAAGAAAAAGCTGTATTCAAAGGCAAAAGCAAATCTTCAATTATGACATACAGTCACAAAAATAAATATAAAAAAAATACTACACTAACTGGGCAAAATGACTTATCTCTGTCTATAATGCAAGTTGTGTTGTAAATTGTCAAGTACTCTGAGACGCTCACTCTTGCAGTAGGGCCTCCATCCACCTTCTATTGAGGCATATTTGTTTCAATGTGTCCTTCAAGACTCCAAGCCAGCCCCTGACCTTATGACAACAAGAATGGAAAAGAGCAAAAGAGCAAAAGAGCCCAATAGCTAGTTAGCACGTAGTGTCCTTGAGATCAGGAAAGTAAATCATTTGAGTGAGCACACTGTGTCCTTGACAATGGCTAGATGTAAGTCATACCCAGGAATGTTTTGCACCATCCCCAAAATTCATGCTCAGACACTGATTATATCAAAATATAAAAGTGCTGGTGGTAATGGCTAATGGGAAGTTATTTTGTCATCAACTCTTTTTGTTAATCAGGGGCTCCATGTCAGTCTTCACTGGGCTACAGGGTATGGTCTGGGTATGGGTATTTCTGCTGGGTATGGTCTGATCTGCTATTTCTCTGCTGCTTGCTATTTTGATCATTTATCTATCTATCTATCTATCTATCTATCTATCTATCTATCTATTTATTTATACTTGCTATTCACTCAATAAACTCGCTCATTCAAAATTGAAAGCAAGGATGCTATTATGGATGGTTCTCTGTGTGTGGAGCTCTGTGCTTTCAGTTTTACTTGAGTAATTAATATGCTTGCCTGTGGGTCCTCTGACACTGATTGGCCTTGTGCACCAGCCAAGGAACTGGGGAACAAGATCCCTGGCGGTGGTGAATACAGTGGACATGAATAACCGCGGAGACTGGTGCAGAGGACAGCTCTTTTATTGAAATGTGAGGAGGCTAGCTTCTATAGGTCAAGGTGGGGAAGGGGGTCATGGGAGGAAGTGCTACAGCTGCGGGTAGGGTAGGGAGCTTCCAAGCATATCAACCAGGTTAGCAGACTGGCAGTCACATGGTTTCTGAGCTGCCAGTTTTCTGGCTGGTAAACAGAAGCTTAACTGACTTTATCAGGACGTGGCCTTGTTCCTATGGAGTTGAGTTATAACCAGGCCTGATTTGGGGTAGGGAGCAGCCCCATTCCTGCCTCTCTCTCTGGGATATGAGCAGTGCTCTACCATCTCTCATCTGGCTCAGCAACCCACACTTGTCCATCTAGGCATCCAGATCACTCAAAAGCAAGAAATGAGCATAAAAATAAAGACAGAAATTCCAAAGCTTTAATCTTCCTTTAGAACAGTGGTTCTCAACCTTCTTAATGTTTTTACCTTTAAATACAGTTCCTAATGCTGGGGTAATCCCTAACCACTTAATTATTTTTGTTACTTCTTCTTTATGGTAATTTTGCTACGGTTTTGAATCATAAAGTACATATCTGTGTTTTCTGATGGTCTTAGCTGATCCTGTGAAGGGTCATTCCACCCCCAAAGGGGGCTCGACCCAGAGGTTGAGAAATGCTAATTTAGATGTTTCATGAGTCCAGATAAAAACTGTGCTCAACCAAACATATTTATAAATGTTTGTTATAAAAGGATTTCAGGGTTTTGTTTTTTCAAATAAATTGTTTAATTTTTAGTTAAAAATAGATTGTCTCTAGGACTGTTAATATATTCCTTCTGTATTTATAATTTAAATAAAGACACAAATTCTGGGTGTTCCTATAGCCATGTTTGCATTTTCTGCATTGGACTTAGGAGACAATACCAGACCTTCATGGTGGGTACTTCTAGTTTTGAAGTAGTCATTTTATGTAATATACCAACTGAAGGCTTTGGATATCCTTGCAGCAAAAACATTGTAGCTGGAATAAATGGCTTACTCTTTCTTTCTTCTTCCTTCCTTCATTGCTTCTTTCTTTTCTTCTTTCCTTCTACCTTTCTAGGTTCCCTCATGATCATTCTCAGTTTGTTCATGAAAGAAATTCATGCCAAATCATGATTTAAATAAGAAATCATTCTTATTTAAAAGGAGAAAATGTTGATATTGGCCAATCATGGTAACTTATGGGTATTGGCCCTTTCTGGAAAGGAAACTTTGTCCTCACCAATTAATGTATTTCTGGCATTCAACTGAGCATGCTAACCTAATTCCTAGTAAACTTTTGGGTCTTGGTTCTCACAAACTAGGTAATTGCAAAACTGAGTAGAGCATGCTACTGCTGGTTCTTACAAGAAGACCCTGATACTCAGTGGTCACGATGCTTATTCCCCACCTTCAAAGCTATCTTAAGACTCTCTGGCTCTGGCTGATTAATGACCTATGGATTCCTATTGACTTTCCACTTGGGTGTATATATTCTTCGTAACTGGCACACATTGGATTTCTAAGCAAAAACAAAACAGCTTGATATATAATGTATGTCACCAAATAGTTTAAGTTAAATGTTAGAACTAAAGACCAATAGTTGTCAGCTCAAGCTTAGAGATGATTCTCAGCTAGATCTGCTTTATGGAAGGCTCAAGGCGACTAGATGTCACCAATATCTAAGCTTTTCTTCCGTGCTGGTATAACTGACCTTTTGGGTATTCAACAACCAAATTTGGAGGCTTAAAGCCAATGAATATCTAAGAATTAAAGGACACTTAACATTTTGGCCTTGCCTTCAGGTCAGCTAGGTCCAAAAGGACACCTCGCAATGTTTCCTAAGCTGTGGTAAGTCACCCATTCTCTTGATTAGAGAGGCTGTGGATATATGCTGCAAAGAGAATGGTGAATATAGATGAAATAAGTCATGAATGTTTTTGAGGATAGATGTTTGGTCAGAAAGACCATCACCTATGACAACAGAAAGCAAAACTGGTAGTAGCCATTGTTGGGGTAGTACTCCTTCCAAGTCCCTAAAAGAACTCCTGAGGCGCCTCAGGTAATGTTTACAGACAAGCGAGGTTAAATGTTCATCATATTGCTAGGCATAAACAACCAACAGAAAAGTATAACCAAAGAGTAAAATGATTGATAATAACAATACGAAATTAAAAAATTAAAGGTATAGCAAAATAAAAGAAACACCATTTTAAAAGCTGTGATTCAGGTATCACATTAAATCTTGAGTCTAAGCTACTGATTCACCATGTAAGACAAACCCAGCTTTCCAAGCTATATTAAAAAGAGAAGTTCTGTCTTAGTTTCATTTCTGTTGCTGTGAAAAAGTAGCCCAACAAAAAACAATTTAGAGTAGGAATGGGTTTATTTGATTTAAGTCTAGGGGCATTAGTGCTGGGAAGTCAACATTAGAAACTCAAGCAGCTAGTCACATCATACCCCACAGTCAAAAGCAGAGGTATGTGAATGCCCTCTCTCTGGCTACATGCCCAGAGTTGTCAGCTTTCTTCACCATTAAGCAGTTCAGGACCCAGCCAAGAGAATGATGCTGCCCGCATTTGGATGAGCCCTCCTATATCAATTAACAACACAATCCCCACAGATGTGCCTACAGGCCCACTTGATCTAGACAGGTCTTCAATTGAATTTTCCTTCCCAGGTGCTTATAGGTTGTGACAACTTGACAATGAAAATGAACCAGCACAAGATTCACCTCTAAACCTGTCAATAGATGTAATTTTGCTATGTATTTTTGCTATGTTTTTCTTCAGTGTTTTTGACACTGTTGGTTCTTCTTCTCCTTCTCCTGCTTCTGCTTATTATTATTTTAATATCTATTCTGACATTAACTTGCTCATGAATATCATTCCTTTGGTTCCTACTACATTTTAGTATATAACCACGAGTATTGTTTAACAATCGTATGAGAAGAAACTACACCAGGAAGTACTTCTAGGACAAGCCTGGTGTGCTTTCCCGAGTCTTGCCCTTTCTGGGGTCATTGGATAGCATAGGATACTACTCTTGCTAAATCTTGTGTTTCAATATTTTTAAAATTATAGTTTCTAAGACATATTACAATGTCAAACAGAACCCCTTATGGTACAGTGATTCTACCCAGTTCTTATTACAAAAGATTCAGACTTCTTTGCAACCACTAGATAAAGCACAAAGAGAGCCTCATTTGTCGTACCTCTTAGGAAAGGACTATGCTCCTTATCAGCAAGAAAAAAGTTTTAAACAAGATAAATTGATCATCATCCTTGTTTTGTGTAAGAGTTCAGGTGTTAAAAGAAATGAAACAACAAGAATTTTTTAATTTATATTTTACTAATTACAATTTATTCACTTTGTATCCACCTGTGGCCCCCTCCCTCATCCCTTCCAATCCCATCCATCCTCCCTCTTCTCCTCCCATGCCCCTCCCCCAGTCCACTGATAGGAGAGGTCCTCCTTTTCTTCCATCTGACCCTAGCCTAGCAGGTCTCATCTGGGCTGACTGCATTGTCTTCCTCTGTGGCCTAGTAAGGCTGCTCCCCCTTAAGGGGAGGTGTTCAAAGAACCAGCCCTTTTGTTCTACTAGGCAACTGACATGGACACTGAACTGCCATGGGATACATCTGTGCAGGGGTTCTAGGTTGTCTCCATGCATGATACTTGGTTGGAGTATCAGTCTCAGAAAAGACCCCTATGCTAAGATATTTTGATTCTGTTGCTCTCCTTGTGGAGCTCCTGTCCCCTCCAGGTCTTTCTTTATTTAAAAAAAAATACTTTATTTTTATTAATTACAGTTTATTCACTTTGTATCCCAGCTGCAGCCCTCACCACATCCCCTCCCAATCCCACTCTCCCTTCCTTTTCTTCTCCTATGCCCCTCCCCCAGTCCAGTGATAAGAGAGATCCTTCTCCTCTTTCATCTGACCCTAGTCTATCAGGTCTCATTAGGACTGGCTTCTTTGTCTTCCTCTGCAGACTGGTAAGGCTGCTCCCCGCTTCAGATCTTTCTATCTCCCCCTTCTTTCAAAAAATGCCCTACACTCTGCCCAAAGTTTGGCTATGAGTCTCAGCATCTACTTTAATACCCTCCTGGGCAAAGGTTTTCAGAGGCCCTCTCTGGTAGGCTCCCCTCCTGTTCCCTGTTTTCTCCCTCAGTGACAATACATGCTGGAAAGGATGTGAAGAAAGGGGAACACAACTCTATTGTTAGTAGGAATGTAAACTTGTACAACCACTTTGGAAATAAATCTGGAGCTTTCTCAGACAATTAGGAATAGTGATTCCTCAAGATCCAACTATAGCACTCCTAAGCATATATCCAAAAGATGCTCAAGTATACAACAAGGACATTTGCTCAACCATGTTTGTAGCAGATTTATTCATAATAGCCAGAATGTGGAAACAACCGCGATGTTCCTTAAAGAAGGAAAGGATGCAGAAATTGTGGTACATTTACACAATGGAATACTACTCAGCATATAAAAACAAGGAAGTCATGAAATTTGCAGGCAAATGTTGGGACCTAGAAAAGATCATCCTGAGCGAGGTATCCCAGAAACAGAAAGGCACACACAGTATATTCTCACTTATAAGTGGATATTAGATATATGATATAGGATATACACACTAAAATCTGTACATTTAAAGAAGCTAAGCAAGAAGGAGGACCTTGGGTAAGATGATCAACCCTCATTCAGAATGGCAAACGGGATGGACATTGGAAAAGGGAGAAAACAACAAGAAATTTTAACACAAGATGTTTACAAGTAGGTAAAGCAACAGGATGTTCTAAGAAGAGATGATACACTCTGACCTGCAGGAAAACTTGGTAAGACAGGAAGTAAACAATCAAAACCACTTCAGGAAGACTCAGAAAATGACCAGATTGATGAGGCCCCTCATTTCCTAGGAGGATATAAACAGTAAAGGCTGCTGATACTCACAGGGAAGCCCAGCTGCCTGGAAGAAGCAGTGACTAGCCAAACTACCTAGGAAAAATTAACAACAAAAGAAAACAAAACCAGTTGACCTGTTGAAAGAGATGCAAATCAACTGAGACACTCGGGAAAACAAAACACGACAACAGCAACCAAAAAATAAGCCTCTCCAATCAGTTGAGTTGCCTGCAGGTTGTACCGTATGCTCCACGTTTCTAACTTTTATGAGCTGCCATCAATAGCAAGATGCCTGTTGATAATGCCATTTGCTTTGAGTGACTTCTGTGCCGGAAAGAATCCTATCACCAGTATTTCTGTAGAGGCAACCCCAATAAAACTCATTGGTTCCTCATATTTGGACTTCAACAGTATTTGTAATTTGGCCTGCCATCAGTTCTATCTCCAAGGTGAGTAGATTTTTGTTGATGTCTCCCCATAAACAGTGTCTCACAATATATTCTGCTTCTCAGAAAGAGTGTTGGGACCACAGCAGTCAAGGAAGTGTTATCCAGGGCCTGGCTAATCATAAATAACATATAAAAGCAGGTACTTAAAAACAACAAAAAAAGACTAGGAACTATTCACCCAGTGTGGACTGCATATGTGAAAAATGCCACAAAATGTAAGGCAGGCAAATGCTATGTAATTGACCAGTAAAGGGCTTCAGTGCCTCATGCCTTTTGAAATAGACCTTTATCCAGCTCAGTAGGCCACTCCCGATCTTGGGCGTGCTTTCCTTTACTTAACAAACCATCTTTACCTTTTTTCCCTTTCCCTTTTGGTGTTGTTAAATACCATCTTTACATTTATCTCTGTTTCCAACAATGTGTTCTTGGTTCGTTTCTTTATCCTGGAACAAATGAACATGAAAACCTCAGTGGGAGCCCTACAAACTCAGGGTCGCATATACCACAAGATGACTTGCCTATCTATATTTGGGTGTAACCAAAAGAAACAAAGTCATCAAAAGCATGTAGATATGATCAGTGCAACAGTAGGGACTGTAGGTGAGATATAAAAACAGGGTAGGTACCCACTGATAGATGAATGGTTAAAGAAAATATGACATGTGTACACAATAGAACACTTTTCAGATGCAATGGAAAGGCTCTCCTAGTTATCAAAGTAGACAATATCATGTTAAACAAAATAAGCCAGTTATGAAAACATATCTGTTGTATGTTCTCTTGTAAAATCTGCACACCTAAAGAAGTTAAGTAAGAATGAGGACCCTGGCTAAGATGCTCAATCCTCATTCAGAAAGGCAAATGGGATAGACATTGGAAGAGGGAGAAAACAGGGAACAGGACAGGAGCCTATCACAGAGGGCCTCTGAAAGACTCAACCTTGCAGGGTTTTAAAACAGATGCTGAGACTCATAGCCAAACTTTGGCAGAGTGCAGGGAATCTTATGAAAGAAAGAGAAAATAGTAAGACCTGGAGAGGTTAGGATCTCCACAAGGAGAGCAACAGAACCAAAATATCTGGGCCTGGGGGTCTTTTCTGAGACTGATACTCCAACCAAGGACCCTGCATGGAGATAGCCTAGAACCCCTGAACAGATGTAGCCCATGGCAGCTCAGTCTCCAAGTGGGCTTCCTAGTAAGAGGAACAGGGGCTGTCTCTGACATGAACTCAGTGGCTGGCTCTTTGATCACTTCCTGCTGCAGTAAAATTTAGCAACTCATAAAGATATTCTCCTTCAGAAGCTACTGTAACACAAGATAATAAGTTATATAAAGATGAATCCTGTTTTCCTTGTAAACTACTTAAACTAACCATTTATCACTCTACAGAGTATTTTCATTCAACCTGTAATCACAAAAATGAGTACTATTAACCCAAACCTCCTAACTTGTAGAATTCACAGTATGTCCTTAGAACAAAGAAAAAGAGATTTAAAAAAATAAAATCTCTGCAACAGTGCAGCCAGTCCTTATGAGACCTGAAAGGCTAGGATCAGATGTTAGGGGAGGAAGACAGCCCTTATCAGTGGACTATGGGAGAGGCATCAGAGGAGAAGAGGGAGGGAAGGAGGGATTGGGAGGGGACTAGGAAAGGGCCTAAAGCTGGGATACAAAGTGAATAAATTGTAATATAATTTTTTAATTTTAATTTTTATTAACTACAATTTATTCACTTTGTATCCCCCCCCATAGCTCCCTCCCTCCTCCTCTCCCAACCTCGCCCTTGCTCCTCCCTTCTCCACGCATGCCCCTCCTCCAGACCACTGGTAGGGGAGGTCCTCCTCCCCTTCCCTCTGATCCTAGTCTATAAGGTCTCATCAGTACTGGCTGCATTGTCTTCCTCTGAGGCCTGGTAAGGCTGCTCTCCCCTCAGGGGGAGGTGATCAAAGAGCAGGCCAATCAGTTCATGTCAGAGACAGTCCCTGTCCCCATTACTATGGAACCCACTTGGATACTGAACTGCCATGTAAGATAAATTTTAAAAACTGCAAAAAAAGAAAGAAAGAAAGAAAGAAAGAAAGAAAGAAAGAAAGAAAGAAAGAAAGAAAGAAAGAAAAGAAAAGAAAACCAAGGAAGTCAAACTGAAAGTTGAATACTGATTACTACAGATTTGAAATGGTGTGGTAGAGAAGAGTGTAGGAGTATGAGAGTTTGATAAATACCTCCCATATGCATATATCTATAGGCTACTTCCCAATGGACATCATTGATATGTGCAAGTAGTACGGTTTAAAATTCGGCCTGTGCAGTTGTAATTAGTTTCTTGAAGACAAAGAGCATATGTCTCATTCAACTTGCCGTCCTATAATAGCAGAGGTTGAACTTCTCCAGTGACCTGGAGCTCTGCTGAGTTTAACAATGAACCAGTCATAGGCTGTTCTTTGTTTCAGCTCTGTGAACTGTAATGGTATCTCCAGATGTCAGGATGATGTTAAGTGTTAGGAGCGGAGCTAAAATTTTAGACAACAGGGAACAAACTTTAGCCAAGTAAGAATCTATCCTCAAAATTAGCGAAAATGAAGATTTAAAATGATAAGAAATAAACATCTTCTCCTTCAAATAGAAAGTATATGTGTTAATTACTTGAGTTAGAGAAACTGAACTTGTTTTTCAGGTAAAAGAAGAGATGAAGCATTGTAAATATGACATAGCGTCTCATAGAGCAAGTTTGTGATAATTACAACATGCTTCAGAATATAGTGTGCAGTTTTCATAAAAACTGAAATAGATATCCAGTAGTTCTTTTAGGGAAGTTTCATTAATTCAGTTCACTGTCACTCTCATTGTTCCTTGCAATGCACAACTGAAAAGTCTGTAGCCCATTCTCCAATAGACCATAATTATTGCCTATGCTCCCACAAAGAACATTGAAAATAAGAAACAGCTTCATTCTGAAACAACTACTATCAACAAATGAACATGCTGAAACAAAAAAAAAAAAAAAAAAAAAAAATTACCAATATGGCTTCCTCGACTCCCAAAATGTAAACGTGTATTTTTTTTTTCCAACTAATTCTGAACAAGATCATTTTTGTTCACTATTTTGGAATCTCTTGAAGTGAGCTTGCAAATGAATTTTTGGAAACAAAATGAATAGCTAATTGATAATGCTGGGAAAATGATACTCAATCAACATGATTACTGGAATAAACAGAAATGGTTGCATGGCTTTTGTCATTGCTGCTAAACATATGTTGTATAATATCGCTGATATATGTCAAGTAAGCAATCATTAGAGACTTTTCTTAGCCAAGAGATGCTACAAAGCATATCAAAGCATTCTAATTCTGACAATATGTTCAGTGGGATTTTAAAATGCAGTCTGCGAAACACTTGCCACTGAAATCACTATGTAGCTTCCTCTGGTTCTGGATCCAAAGATCAACACATGCCGAAACAAAGAAACCCATTTTTCTCATTCTGTGCTTCCATTTCTATCTTGGCAAGTTGTACTCATTGAGAACACACAGCTGAACTTCTTCCCCAAACTACAGCACTGTTGCATGCTCCACTAATTTCTTATTTACCCTCAGGAAAGCCACCTTATACACGTCTATGCTGTAATCATTGTTGACAACCAGGGTTGATAGTGTATCTGTGTTTGTATCAGTAACTAATGGTGTTCAACGTCCTGTGTGGTTAAGTTTAGCTACTTA
Organism: Psammomys obesus; assembly: GCF_907164565.1. Lineage (NCBI taxonomy): Eukaryota > Metazoa > Chordata > Mammalia > Rodentia > Muridae > Psammomys > Psammomys obesus. Next base: position 13,293,131 of record NW_026585691.1, on the reverse strand, counting down.
TAGTAATAAGCCACGTTAGACAGAAGTACTTCTATGGTTATAGGGAAATACTAAAGGATATTAAGACATGTAGATTTTATTTATATTCACAATAGGTTTGATTTTTATGTGGTATGAGACTTACCGGATTTGGGAGAAAATTCATTAAGAAGTCTGAAGTCTTCCTTCATTACAGCAATCAGATGTTTGTCCTTCCATCAATTAACTCTACTGCTCATATCTTGTTTTCAACTTATAAAGTAATACATATATAAAGCAAGCTCCTTACCTTCAGATATTATTGGGGGGGAGTTGGTGAAATTTTAAAGCTTTTATATGATATTTTAAATGTTAGCTATTATTACTTATTTAATTACTATGTTTGGTTGAGTGGTAGTGATGACTGATGACAGAAAAATGATGATGAGTGTATTCTTTTGCCCAAATAAGGGTATGGCATTAAAGTGAATCACTCATGCTTCTATTGCATGATTTTTGTTTTGTTTGATTTGATTAATTTTTTTTGGTTGGTTGGTTGGTTGGTTCCTCCTTTTTGGCTGTACTTTGAAGGAAAGTCAAATATCACAGAAAAATAGCTTTAAAAAGAATAAATATTTCACTATGATGACCGGTTTTGTCAACTTGACACAAACTAGAATCATCTGGGAAGAGGAAAACTCAATTTAATAATTGCCTCCCTGTGACTGGATGATAGGCAAAGCTGTTAGGGAATTTTTTTTAAATTAATTATTGATTCAGGAGGAACCAGCCCACTGAAACAGTGCTATCCCTAGACAGGTGTTCCTAGATTGTAGAAGGAAAGAAGCCAAGCAAGCCATGCAAAGCAAACCAATAAAGAGGATTCCTTCATTGTCTCTGCTTCAGTTGTGGCATCTAGGTTCCTGCCTTCAGTTTCTGCCTTCCCTTCCCTCCGTGATGGACTGCAAGCTGTTATCCAAATAAAACCTGTTCCCATCAATTTTCTTTTGTCATGGTGTTAATCATAGCAACTGTAGTCAAACTCAAGATGTTAATATACAGAAAAGTGGATATAGAGCCTGCGAGATCAGGCTCTATAGCCAGCAAAAGAGACTTGCGATCAGTCCTGACACTTGAATTCACCCCCAAAGGTTCACAGGATGGAAAGAAAGAAGGGAGTCCTGAAAGTTGTCCTCTCCACACATAGGCCATGGCGCATGTCACACCCATTCTAAATAATAAACTCAGATTTTTTTCCAAATCAACATAAATTTTTATTACTTATTTTTATTTGTTTAAAATTGTTCTATTAATGCTATTTACAAAAAATGTTTGATGTGAGAATATATCCCTGTTATTTAATACAGTTGTGTCTAATCCATAAACATGATAAACCCTATACTCTTTCCACATAACTGTGATTAGGCAAGTCAGGAAACAGGACAAGAGCCTACCACAGAGGGCCTCTGAAAGACTCTACCCAGCACTGTATAAAAGCAGATGCTGAGACTCGTAGCCAAACTTTGGGCAAAGTGCATGGAATCTTACAAAAGAAGAAGATAATAAGACCTGGAGAAGATAGGAGTGCCACAAGGTGAGCAACAGAACCCAAATATCTGGGCCCAGGGGTCTTTTCTGAGACTGATTCTCCTAGCAAGGATCATTCATGGATATGACCTAGAAGCCCTGCTCAGATGCAGCCCGTGGCAGCTCAATCTCCAAATGAGCTTCCTAGTAAGGGGAACAGGGGCTGTCTCTGACATGAACGCAGTGGCTGGCTCTTTGATTACCCCCACCCACCCCTGAGAGGGGAGCATTCTTGCTAGGCTAGTCCTGATGAGACCTGATAAGCTAGGGTCAGATGGAAGGGGAGGAGGACCTCCCCTCTCAGTGGACTTGGAGAGGGGCAGGGAAGAGATGAGGGAGGGTTGGTGGGATTGGAAGGGAATGGCAGAAGGAGCTACAGCTGGGATACAAATTGAATAAACTGTAATTAATATTAAAAAATAAAAATTTAATTAAAAAGACAAAATATTAAACTTCAATTAAGTAGAATAACTACATTTATCAACTTGCCTAAACTCAGAATTTTAATTGCTCTTTCAAAGATCCAATAATTTTCCCCAAGGATGAGTTCCCATATACCAAGTGGTTATCTCTGGACACTTGTACATGCAAGAAATAATAAATGGACTCCATAGGCTGCACATCCATGTACATATACATACATACAGAGAGACATACAGACAGACACACATGTGTATGTGGCATATGTGTGTGTATGCATACGTGAAGCAATAACAATTAAAAAAGAGACCTTGAATTTGGGAGGGTGGGCAGGGGGGAGTTTGGAGTGATAGCCATGCATTGCTCATATATGTAGTTATCGAAAAGGAAACACACCAAATAATATTGTTATTTATTATTGAAGAAAACTTTGGGGTGGGGTTTGAGGCAGGGTTTCTGTTTGTAGTGTAGCTCTGACTGTCCTGGAACTCACTCTGTAGATCAGGCTGGCCACAAACTCAGAGATGCGCGTGACTCCGCCTCTCAAGTTCCGGGATTAAAGGCGCACACCACCAGTTTAGAAAAGACTTTTAAAAGACTCAATAAAATTCCAGAAAAAACAAAAACAAAAACAAAAACAAAAAAAAAAAGCAAAGAGAGGTTAATTTGTTTTTCATAATGTCTGTCCTAAAACTATTGTAGAATTTGGGGGAGGGTGTTGTATATTAAGGATGGAAAGCCGCACTTTCGTGCAGGCCAGGTAGATGCTGCAGCACTGAAGCATTTATGGAAAGGGGAATGCAGAGTAATGCGGGCGTCCATTCCATGCTCTGAATCCACATCATAAACTCACAAAGGCAGAGTGGAGCCAGATTGCGGGCTGAGTTCTCTGGAAACCAAGCTGGGTAGAGTTTAACTGAAATGTGCTCATCACTCGTTGGATTATTGATAAAAATGAAGAGAAAAAGGACAGGAAAGTTGGGCAGGAGACATATTAGGTTTTTTGGGGAAGCTGGAGGGAGATATTTGAGGTAGATATAATTTTAAATACATGTATTAAATTTTCAAAAAATATCTTTAAAATATTTTGTGAGTATAATTTGTGAAAAAAATAAAATAAAACACAGGACAAAAGAACTCATGACTCAAGCTTAATGACAGCCTCAGGGAAGCTTTGGGGAGGTTGGGGAGAGAGGAGTTGGAGTGGTCTCTCACGGATACACGTTGCCTTGAAAGGGGTCTAACTATTAAAGCTGCTGGATAGAGATGAGACAATTCTTGAAGGTGACTGTTACACCACTATAGCTAAGATCAAAAGTAGTTCCTTGAGAGGAGGTTGGGCCATGGTGTAGAGTCCAGAAGCCCCAGAAAATAATGGATGGAGTAAAAGCTGAGTGGTGTCAGAGCAGCGTACAGAAACAAAAATTGAATTTTATTTAGCATGTACCATATTCCAAGCACTGTACTGGGCACTATGTTGGTGATCCTATTTGATGTTTACCGCTCTCTCTCTCTCTCTCTCTGAGTATAAGTGGCATTTCTTCTTGCAGAGAAGGGAACTCAAATTAGAGGACAGCCATCATCAATCACCGAGCCCAAGATCTGGAAGCTGGCCAGAACATACCTGGAGCAGTCCAGAGCCTCCCTACAGTCAGAATTCTCACCTGCTGCAGGGAGAGAAACTTCTAAGCAGGTGGTGTCAATAGATTTCCATTGCCCCTACTTCATTTCAATGGTATAACGCAGAATCCTGATATTTTTGAACTTGCAATTATCACAGAATGCCAAAGAAATGTGTAGTTTCACCTGAATACACATTCTTTAATAAAGTTAAGTGGGTTTTTTTTTATTGTTTGGGTTCCTTTTTCAGTATAAAGACTTTTCTACAAATGCTAAAATCAGGACAATTTTACAATTTGTTGTAAAACACAATCAATATCTAGGTTTTGTGTCTAAGTCAAGGAAAATCCAAAGACGATATAGGGAAGAGAGCTGATTCAAGTTCTCACAGTCCAAAAACTGATTGATCTTGTTAGTATTTACAATAGTTCAGTTTTATATTGTAAATGAACTTCATAAAATTAAAAACACTCTTACCAGCTAAATAAAATGAGCTTCAAATTGTATAATCTTCTGATATATTGTGCCTTCAATGACACGGAAAATGGGGAAAACAGATGTTGCCTAGTGAGCATTGCAGTTAAATTTAGCAACTCATAAAGATATTCTCCTTCAGAAGCTACTGCAACACAAGATAATAAGTTATATAAAGATGAATCCCATTTTTTGTAAAGTACTTAAACTAATCATTTATCAGTCTACAGAGTATTTTCATTTAACCTGATATTTAATCACAAAAATGAGTACTATTAACCCACACCTCCTAACTTGTAGAATTCATAATATGTCCTTAGAACAAAGAAAAAGAGATTTAAAAAAGAAACAAATCCCTGCAATATTTTAATGAGGAAGAAATAGGAATCTGTCCTTAATATTCCTGTGTATTGATTTATAGCAGTTTTACCAAGTTGGAAATAGGATAGCACATCAGCCGTCTGACAAGTTAATAAAGGCAGCACCTTCATAGTCATTGCATGGCACAGTGGCACGCTTTGCTGTGGAAAATATCTGATTTCAAGGTATGTTAACTCTGATCAGCGCAAATGCAACAGCATTTAAACCCAAATGCTCTGGCTTTTACACATTTGTTGTTTATTTTATCACACAAAATTTGACTTGTCTCTAAGCTTCGGGTTTTTTTTTTTCCATTTTTGAAAAATAAAATGGCATTCAAGGATGGTGGAAGGATGGATTTAGGTAATACATGTAAAATAAACCTTACAAACACTCTAAGTCCCAAGCTCAATGGGAGAATACCAACTTAATAGGGTCAGCCACAGTGCTGGAGGCATTTCACACAAGCTTTTTCCAAGACAACACACAACCCAAAGATTTCTATTTCTCTATCTGACTCAAGAAAAATGGCATTTTTCTTGCTTTAACTATGTTTTATTAAATTTTTGTTGAATTTGGATAATCATCTATACGCTTTTAAAGATATCTTTCTACCATACACCCCCTGCTATAACCTTTGTCTCTTACTTTCTGTAAAAGGTTTTAGAGACTAAAGAATGACAAAAACAGTCTGTTTAATATTTATATTAAATATTTCTTTATCCTTTCCCACTGTATACTTTGTGATGCTGATGCTTTCAGGTTTCACAAATCATATCATTCCAACTTTTGAAAAATATATAGGAATTATTTTTATTATTCTGTTCTTTAAAAAGACTGTGGCTTAGTATAGTATTCTCAAATGTCTTTTGAGTTTTTTAACATTTCTATCAAGCATTGGAAAACATTTTAATATACTGTTACATTTATCAATGAATGAAAGATTTTAAGGTGAGCCTTAATGTGTAAAAATTCATTTAATTTAAGTCATAAACTGAAAGAAATGTTTGTAAATCATATATTTGATAAAGGACATTCATCTGGTCTATGCAAATAACTCCCAAAAGACATATCATCAAATATATATGTATTGAAAAGAAACACATAGAAAGATGACACCAGTTGTGATGAAGAAAGTGTCCATTAAATCCTCAGTAACACTCTATCACTCTCTTAAAAAAAAGTATTTATTATGTACACAGTGTTCTGCCTTCATGTATGACTGCATGCCAGAAGAGGACAACAGATCTCATTATTGATGGTTTTGAACCACAATGTGGTTGCTAGGAATTAAACTTAGAACCCTTAGAAGGGCAGAAGATGTTCTTAACCACTGAACCACGTCTCCAGCCCGAATCTATCCCTCTTCAAATGAAAATGAAGATACACAATAATCCCAAGATCTGGTGGTAATGTAGGGCAATCTGTTACACAATAGTATTAGGGAAAGAAAAATTAAGCCTCTAATGGAAAAAAAAAAAAAAGCTTATCGGCCTTGTAGATAAACTCTGTTCTTATCATATGCTTCATTTGTATATCTACTCAAGATACTTAAAAATATCCACATAACTGCAACTATAAGTGAATGATTAACAGCTTCATAGCATAAGTGATAAACTTCTGAGTGTCCTTCAGCTCCAGGATTGTACCATCAATGCAAAGTAATGGTACTCAACAATTACACAGAAGCCATTCACAGATCCCAGGGAGTTTCTGTCTGGAACAAGTAAACATATCCAGCACATTCTGCTTCATATGCCTGTGCAGAAAAGAAAGGCAAAACTTTAGGAATGCAACATGACCAGTAGATTCCAAAGGACATCAGTGTGAGTGCAGCAAAGATTAGCATGGATATACTTCAAAGGGATGAGACTTGTAGGTTATGGGGTTGGGCTAACATGGAATGAAGTTACTAGAATTGGCAAACACCATCATTATATGTAATTTTTATGAACATAGTACAGTTAAGATGTCAGAACTACCAAGCAAAGAACAAACTCTGAAAACTGTTAAGGAAAGGAACCACTTCCAATACAAAGGTAAACATATTAGAAAAATTATGTATTCAAATACTTGAGCTTAAATAACTGTCGATGAAGATTCAGTCCTAAAAATGTATCTATTAAAATACATGAATAAAAAAATTATAACTAAGACAAAAACGATTTAAGACCAGCACTAATTACAAAAAACTATTTAAGGAATGCTTACTATTAAAAAAAAATCATTTCATCCATTAGAACCCAGGGGGGAAAATACATTTAATTAGGGAAACAAAAAGACAGATAAAAACCAAGAAGGACCCAGTCTTGTCCAGAAAATCAAAACAGCCAATTTCCAACAGTACAAAGAGAGGAAGAAAGACCTGCCAATAAACCAAACAACCAGAACAACTGACAACAAAATCATCAGTACTAGTAAACTCATAGCAATAATAAACTTGGAGGCAAATGGTCTTATTTCATTACTTAGAAAATACAGATGGACTAAATGAAAACACATGAAATTTAGGCAGTGTGTAGGTAGAGACAAATCTAGAAAGATGAAAAATGAGGAGTGTGGGTGACTCTGATCAAAATAAATCAATAAAATTATTTAAATCAATTACTAAATTAACTAAAATATTAAAGAAACACATCCCTATTTTCTACTGTTTCCTAGAAACACACATATCATAGCTGGGAAAGGTATCTACAAACTGAATTAAAGATTGGATATAAACTATTAAGTCAATGGCTGTCACAGATAGAAGGCATAGCAGTTTTCACTTTTCATAAAGTCAATGTAAAACAAAACGTAAGTTTACTGCTACATATTGAGAAAAGAAAAAGTCACAAAGAAGAATAAATATTATATTTATGCACTGAGTTTGAGGCTTTTTGTATTTTTAGTTTTAAAGGGCTAACAGTTCATCCAGTGGCTTAAGACAGAGTTTCAACTGGTGAAACTTAACGATGCTTAACTTTGTCCAGAATTTGCCTTCTAATTGGAATAATTTTTTTTTCATGTCCCTCCATGAAAGGAGAGAATGTAAGGACTTTGGCCAGTGTACATTGTAGGAATTCCAGGGTGTGTAATGCCATTTTGATGGTACATTTTGCTAATTCAGAATGGTAAAAACAACAATGTCTTCAAAAAAGTACAACTATAGCAATTTAAATAAGCCTTTTTCTATCAACTGCGACTGAAAATATTCTACATGTTATGAGGATCTTTTTGCTGGGTTTTAAAGTAGTGATACTTTTTATTGAAACCCTTGGTGTTTACTTCTTGTATTGAATAATTAACCAAGTTTTTCCTTTGTTACCTTCTCTAGATCACGTGATAGAATACACCATTATACAAAGGGGTGATATAAGCCATTACTACCCTTTAAAAATAGTAGTAATAGATTTTAAAACTCAATTCTCTAAATTTTGTGTTTGTGTGTGTGTGTGTGTGTGTATTTATTTTGCCTACAAGTGTTCATGTGTACATGAGCTACGTTATTACTGTGGAAACGTTGACATGCTTAGTCTCTTTAATAACAGAATTTAGAAATAGAGTGAATGGCGCTTAAGGGCAATTTTAGTAAAGTTTGGGAGAAACATAAGAGAGCAGCAAGCTGTAATCTTGGCAATCGCTAGGAGAAGGGAAAGAGAAATGGGAAAGAAGGCCATGTCTTTTGTGTAAAGGTCCACCATGCTCAGCTAGCAGCCACGTGACAGAAGGTGAGGACTTAACAAAGAGTGAAAAAAAGAATTCAAAATGGAGATAAAGGGGTGGTGGTGGAGGTATATTTTTCTGAGTCCTAACTCAGAAAGGTGAGCAGGCTGCTTGGCAGGCTCCACAGTGTTGTCCAATAGGATCTGCACTGATACAAGGCTTATGGGAAATAAAAATACAGGATCTCATTAAAACAACGGTTATTCCTCACGGCCACTTCGGGGGAGCTCTGAACGTAGATCTCCACTCAAGGTTACAGATGGAACTTAGAACAAAAGCCATACACTCTACCTTTTCATACAGTGGTTTAAGTTCTAAGAGAGGAATGAGCTGCTTTTAACACTTTTGGTGTTACTAGAGAAACAGATGAGATTCAAGTGTCAACAGCCTAAGGCTAATGTAACTTATCTGTTTGTGTGTGTGTGTGTGTGTGTGTGTGTGTGTGTGTGTGTGTATGTTCAACTGTGCTAGCCCATACATGTGTGTATGTGAAGAAACCAGAGAGCCATGTGAGACATTTCCTCCTATCGTTCTCTACCTTATTTCTTGAAGTCACTGTTCCAGACAGACCAGCTGGCCAGGGAGTCCTAGGAATCACTGAATTTCTTCCTTTGTCTCCCTGAAGTGGGGGCACAGATGTGATTGCCATGCTTGGCTTTTATGTGGGTGCTGGGTATCCAAACTCTGGTCCTTCTGTATCATTAGTTTGAATGCATTAATAATAAAGACAGGGTCACCAACAACATATTGTTTGGTGTCACATTAAGGAAGGAAATCAAAGCGCTTCCCTTGGTACCTGCCATTTAATGAAGAGCGAGTCCACATTTGGATTCTCTACTTCAGAATGCTCCCTGAGCCTTTCATCATTCCTGTCTGTCTGTCTTACACTCTGAACCTGTGCCTGCCTCAACACTGCCTATGAATCTGTCCCTGTCCCTGTCTGTGCCTAGTGTCTTTGTGTGACACTTTTTTGCTCTGTATGTTGAACAATAGCACAGGAAGGGTCACGAGGGGAAGGAATGAGAGATACCTTACAAAAATCATTAACAGAACTGTAAGGACCTATGTCCCTGGTATCTATCTACACAAACTTTCCCAGCTAACAAATCTCATTGTGTATCAAACAACATCCAAGTGTTGCTTTCGTAATTTATGGTGAATATTCATTCACAATTCAGCTTTCAGCCCATTTTCTGTTTCTAGCAAATGATTATCACAATACACACACACATTACTTTTGGGTGGGGCATGACAGAGAAGATAATTAAAATTACCACTGTGCATTAGTTGGGGTTGTAAACATTGACTACATGGGAAATTCAAGGCTAGGAAGGACGACGGTGATGGTTCCATTGTTCTCTTAATGGGGAAGTTAAACAACAGGCTGCGTACATAGTAAAAGTATCAGTGACTTCAACATGCATAGTCAACTCTGTGAGGTCCAGCAAAAGTTGCAACCTCTTTCTCAGAATGTTGGAGAGATTTTGTCAAAATCCTGCATAGCTCCCCACCGTGCAGCAACTGTTTTATCTGCTGAACCATCTCCCTAGCCCCCTTTTTTTATCTAGTATTTTTTTTTAAATAATTATTTGCTTTGTACACTTTGATCCATGTTTGGATAACAAGAATATTCAAAAGTGGTTGCTTAGCTCTTTCTGTTTAACTGTGAATGGAGTGTGATCAGCTGCCTGACTTTCCTGCCCCCATTCCTTCCTGTCATAATGGACCTTATCCCTTCTCAAAATAACTCCTGTTTCCCTTCATTTGATTCTGTTAGGTATTTTCTCCCAGCATCAAGGGAAAGAAAGCAGACAAGGGAGCTGTGAATTGGAGCCCAGCTGGAAGTCTCTCACCCAGATTTCCTGCCAGCTGCCCAGATAAAGCTACCTAGGAAAGAATAGTAGAAGCCACAAGGAACTTGATGCTGCTCACACACCCCAGACCTTTTGGACCAGAAGAGACCTTGATGGAGTGTGACCCAGGAGGAACTGTAAGGAAAAGGCTTACAACCCCTATTCTCCTTCTCACGGACGCTCAAAAATATGGATGCCTGTCCGAGACTTGCAAAGATCATGGTAGTTGGCATGCCCCCTCCAAAAACAAAACAAAACAAAAGATGAAAATGTTACAAGGAATCATCACTAAATGAAAAGCCTTTGGCAGTAAATGGCTGCTAAGGTTGTTTTGTTAAAGGATGAGACCCCAATCCTAAGTGGTTAGCCCTAAAACACACACACACACACACACACACACACACACACACACACACACACAGATAGATAGAGAGAGAAGAGGTCATGAATTTAAAAGTATGTTTGGGTGAACACAGGAGAAGTTGAAAACAGAAAAGAGAGCTGTGGGAATGATGCAAATATGTGTACTCGTGAACTTAAATAAATTAAAATATTAATTCTTCTTTAAAATGAAAAATTGACTATTCATGTCATATAATTAATACTCTAAAGTGATTTTTATAAAATTCAAGAAAAGTTCAATATTAAATTCATACAAAATCTCTAAATAAAATATTTAGAATGCTCTATTTGGAATATCATGTTCTCAGATGTGTACTAGTTGAGTTTATAGTCTAGTCCCTTCAATTCTGTAGTAATAAATTGTTCAGATTTTCAAAAGTCAGCAACAGTAAGCATTTTCTCCATCTGAGTGGGTACAATCTAAAAATCTCTTATGAAAATCAACCTGTAACTACTGAGCCTCCATTTAGAGGATTGAGCAGACCTTCCTCTTCTTCTAATGATACAGTGACATTTTTTAAAAGAATACGTGGGTATAATTGAATTCACTTGGTCTTTTTCATATCCTCTATTCTAAAAATAGTGTATTTGTACAATACCTGTTAATCCCGAGATTCACCGGGGAAAAAACAATTTCACCATTTTGGGCCAAATGTAAAGCAAGCTTTATTAAATATTAAATACAGACCAAGATATTGTCTTCGATTAGAACCATTCCCTGGAATTTCCCAACTGAGAATGGGCTATGTGTTTCAGGGACTTATAAGGACAAATCTATACTTCTCATGTGGCTTTGTTATTTTCCAAGGACTACATTTCCCAGCATTCCAGGGTTGTTCTTGGGCGGGTGGGTGTTACAGGTTAATTTAATGCTGGGCATTACATACCAATGATAACAAGCCTTCCCCCTCACCCCCCCCCCAATTTTAGCGTAGATCAGTCATAAATATACAGAACTGCCTGGTATATTTGAAGTCTGATCCAGAGACACTACCTGGAGTTCCAATGGCTTCCAATCTGAGCTGTGGGCTATGCCTCTGCCCTTTAGAATTTAAGATATAATACAGGCTGTTCTGTGACTATTAACCTATGACATCATGGTATAGCTGGTTATCAGCTTTTAAAGTATGTGTGCACATGCCAGCATTTTGTAATGAAACCTAAAACCCCTGAGTGAAACAGAATTAGAGGAATACAGAGGGTACACAGCTGTGGTGAGGGCATGTTCTCTGAGATGGCCACTTCTCTTTTTTTTCTGATTATCTCTCTCACTCTTTTAAAGTTCATTTTCTATCCCTACTGTAGCCCCGTCCCTCCTTCTCCCCCCATCCCAAGTCCCCTACTCCTCAGAAAAGGGAGCGCCCCATACCACCTCAGCAAGTCAAGTCTCATCATCCTCTCTCACTGAGGCTGCACAAGGCAACCCTGCCGGGGGAAAAGAGACAACAAAGTCCATGTGTCAGAGACAGCCCCTGCTCGCCTTACTAGAGCACCCATGTGAACACTAAGCTGTCCACATGTATGTAGGAGGCCCAGGTCCAGCCCATGGTACTCGGTTGATGCTTCAGTTTCATAAGTACCTCCTCCCACAACCCCGGCCCAGTTTAGTTGACTCTGTTGGTGTTCTTTTGGAGTTCTTGTCCCCTCCGGTTCTTCTACCCATCCTCACATGCTTCCTCAAAGCTCCTGCCCCCCCCCCACTTGCCTAATGTTTGGTTGTGAGTCTCTGCATCTCTTTCAGTCCACTGCTGGCGGAGCCTCTCAAAGAGCAGTTATGCTAGGTTCCTGTCTGCAAGAATGGCAGACTATCTCTAACAGTGTCAAGGGCTGGCTCTCTCCTAAGGGGTGGGTATCAGGAGATGGCCACTTCTTGTTTTCAGAAGACTCTGAGAGGAGAAATGGCATGAAGGTACAGGGATGGGTGTCTAGACACAACCAATAGGGGAAAAGGGAGGACCTAAGGGCCTTATAAAATACCCAAGGCAGTGTTTGTTTGGCGGACTCCCAACCTTGGACTTCTCCCACTCCGAATACACAGTTGTTATTTTTCTTTTCTCTGCATTTTGGTCTTCTGTATTTCCTGGTCTTTCAATTCGTAGTTCATGCCAGAGAATAAACTCCTTTAGGTGTCTGCCCTTGGATCATGAGCACAAGTGTGTTCACAGCTGAAGGACAGTATGCCTTGTTGTATTGCGCTGTGTTGTGTTCTCGCTCTCCACCAAGAGAATGCGATAGGGTAAGTACTGCATGAAGCATAGGATCCATTGTCATTAGCTGACCCAGACCCTACTAAGCAACTTCAGGATGGAGATGCCGAGTGTGCGTTAGCACGGTTCGTAATCTAAAGTGGCAGACTATGTACTAAACTGAAATATTATGATTAACATATGAAAGAATCCAGTTTGCAAAAGGCACATTTCATCTAAGGAACAGCAAGCATAAAAATTAAATAAACTCAAAGGGATATTCCTGGGTTTGGGACTATAAGGTCCTATAAAGTTTTATACACGCATAGCCAGATGCTTTTTTTGGTTTTGTTTTGTTTTTTAAATTAAATTTTTATTTTTTATATTAATTACAGTTTATTTACTTTGTATCCCAGATGTAGCCCCCTCCCTCATTCTATCCCAGTCCCACCTTCTCTCCCTCATCTCCTCCCTGCCCTTCTCTAAGTCCTCTGCTAAGGGAGGTCTTCCTCCCCTTCTATCTGACCCTAGCTTATCAGGTCTCACCAGGACTGGCTGTAATGTCCTCCTCTGTGGCCTGGCTAGGCTGCTCCTCCCACGGGAGTTGGGGAGGTCAAAGAGCCAGCCACTGAGTTCATATCAGAGACAGTCCCTGTTGCCCTTACTAGGGAAGCCACTTGGATAATGAGTTGCCTTGGGCTATATCCGAACAGGGGTTCTAGGTTATATCCATGCATGGTCCTTGGTTGAGGAAACAGTCTCAGACAAGGCCCTGTGCCCAGATATATTTGTTCCTTGTGGAGTTCCTGTCCTCTCCAGGTCTTACTAACTCCCTCTTCTTTCATATGATTTCATACACTCCGCCCAAAGTTTGGCCATGAGTCTCAGCATCTGCTTTGATACTCTGCTAGGTAGAGTCTCTCAGAGGCCCTCTGTGGTAGGCTCCTGTCCTGCTTATCTTTTTCTCCTACTTCCAATGTCCATCCCAATTGTCTTTCTGAGTAAGCACTAATCATCTTACTTCGGGTCCTCCTTGTTTAGCTTCTTTAGGTGTACAGATTTTAGTATGTTTATCCTATCTTAAAGTTCTAGTATCCACTTATAAGTGAGTATACACCATGTGTGTCTTTCTACTTCTGGGATACCTCACACAGAATGATCTTTTCTAGGTCCCACCATTTGCCTGCAAATTTCATGATTTCCTTGTTTTTAATTGCTGAGTAGTATTCCATTGTGTAAATGTACCACAGTTTCTGTATCCATTCCCACCTTGAGGGACATCTGGGTTGTTTCCAGGTTCTGGCTATTATGAATAAAGCCGCTACAAACATGGTTGATCAAATGTCCTTGTTGTGTACTTGAGCATAGTTTGGATATATGCCTAAAAGTGTTATAGCTGGACCTTGAGGAAGCACTGTTCCTAATTGTCTGAGAAAGCACCAGATTGATTTTCAAAGTGGTTCTACAAGTTTATATTCCCACCAGCAGTGAAGGAGGGTTTCCCTATCTCCACAACCTCTCCAGCATGTGTTGTCTCTTGACTTTTTGATCTTAGCCATTCTGATGGATTTTGGAGCTTTTACTCAGCTTACTAGATCATTCACAATTTCAAGAGTAATTTTTTTTCTTTCATAATAAGCTGTCTCTATTTCTTAGGGGTTTTGTTGTTTTCTTTCTTTCTTTTTCTTTTTGTCTTTTGGTTGGTTGGGTTTTTTGTTTGTTTGTTTGTTTCTGTCTCTCACTCTTTTTTTTTTTTTTTTTTTTTTTTTTTTTTTTTTTTTTTTTTTTTTTGTTTTTTTTTTTTTTTTTTTTTTTTTTTTTTTTTTTTTTTTTTTTTTTTGAGACAGGGTTTCTCTGTGTAACAGCAGCCCTGGCTATCATACACTCACTTTGTAGACCATGATGGCCTCAACTAACAGAGATCTCCTGCGTCTGTCTCTCCAGTGCTGGAATTAAAGGCACATGGTGTCACACCTGACTCTTTTTCTTTTTCTAAGGATATGCCCACGATAAATTCCTTTGCCAGGGGTCACAAGAGGCTTGGATCAGCTGCCTTCTGAACTCAGATCCCTTGCTCAAGACTGTGCAGCAAGCTTTCCCTGCTCTTCTGGGTCTCCATGGCCCTTGTTAAAGTCATGATTTTATTCTCTGCACCCCATCCTTTGTCAGTGGCTGAGATATTTCAGTTTGTCTGTAACCATTATTTGACTCCCAAACTCTAATAAAACTGTCCTCAATATTCCTTCTGCTTCTGTCTTTAAACTTTTTTAATGAGAGTATTTACTGAAAGTGGGAGCCTCAGTTTCCTTTACTCATGGAAAATGTCAGTCATACAAAACATTCACATGCACATAGGACACATAAATCCAAAATACACTTATTGGTAATATTATTCATAAAATCAAGAAAAAGCCAGGAAACAAAGTACAAAACAAGAACATAGAGTACTCTAATGTATTGTAAGTAAAGGAATTACAGTTACAGTGCAAATGAAGAGCAGCACAGAACACTGAAAAAGGAGTTATAGACAAGTAGGTAGATACTGATTTGTATTTGTAGATCACAATGCACACTTTGCCTATGATGCAAATAAAGAACTAGGAATAAGTACAAATAAGCAGATGGTAAGCAATGGAAAAGAAGAAAGTAATAAACAACCACTTTCATTTCCTTCTGCAAGAATGAGGTAAGGAAGTAATGGCTCAGTACTAACTGATAGCATTCACTTGCCTACAGAAAGGGTGAACATCTGAGTGATGGATATTTCAATCTTCCTCATGTGCTGATACATTAATTTCATTTCATTTTATTTACTGATTTACAGCAGATAAAGCCAAAGGCAAAGTAATAAAAAAAAAACAAAACCTCATGATAATATGAATCAAATGATGTCAAGTACGAAAATAGCCATGGAAGCAAATGCAGTCATACATTTTTTAAAGTGTCTATTATGACAAGAATTTTAAGAAATAAATCTTGATGTGTTCTAAAGGAGGAAATGCAGGTTTAGATTTGAATAGACAATGAGACATTAGCTAAGTACAAGACTGACAAAATGACCTGACACAAGAAAAAGAGCAGCGTTGACAATTTTGCATTTCAGATACTTTTGTGAGGAGGAAGGAAGCAACTCTAGGACACGATATTCTTAAAGAAAAATGAGCTGCGAGGAAACACTGAAATGGAACAAGTTGCAAAGTTGTTGACTGAAGCCGTTCGCTCTCTTTGGCTCACCTGAATATGAGGGTTGTAAGTTCTTCCTGATGTAATGGGAATCCCTCCCTTCCCTAGGCATGGAAGGCTGCTTCACTTTAATTAAGGAAGTGTCCTCAATTCTCATTCACAAGAAAATAGCAACGTTTTTCCTTTTGACAAAGTATTCTCCATTAGTGTACCCAATATCCACACCCACTCACCTTGTTTATTAAAACTGCTCAAGATGTAAAAGTGGTTGGTCTGGGCTGGATATCTATTTATTCATTCATTTTATAAGGGGACAGCATTGGTTATGTTTAAGAAAAAGAGGTAGGTCTGAGAAGATCTAGGCTTTAAGGAAGCTTATATTCCACCAGAGGCAAAAGGAAAAACACATGTTCCACTAGAAGGAGCCCCCATCAACATAGGAGACTCAAGAGAAGAACATCTAATTCTAACTTTCTGGAAGTCCATTTAAGTGTTGCAAGGAACTACCAGCTAAAAGGCAGAGAGGCTCTGGGGAGATTGCAGACTACCTGACATTTTTCACAGGAAAAAGCACAGCTTACAAGCATTTGAATGCTTGAGTTTATGATATTTTTGTAAACGAGATCTACTCACATAATAGTCATAAACGGTGAGGATCTTGAGCCAAAAAATTAATGCAAGAAGGCTCAGTCTCAGTGATCCACAGGGACACATCCCACAGAGCTGAATGACAAAACTTTCTGGGGTGTTTTTCTGCTCCTTAGAGCATGAGTCCCATGTTGCTCTCACAACAGTTCCACAAAAGTTCAATAAAATGCAACAAGAAATTGACCATAAGAAGAAACGAAAAGTGAGCCCACTAAGTATGATTAAAATTCTCAGAGACATAAAAGAGCAAGTTAAAAAGTAAAAGGCAAGACCATGAAAAAGAGGTTAACACTCTTTTTTTTTTTTTCTTTTAAAGCTGTCTTTTCAAGTGTCCATGTGGGTGTTATACCTGCATGTATATCTAGACACTGTGTGTGCCTGGTGCCTGCAGAAGCCAACAGAGGGTTTCAGAGCCTTAGAACTGGACTTGCAGATGACTGTAAGTTGCCATGTGGGTGCTGAGAATGGAACCTCTTCCTTTAGAAAAGCAGCCAGTGCTTTTAAACATTGAGCCGTTGCTCCAGCCCAGAGCTCAACTTTCTGAAAATTAATTATCTGAGCTAAGGAGGTAACATTTTTTGAGACTTTGAGAAAAAAAAATTAAGAAAAAAAAACCCTGATAATTATGTGATTAGCTACTTCCCTTCATTATAAAGTCCCAAGAAAATAATTTTGCTAAAATGTTAACAATATGGAAAGGTTTTATTCTCTTGAGAGACTCCCGTTTTCATGACTTCCTTTTCCCAAGGGTGTATGAATGCCATGAACATGAATGCTGTATGTGAAAGGAGGGAGTTAAAGTCTGGTTCCTCATTGTACCTTAGAGTAAGGTCTTAGCTGTGTATCATAATTTTGTGTTACTTAAAAAGTGCACAAACACACACATACACACACAGAGAGAGAAAGAGAGAGAGAGAAAGAGAGAGAGAGAGAGAGAGAGAGAGAGAGAGAGACTGCATACACAAATTCAGTTAAGCCATTGCATTCCTTTCACTGCTTCAGGAAACATAAACATACAGGGCAACTAAGTTAAAATGTTCTGCAGACCCTGCATGTTCAAGCAATAAAAGACAAATTTAAAGAATTGCATAATCACGAAGTTTTAGGACCAATATCCTTTTCCAAATTAAGGACATGCACACTAAAATACGAAAAAGTTAATCTTTGTATTCTCTCTCTTAACTTTAGTAAAGAAGAGAACATTTAGCTATCTCTTTGAAATCTTAAAGACATAATTTGTGCAACATTTTAAAATCAAAATTACATTTGCTGTTGCATGAAAAAACATTAAATTATAGTCCAATCAGGACTTGAAGTGTTCTGTGATTCTCTTAGAATATTTGATTAAAAAATAGATGCAGGTGTAATCAATAATGCATATACATTCAATCAGGAAACATATTTTTTTTCCTTTAGTCTTTTAATTGAAGCCTCAAAATGAGCATTTTTTTCATGTTTTTTTATACTCAGAAACTGGCTATCTCTATGTAGTTATGTATTTTTAATGTCCCCAGCATTTTCTTCAAAGGGAAGATGTAAAACATTTGTTCTTATGAAATACCCACTTCTGTGTTCCATCAGTGTAAAGAACAGCAAAACTGGAAGTTCCATTCCTTCCGTCAGTTAGTCATGCTGTTCAGAGAGAGGAAAATATGCCTGTATTGCTTCCCATTTTTACAAGAGGCCTGTTCTTATGCTATGGAAAGCTTAGCACATATCAAGCCAGTGTTGTTTAATGTGCATCCAATATTGATATATGATGAGGTGAAATGGACAGAAGACACCTACATTAGAGTATCACCCCAAGCCTGAGCTGTTTCTCTTGAACGATTCTCCTTGGTTGGCCTGTATCTCACACTACATAAATGTGGGAACTTCTCTGGTGTCACTTATGTGAATATTCCCCCTCTGATATCATTATCTCTTAATGACTTTACCACCTTACTTCATCTAATTGAGTGTTAAGGCTGGAAGAAAAAAAGAACTGGGGTGGGGCACATATTCAGTCATCTGGGATCATTCAAATAGCAAAATATCACTCATTAGCTTAGTAGTAAGATATGAAGCACAGTTCATCTGGACTTAACAGTTTTACCAGGGACACACCCAAATAGCTCTAGAGTATATGGTATTTCAAACTGTTTTGAAAGTCATAAAAAGAATAATTTACAGAAAATCTAGAGGTTACAAGGAGATATGTTACTAAGTTCAGTCTTCAAGGGATTGAATAAAAAAGGTGAAAAGTGTTGGGACCTTGAGTAGAGGGAGCTCCCCAAGGACCCATGGCTCCTTTTGGCACCTATGTGTCTGCAGGAAGACAGAGCAACAAATGTGTCTTGAGAACAATCTCTGCTCCCCTCACAGAAATTTCTACTTTTGCTGCCATGAGCTTCCATGCAGCAAACTCACCAGACTCCATGCATTGGGTTGCTCCTGGTCCACAGATGTGTAGGGAAGTAGAGTTCCTTGCCAGTTCAAATGAAAAGTACCTAGTGGGGCGAAGAGCAGCTACATCCACTGAGAACTGGGAGTAGAAACACTCTCCACACCGATTCCAGGCTTCATGCAACACCAGCAGGTGTTCATCTATTGCAGATTTGGAATAGGCCATCATGGATAGACCAAAGCCATGATTTGGAAGAGTCATTAATGTTTGTTGATGCACAAAACACACATGGTGGAAGAAGCTATCTTGGGTTTCCCTTGGGGGTCAAAACACACGTTTAATATACTATCCTCTAGAACAAAGATTCTTTTTTTATCTTGCCAAGGATATCAAAACTAAAAGAGTATAAAACAAGAAAAAAAAAACAATCAAGAATTGTTTGGCATGCTAAGCTTCTCTGAAAAAAAGACAGAAAATATAAATGCTGATCTGCAGAAATCATGTATCATCACGTATCTGCAGCATCATGTATCAACAACAATGATGGTAAATTCATAGAAGCATCCTAGCCACAAAAAGTGAAGACCATTCTCAGCTATCAGCTACACAGTAATATTAGTAAGTGTCAAGATGTTAAAGAATACAAGAAGAAGAAAAAAAAAGACAAAAAATAAAGTCTGAGACTCTAGCTTTCTCCATAAAGTCATTCAACCTGAGTTCTTTCCAGTGTAGACACCTACATTGTATATCATGCTTGACATATGCCAAGAACACAGAAGGTTTTGAAGTAATCCCTATCCAGTATGCAGGCAAGAATTTTGAATGATTATACTAACATATTTCACCTATTATAATTATGTATTTCTAATAATAGAACCGTAAAAATTTAAGCATAAGGAATTTAAGTTTGTTTACATATATGAAAGAAATACTGTATCTTGGTTTATGTAAATATTTATGTATAAATTGTCTACTTTGAGAAAAAGGACAGTGGGATATAGCCCTTCTATTTATATTGCATATTTTTGTTTCAATATAGCATATCTTTTTTCCTTTAAATAAGTTCTATTTTCACATTAGGTAATATATTATTTTTTAATGTAAAGAAGTTACTAAAACCTAACTATTTAAGTAACTTCCATGCAAAGAGAAAAAGTAGAGATGAAAAATTTAATATTTTACTTCAATGCTCTTGAATCTTTAGTTTCTTGGTGCTTTAGAAGTTATGTGTTTTATTCAGTTAAAAGGAATATTGGAGGAAAGAGGAGGCTAAAGAAGAAGCAGAATAGGAAGGAGGAGGAAGAGGAATAAAAGGAGGGTGGAATCATAAAGTATATGCAGATGAATAAGTAGGGGCCCAAGGAGTCGAAAGTACATTATAGTTTTAAGAGAACATATAACATTATTTTGACAAAGACAAATATGAGACACTTATTCATGGCAAAATAAGTGTGTGTGGGATAATCTTAAAATGTAGAGGTGAGTTTCTAGAATTAGATGCTCTGAGATAAAGAGATGGAGCCATTGAATACTATATGATTAATCATGAGAATGTCATTCTTTTTGGAAGAAAATTATGGGGTACTGGAAACTTGAAAAATACTGACATACTATTAAATGAATTATAAAGTAAAGAGGGTGAAAATAAAACCTTCTGTTAAGAATAGGAAACAATGGTGTCTTTAAAATAGTAAATGAAGTCTACAATGGACAATCATTATAAAAAAATAGGATAACTACTTTTTTACAATATTGAAAGTTTTTCCCTCTTCTGATATCTTCCTCAATTATTTTTTTCAGTGTTTTAAAGTTATATTTGTATAGGTCTTGGTCTTCAATTTCCTAGGCTAATTTTAGTCCTGTGTGTCTGTGTGGTGCATGTGTGTATGTGTGCATGCGTGTGTGTCTGTGTTTTATGTATAAGTTTGTTGCCCTGATTACTTTTGAGTTTATCATTGGCATTTAGGAAATATACTAAATTTTGTGTTAATTTTTGATTCTCCGACTTTGCTGAACTTTTTAGCTCTAAGAGGTTTTTGCTGTAACTTTTAAGTTTTCTTGGATAAAGAATCATAGCATTTGTAAGTAGGAATATCTTGAATTCTCTTTTCCTAAATGTACCTTTTAATTTCCTTTTCTTGCATTATTGCACTTGGTAAACCTTCAAGCACTGTATTGGATTAAATAGGAGTGTGGAGAATAGACATCCCTGTTTTTCGCATCTTACCTGGAACTCGAGATTTCTAGTTTTTCTTCATTTTAACATATTGGCTGTACATTTAATGTATATAGTTATTATTACTATATAGCCATTATTATCTTTACTCTTTGTCCCTAAACTCTTAACCACATTTTCATAAAGAGATATTAAATTTTCTAAAAGGTATTTTTTTTTTATCTAACAAGAAAGTCATGCAATGTTTGTCTGAGTATGTTTATGTGATGAATAGCATTCATTGATTAATATTGGACCTTTCTTGTATCTCTGCAACGAAACCCATTTGTTTGTAGTAATAACCTTCTGATGTGAACTTGAATTTTGCTTATTAGTGTATTTAAAAAGATTTATTTATTTTCATTTTATGTGTATAGTGTTTCGGCTGTACTTTGTGTTCCTGGCACCCATGGGGGCCAGAAGAAGGCACAGGATACTCTGGGTCTCAGGGTACAGATACCTTTGGACTACCATGTGAGTGCTAGGAAACCAACCTAGATCCTCTGCAAGTATAAGTAGTGCTCTTAACTGCTCAGCCATCTCCTGAATCCCATATATTGGCAGTAATTTATTTAAAAACTTTGTATCTATTTTTATCAAGAACATCAATCTACAATTTTTATTTTTTGTTTGACTCTGTATGGTTTTGATATCAGGTTAACACTGACTTGAAGTGAGTTTGGAAACCTTCCTTCCATTTCGATTTCATGGATGATTTGAATGGTATTGGTGGTGATTCTTCTTTAAAGTTCTGGTAGAATTTTGCAGTACATACATCTGATTCTGAGATTTTTTTTTTCAGGGAATATTTTGTTATTACTTCAGGGTTTTTTTTTGTGTGTGTGTGTGATGTATCAGTAAGGGTACTATAGAGGAACAGAGGTGTTAGAACATATATATATATATATATATATATATAATGGCTATTATATAATGTAATATATAGATAATATAATATATAATGTATTATATATGGGATATATATATATATACTATATATATATATATAGTATTAGAATATTTTACAGATTATGCTCCAGCTAGTCTATCAATGGCTATTTCCTATTGGAAAGTTCAAGAATCCATCAGTTTTTCAGTCTAAGAGTGAAAAATATAATAAAAGGAGATAGTTGAGCATAAGTGATATGAAATTAAGAGGTAATGGTTACTAAGAGCTATAGCCTTAAAAGGGCATGGGAGAATTTATAGGAAGGAAATGAGAGGTAGAGAGCATATTACGAAAATTGGATTATTTGCATTCTTGGCTTTGTCAGGTATATAGTGGTAAATATTGTTTGCCACTCGGTGGGCTTTCGTCTTATTTGAATAATTCGTTGTTGTTACAGAAGCCTTTCTGTCAATTGTTGGTCTTAATTCCTGTGTAAATGGAGTCCTATACAGAGAGTCCTTCTCCACACCTCTGTGTTGGTCGGTATTGCCTAGGAATTCTCCTAAGTAGTTTCAGTGCTTCAGGTTTCATATTGAAGTCCTTGATACATTTAGAGCTGATTTTTGTACAGGGTGATAGAAACAAATCTAATTTTATTTCTCCCCATGTTAAAAATCCAGTCTTCCAGGCAAAATTTGTCAAAAATTAGGTCTTTTCTTCAGTGTAATGTTTGGCATCTTTGTCAAATGTCAGATTGCTGTACGTGTAACTATTCATGCTTGAGTCTCCTATTTTGTTCCATTTGTCTACATATTTGTTCTGACATCAATACTACACTCTTTTATGTATCTGTAACATATCTTGAAATCTGGAAGCTAAATTTCAAGTATTTTTTATTATAATTTTATTTTTTTATATTAATCACAGGTTATTTACTTTGTATCTCAGCCATAGCCCCCTCTCTCATTCACTCACAATCCCATCCTCCCTCCCTCATCTCCTCCCTGCTCCTTTCCAAGTCCACTGATAGGGGAGGACCTCCTCCCCTTCCATCTGACCTTAGTTTATCAGGTATCTTCAGGACTGGCTGCAATGTACTCATCTGTGGCCTAGCAAGGCTACTCCTCCCTTTGGAGGAGGGGGAGGTCAAAGAGCCAGCCATTGAGTTCATATCAGAAATAGTACCTGTTCCCCTTACTAGGGTACCCACTTGGACACTGGCCTACCATGGGCTACATCCGAGCAGGGGCTCTAGGTTATATTCATACATGGTCCCTGGTTGGAGAAACAGTCTCATAGAAGACTCCTGTGCCCTGATATATTTGGTCCTTGTGGAGCTCCTGTCCTCTCCAGGTCATACTAACTCGTTCTTCTTTCATATGATTTCCTGCATTCTGCAAAAGGTTTGGTTATAAGTCTGAGTATCTGCTTTGATACACTGCTAGGTAGAGTCTTTCAGAGACCCTCCGTGGTAGGCTCCTGTCCTGTTACTTGTTTTCTCCTACTTCCAATGTCCATCCCATTTGTCTTTCTAAGTAAGGATTGATCATCTTACACTCGGTCCTCTTTCTTGTTAATATCTTCTTTAAGTGTAAAGATTTTAGTATGTTTATTCTATATTATAGGTCTAGTACCCACTTATAAGTGAGTATAAATCGTGTGTGTCTTTCTGCTCCTGGGATACCTCACTCAGGATGATCTTTTCTAGATCCCACCATTTGCCTGCAAATTTCATGATTTCCTTGTTTTTAATTGCTGAGTAGTAGTCCATTGTGTAAAAGTATGACAATTTCTGTATCCATTCCTTCATTGATGGACCAAGTTGATCAACAACCTGGTTGTTTCCAGGTTCTGGCTATCCAGTCAATGGAAAAAAGACAGCATCTTCAATAAATGGTGCTGGTCCAACTGAATGTCTATATGCAGAAAAATGAAAATATATTCATATTTAACACCCTGCACAAAACTAAAGTCCAAGTGGATCAAAGACCTCAACATAATACCAGATACGTTAAATCAATTAGAAGAAAAATTGGAGGAAGAGCCTAGAACTCACTGGCACAGGAGACAACTTCCTGAACAGAACACCAACAGCACAGGCTCTAAGAGCAACAATTAATAATTGCGACCTCATGAAACTGAAAGGCTTCTCTAAAGCAAAGGACACTGTCGTCAGAACAAAACAACAACCTACAGATTGGGAAAGGTTCTTCACCAACCGTCTATCTGACAGAAGCCTAATATCCAGAACATATAAAGAACTAAAGAAGTTCTTTATATAATAAATCAAGCAATCCAATTAAAAATGGGGTAAGGAACTTAACTGAGAATTCTCTGTAGAGGAATATAGAATGGCAGAGAAACACTTAAAGAGATGCTCAATGTCCTTAGCCATCAGAGAGATGCAAATCAAAACAACCCTGAGATTTCACCTTACACCCGTCAGAATGGCTAAGATCAAAAACTCAAGTGACAACACATGCTGTAGAGGTTGTGGAGAAAAGGGAACCCTCCTCCATTGCTGGTGGGAATGTAAACTTGTAGAACCACTTTGAAAATCAATCTGGTGCTTTCTCAGACAATTAAGAATAGTGCTTCCACAAGATCCAGCTATACCACTCCTAGGCATATATACAAAATATGCTCAAGTATACAACAAGGACATTTGCTCAACCATGTTTGTAGCAGCTTTATTCGTAATAGTCAAGTACTTTTGTGTTGTGGTTTTATTTTGTTTTGATTGTGAAAATTAGGGACAATTTTATATTTTCTTTTCATTCCTTTACACTCCCTTTCTCCAACTAGTATTTCAAGAACAGTTTTGAAAAGAAGTGCAGCAATGAACAGTACTGTCTCATTCCTTATTTTAATGAGATTTCCTTAGGTTTTTCTCCATTTAGGATGAAATTGGTGGCATATTTATTATAGATAGCCTTTACTATGTTGATATATGTCCTCTATACCTTCTCTCCTCTCTGTTAGTTTTGACAAAAAAAAAAAGGAATATTGGATTTTGTCAGAGACTTTTTCAGTATCTATTAAGATGGTCCTGCTACTTTTATGTTTAAGTCCATATATATGAATTCTTATATTTGTTGCCATATGTATGTTGATCCACCCTTGCATTTCTGGAATAAAACCAGCTCAAGCAAATTTGCAACAATTTTATTGAGACTTTCAGCATCTACGTTCATCAGGGATACTGGCCTACTTTTCTTTTATTGTTATATCTCTACCTGTTCTATAATACAGTGATATTGGCTTCATACAGGTAGTTTGTGTGTGCTCCCCCCCCCATTGAAAAAATTAATTTAGAAAGCATTGGTTGTGGTTCTGTCTTGAAACTTTGGAGAATTCTACTGTGATCCCAGCTGTGACTGGGCTTTTTAAATCAGAAGACTTTATGCTACTGTTTTAATCTTCTTATTTGTAAGGGTTCTGTTTAGGTTGTTGAGCTGTTCTTGGATTAATTTTAATGGTTTGGATGAATGTAGAAATCCATGCATTTCTTTTTAGGCTTTCCAACTAATGGAATGCAGGCTTTTAAATATTCTCTTATGATATTGTGAATCTCCTTAGTGTCTGTTGTAATATTTCTTTGTTTCTGGTTCAGTTAATTCAGGCCATCTTTTTCTTTCTTTTACTTAGTTGAGCATGGTGTCTGCAAATCTTGTCTTCTCAAAGAGCCCATTCTTATATTCATTGGTTCTTTGAATTGTTTTCCTCATGCTTCATAAATTTCTGTTCTGACTTGACATTTATTAATTTGTATCATTATGTCTTTTGATGTTAATTTTTGTGATTTTTTTTTTTGCAATCACTTAGAGATACCTCATAGGCACCATTAATGTTTCCCAGAGGTTGTTATGCTGTCTTTTTATTTTTGTTTAGTTCTAAGAATTTTTCTTATTTCATTTGTGACACATTTTGTGACACTCTGCTGAAGGTTTGGTTATGAGTCTTAGTATCTGCTTTGATGCACTGCTAAGTAGAGTCTTTCAGAGGCCTTCTGCGATAGGTTCCTGTCCTGTTACTTGTTTTCTCCTACATCCAATGTCCATCCCATTTGTCTTTCTAAGTGAGGATTGATCATCTTACCCGTTTCTGCTTTCTTGTTTATCTTTTTTAGGTGTATAGATTTTATTATGTTTATCATATCTTGTAAGTCCTATATAAGCGAGTATATACCATGTTTGTCTTTCTTCTTCTGGGATACTTCACTCAGAATGATCTTTTCTAAACAAAGAATTCTCTTTATTCCTTATATTTAGTGTTTTAACTATAACATGTCACTGATCTTGTCTATTTGGTGTTCTATGTGCTTCCTGCATCTGTATGGGTGTGGTTTTTTCCTTGGTTTGGGGAATTTTCTTCCATGGTCCTGTTAAAGATTTGGTCTATGCCATCACTCTGAGATTCTCCATCTATGCCTGTACCTTTAAGATTCATACTTTTCATGGTGTCCCATAGTTCCTCCATGTTCCTTTCCTGTGGCTTTATTTATTTATTTATTTATTTATTTATTTATTTTAAACATCTTTTGGCTATTTATCATAAATCTAATTTGACTTCAAGTCTTGCTATTCTATCTTCTACTAGTAAGGCTTTCTCCTGAGTATTCTAATTGTGTTATTGAACTTTTCAATTCCATTTTCATTTCCGTTTGAGTTATATTCAGTACTTCGATATCTACATTAAATTTGGTCTTCAATTTCTATATTGTCTTTGTCATTTCATTTTGCTTTATTTTTCTGTTTTCTTGGGCATATGACCTTCATTGTTGTTCTCTTTTTACACTCATTAAACTGTTCTTCATGTTTTGTTTTTTTTTTTTTTAATTTTTAACTTCATGCCTTTTTTGATGACATTTATGATTGTTCTTTTAAGTTTTGTGTCCTGAGGTCCATCTAGGTAATTCTTATTGAGGATTATTTCTACAGAACATGTGTATTTGGAAATGGGGAAGGGATGGCATGGAGGTAGGTGGGTGTGTCATACAGTCTGGACTTTTCATATTCTTTTTGTAATTAGGTCTGAGCATGTGGACTTCCTGTGTTGGTTGTGTCTCTATTTGGGCTAGTACACAGGGTGTGCCACCTGGCCTAATGCACAAATGGTACTCGCCAACTAGACCAGGGGCCCTTGGTGTGGGACCCAAAGCAGGTCTGAAAACTTGGAACTGGGAGGAGTGTGGGCAAGGTAGGGTCAGACAGGCTCACCTGGTTATGACATAGCACTGGATTTGTGGACTTCATTGGGTCTGGAGGATTAATCTGGCCCAAGAAGCTCAGTGAGTTGAGATAGCTTATTCCAGAGAGGGCAAGTAGCTTATTTTTGTCTCTGCACCACATAGGCCAAATAAAGAGTCCCTAAGAATGAGGGATCCAGAACTTAGTGAATCCCAAGTGAAGAGGGGTCTAAAGTAGACTGTGATTCCTGGCAGGCAACCCCAGTTTGATGGGGGTTGTGAAGAGCTGTGTCCAATGTACAGGTATATTACCTGTCTCTCTGCAGCTTTACTTTCCACAGAGGCAACACAATTTTTTATACTGTGAAGTGGAGCAGTTCACTTGCCCAGGTCAAAATGTAGTAGTTTCTTTTTATTTCAACTAATTTATTTTTTATTAATTACAATTTATGCATTTTTTATCCCAGCTGTAGCCCCCTCCTTTGTCCCCTCCCAATCCCACTTTTCCTCCCTCTTCTCCTCCCATGCCCCTCCCCCAGTCCACTGTTAGGGGAGGTCCTCTTCCCCTTCCCTATGACCCTAGCCAATCAGGTCTAATCAGGAGTGTTTGAATTGTCTTCCTCTGTGGCCTGGTAAGGCTGCTCCCCCCGTCAGGGGCATAATCAAAGATCCAGCCACTGAGTTCATGTCAGAGACTTATTTGCCTAGACTAAAACTGAAATTCATTATCTTGGCTTATGAACACACACACACATGCATGCAGGCACCAATACAGAGACACATCAGACAAACAACAATCCCAGACACATAGAGCCCAAATGTTTTTATTTAGACCTGAATTATCTGGTTCCATGCCTTTACTGTGTTCTACTTACACACGAAGGGATCTTACAAGCCTCTCATCTACATGTGTGAACTATGTTCTTCATTTTGCTGACAAATGGCTCTGGGGTAGTACTTTCTAAACCAAGCATCTGAGTAAAATTGGTTTCCTTCCTTTTCTGCATCTGCTGATGTTTTCACTGATTTTTATGTACACATTTTATTTAAGATTTTTAATTATTTTCATGTATATGGTTGTTTCGCCTATATGCATATCTATACACCACGTGCATTCCTGATGACTACAGAGGCAAGAAGAGAATATTTGATACCCCAGAATAGGAGTTACAGATAGTTGTAAGCTATCATGTGGGTGCTGGCAATTAACCTTGGGTCCTCCATAAGAACAACAAGTGCTTACAACTAGCCTCTGTTTCTCCTTGATTTCTTTGACTTAAACTGCAAGTTATATTGCAATGTTTTGATTTCCTTTGTTTATTGTCTATAATCTAATACCAACAGTTGCTTTTTGCGCGTGTTCTCAGTTGTGTCTCTAACGCCTAGAGCAACACTTAGTATATTAGAGATGTCCAATAGATCTTAGTTTGATAAAGTACTTAAGTAAATATTGCTTATTTTCTTGCATGCTGTCTCGCTTTTTAAGCTTGGAAAGAGCTTTATCTGCAAAACAAAGTGGGGCATAGTATAATGTTTTAAACTGTGTGCCCTGAAGTCAGTTCTCAGTATACAAACCCAAGCTCCTATACAAGTGACGCCTCCATTTTCTTCAAATATATAAAAGGGACTTACAATAATAAATACAGCTTGTTGTAAACATTAACTTGGGAATACATTTAAAATAAACAAATGCATAAATCATTGATTTTTATTTCCTTTCATTTTACATTATTCTAATTCTACCATAACGCTTGTGGGCAGGTAGTAGCAAATTCCTTGAAAAAGAGCAACATATTACATTTTTTTTGTTTTGTTTAATTTCTTTTTGTTTTTTTTTTCTAGACTTTTTCCTCTGTCTGGTCACTTATTAGGAGTTCCATCAGATCCTTTGATTTGATACCCCATCTTTCATTCTCATGGTTATGATACGGATACTTTAAAACGATCTGGGGATAGCAGTCGGTGGTGGTATCAGCAGACAGGGCAATAACAGTGGTGAGTTAGGTGGTATCACAACCTGGTCTCTGAGCATGTTGGAATTAATCTCACTCTTGAGGTAAATTCTGGACTTCATTCCCACAAAGGTAGTCCCATATTTGCTGAAATCGTGCTTACTGATGGCCTGTGATCTTAGCAGCACCAGGCTTTGGGAGCACAGGAACAATGCTTGCAAAACTAGAAACATTAAGGCAAATAAAGCATGTGAAGTCATGCTTGATTATAGATTGTTCTTACTATGCAGATTTTAATCCTTATATGGACCTTCTCACAATTAGTAGCTGTCTAAGCAACAATCTCTGGTCCATATGTGCATACATGTGCGTATACATACAAACACACACACACACACACATATATATATATATACAAATATATATATAGAAAGAGAGAGAGAGAGAGAGAGAGAGAGAGAGAGACTGGAACTCCCATTTAATTACCCAACTCTTCCTACATTCTTCACTTTATTTTAAATGCATGACCTTCTTTTCTTCTTTTTCTTTTTCAAAGTCCACTGTGTTTATTCATCACCATTTAAAAATGTGTCTTTTCTATAAGATTATCAGTTTATTAATTTATTTTAAATTTTTTATAATTTTTATTTTTTATATGAATCACAGGTTATTTATTTTGTATCTCAGCCATAGCTACCCCCCTCACTCCCTCCCAATCTCACTCTCCCTCCCTCATCTCCTCCCTGCCCCTTTCCAAGTCCACTGATAGGGGAGGTCCAACTCCCTTTCCATCTTACCCTAGCTTATCAGGTATCTAGATGACTGGCTGCAATGTCTCCCTCTGTGGCCTAGCAAGGCTGTTTCTCCTTCGGGGGGAGGGGAGAGAGGTCAAAGAGTCAGTCATTGAGTTCATATCAGAAATAGTCTCTGTTCCCCTTACTAGGCTACACACTTGGCTACTGAGCTACCATGGGCTACATCTGAGCAGGGGTTCTAGGATATATCCATATATGGTCCTTGGTTGGAGAAACAGTCTCATAAAAGATCCCTGTGCCCTGATATAAAATGGCAGAGAAACACTTAAAGAGATGCTCAATGTCCTTAGGCATCAGAGAGATGAAAATCAAAATGACCCTGAGATTTCACCTTACACCCATCAGAATGGCTTATCAAAAACTCAAGTGACAATACATGCTGGAGAGGTTGTAGAGAAAGGGGAACCCTCCTCCATTGCTGGTGGGAGTGTAAACTTGTAAAACTACTCTGGAAATCAATCTGGCATTTTCTCAGACAATTAGAAATAGTGCTTCCTCAAGATCCAGCTATACCACTCCTAGGCATATACCCAAAAGAGGCTCAAATACACAACAAGGACATTTGCTCAAGGACAATAAAGCTCCTACGTTTGTAGGAGCTTTATTCGTAATAGCCAGAACCTGGAAACAACCCAGATGTCCATCAACGGAGGAATGGATACAGAAAATGTGGTACTTTTTACACAATGGATAATACTACTCAGCAGTTAAAAACAAGGAAATCATGAAATTTGCAGGCAAATGGGGGGATCGAGAAAAGTACATCCTGAGTGAGGTATCCCAAAAGCAAAAAGACACTATATACTCACTTATAAGAGGGTACTAGACCTATAAGCTAGGATAAACATACTGAAATCTGTACACCTAAAGAAGATAAACAAGAAAGAGGACCTGGGGTAAGATGATCAATCCTTACCCAGAAAGACAAATGGGATGGACATTGGAAGTAGGAGAAAACAAGTAAAAGGACAGGAGCCTACTGGAGATGGCCTCTGAAAGACTCTACCTAGCAATGTGTCAAATTAGAGGCTGAGACCCATAATCAAACCTTTGGCAGAGTGCAGGGAGTCATATGAAAGAAGGGGGAGTTAGTATGACCTGGAGAGGGCAGGAGCTCCACACAGACCTTATTTTCTTAATTACCTTTGTTTATACAGTCACATATACATGTATATAATAAGTTTTGCCAAATCCTTTTAATGTTGCTGTTTTGTGTGTGTTTAAGACTGATAACTTGGGACTGGATAATCTGTCATGAGGCTCATCCCAAGAAAAGTTTGATTCTCCTTTTTCCAGCAGTCATCTATTACCTGTAGGTTTTCACCTATGGGTTTGGCTTCCCTGTCATGAGGCAAGATACTATCTCACAGCACATGTCTAGGCCTTTTGGATCTTACAATCTTACCATTCCCTCTTCTATGTTGTTCTCTGAGCTTAGTTGCTGTAGATTAATCAGTTGACATTGTTATAAAAGGATAAATGGGAAAAATGGAGAGAGGGAGGGAGAAAAAAGCAATACAGAAGAAGATGGTAGGAATAAAGTAGGGATTATAAAAAATAGAGTAACATTTTTACTTAATGTATGTACATATATTATCATATGTATGTATATGTGTGTATGTGTGTGTGTGTGTGTGTAAGTTATTTTATTCGAGTTGGTAATGGTCTCCCTGAGAGTCATAGACTAACAAAAATTCCCCTTACCCAGTATTTGTTGGAAACATTTCAACACCGTTTTGCGTTGTTGATCAGCAGAGTCCAGGAAACTTGAGAACAGTGTAAGGTATTACTGCTGTCCTTGGTTGCCTCTGGAAACTTGAAGTCTCTATTACTAAGGACATCACACTCTTCAGACACAGGAGTTGGAAGAATTGAGCTAGAATTTATCTGGAAGACTCCTCCCTGGACTACCTCTCATAATACATGAAGGTTCTGTGCAAGCTGCCAAGGAAGAAAAGCAATCAGTTGTCCTAACCTGTGAACATGTAAAGTTTGTCAAACACAACAATGATAAGCATGGTGAGATATCCACACGAGTTTAATACTGGCACATGAATCTTGGGGGCAACAACAGTTATCTAATTGGACTTAAGGCCAAATCAATAAATGGTAAAGTCATGCCTAGTACCAGAAACGAAGAGTCCCTACTGCTGCCATTTTCCTAAACCAATATCATTTGTAACTGTATTCTAAATAACTGTCTTTACACTTACAGATAAGTGTAGCTCTTACCACTCATCAAAGAAGCTTCTTTTTGCCTCAGATAAAATCTGATAGAAATCCACAACTGTTCAAAATGCAGAGAACAAATAACCATCGGTTGCTAAAGCTCTTGATATATAGGATCTTGAAGTAGAAATTTTTCTTCATAATTTGCACATATGTTTGGCTATAGTGGAAAAGTAACAGAAATTAATGGTGTTAAAGAACTAGTACATGACTCAATAAATAACAATAAGAAAGGCGTAACTGGTGGAGGTAATAGAAAAATGGAATGTGCCTCTTATGACTCTATTAATGCACCTCCTGTTGTTTCTTAAGCAGCTGAAAGATATTTAAGGCTAGGTTGAAAATTTACTTTACTTGGTTTCACTAATGAACCAGATGTTCATACAATATGGAAAGTGGAAGATGGTGCCTTCAAAATGAAGGCTCTGATGGGGTTGATACCCATATCTTGGGCAGATAAACAAAATCAAGAGTCTGAGGATTACCCAACATGAACTTGAACAGTTTAATATCACTGAAAATGGCTCATCTCATCCTTCAAACTCTTGAAATCCTGCAACATTATAGCTTGTTTGGGATTTGTTATATTATTAATTTTAGTATGATTTGGAAAGGTTTCCCAATTCTTCCAAGAGACTAGGAGCAAAGACTATTAACTTGTGCTATTATTTTATCCACATTTACCTTAAGATAGTAAGAGAGTATGTCCAAAATAGCTAGACTTTGTGCAAAATGTGTGGATTTTTGAGAAGTCACATTCTCTTCATGGACATTTAATTCTGTTCTAATATTAATTTCTCAGGTTTCTTTTATGCACCAAACAAATTAAGATGCTTGGTATTTGAATACTAAAATTTAGAGATGAAGGGTTTTTTTCTTTTTTAATTTTTTTATTTTTCTTTTATTAATTACACTTAATCACTTTGTATCCCCCCATAAGCCCCCCTCCTTCCATCCCAATCCCACCTTCCCTCCCCCTTCTTCACGCATGCCCCTCCCCAAGTCCGCTGATAGGGGAGGTCCTCCTCTCTTTCCTTCTGATCTTATTCTATCAGATCACATTGTCATCTTCTGTGGCCTGGTACAGCTGCTCCCCCCTCAGGGAGAGATGATCAAAGAGCAGGCCAATCAGATTATGTCAGAGGCAGTCCCTGTTCCCATTACTATGGAACCCACTTGGACACTGAACTGCCATGGGCTACATCTGTGCAGGGGTTGTAGGTTATCTCCATGCCTGGTACTTGGTTAGAGTATGAGTCTCTGGGAAGACCCCTGTGTTCAAATTTTCTGGTTCTGTTGCTCTCCTTGTGGAGTTCCTGTCCTCTCCAGATCTTACTATTTCCCAGTTCTTACATAAGATTTCATGCACATTGCCCAACAGTTGGCCATAAGTCTCAGCATCTGCTTTGATAGTCTGCAGGGCAGAGCCTTTCAGAGGCCCTCTGTGACAGGTTCCTAACTTGTTTCCTGTTTTCTTCTTCTTCTGATGTCCTTCCTCTTTGCCCTTCGGGATGGGGATTGAGCATTTTCAAGATCCAGCCATACCACTCCTAGGCATATATCCAAAAGAGGCTCAAGTACACAATAAGGACATTTGCTCAACCATGTTTGTAGCAGCTTTATTTGTAATAGCCACAAACTGGAAACAGCCCAGATGCCCCTCAACTGAAGAATGGATATGGAAATTGTGGTACATCTACACAATGGAGTTTTACTCAGCAATGAAAAAATAAGGAAATCATGAAATTTGCAGGTAAATGGTGGGACCTGGAAAGAATCATCCTGAGTGAGTTGTCCCAGAAGCAGAAAGACACACACTGTATATACTCACTTATATAGACATGTAATATAGGATAAATGTACTAAAATCTGTACATCTAAAGAAACTAATCAAGAGAGAGGACCTTGACTAAAATGCTCAATCTCCATCCCAAAAGAGATGAACTTTTTATTTAAAGATTTTAATCTTGTGTTATAGAATAATATAGTCACAAAATTATTAGCTGAAAGCAGGCATCCTCAAATAGTAAAATTTAAGGAGATGGCAGTGACAGCCCTTAAACTTTCAACTGTTCAGTTTGGATATAACTGGCAAGCCTGTCCCTTTCTCTAAAGAGGAGAGACTTGGCTCAGAATTTATTTTTCCCTGTTGATTTTTCATTGTTGATAATGTATATGAGGCTAACATGCTGTGTTGCTAGTTCCATGCCTTCTATACCCTTACAAAAGGGTATAAACTTTGCCAAACAAAGGTAAAGCAAAGGGGATTTTATGAGAACGTTCTATATAGTTTTCTATAATGGCTGTAATAATGTATGTCCCACCATAGAGTTCCAGTGTGAGTGTCTCAAGTGTTTATACCTTTTATTCCTAAAAAAAAAAGCTATCAATCTTTTTTCTTATAGTAGCAGTGAGACAAATAACTCATTTGCATTTCTCTAATAATGAAGTTGAGTTTTGTTCATGAACCTGTTCGCTATTATTAAGTCTTCTTTGAGATATGTCTATTCAAGTCCCTTGTTCATTTTTAAATTGGATTATTTATTCTTCTGTGGAGGTGGATGAACTGAATAGTGTCAGGCAACACCAGTTGAGAATTCTTGGAATTAGGTTACGTGGTAAAGAGAAAAAATAAAACTGAGATTTCTGGTTTTCACAGCTTCCCTCTGCTGGTCTCTGGTCTTTGTGTATTAGCATTTATTCTCTTTGGATTTAGAGACAGCTCAATTACTCTTCAGTAACCTTGTTTATTCAAATTTGAAGTAGATGTGTGTTTCCTACAACAAAAGTGTCCTTAATTAAGATAAAGCTATAATGAATAAACATGGCATCCCCTTTTCTTATTACTTATTCTCATAAGTATTTAGCAACCATCTCACATAACAGAGCTAGTAATGGCACAGTCATAAACTCACTGTAGAGCCAGTTGAGACCTTTCAAATTTCATTGGGTGAGTGCTGCCTTTTCCAGCCCAACATAAACCTGGCTCAGAATTATACAGAACAATAGTAGGCTGTTCTGCTGCTGCATAAAGGATAAGGAAATTTACCACCATTGAGTACGTTCTTTTGAAACATTACAAATGATGGCCTGTTGCTCTAGGCTGTTTCTATTTCTTTCCATTCCCTTCTACACAGCTGGCAGAGGCCCTGAAGCCATGACCTCATCCCAAAACTAAGGGATTCTTCCTTGTAGTTCCTGTGCTGAATAGCCTTTTAAAACCATTTGGATTCTACAAATACTTTTTGACATAATTATTAGGCAAGAGATGACACAGGCACTCTTGGAAATTCAGGATTCTAGAGAACAATGGTGTCAAGAAAACACCAGTCTTGGTTATGAGGAAGATAGTAGTGTGAACCCATACCCCAGGACAGCTGTTTCTGTTTCTTAGGTGCTTTCTTAGCAATGAAGGTCATGATCCTCAGTCTGTTTTCTGTTGACATCAGCCCTTTAAATGTACAGAATAGATGCGTCATTTTCTTTCTTTCTTTCTTTCTTTCTTTCTTTCTTTCTTTCTTTCTTTCTT
>NW_026585691.1:13109714-13257522 GCF_907164565.1 Psammomys obesus | reverse complement strand
CTTTCTTTCTTTCTTTCTTTCTTTCTTTCTTTCTTTCTTTCTTTCTTTCTTTCTTTCTTTCTTTCTTTCTTTCTTTCTTTCTTCTGTCTCTCTGTCTTTCTATATATCAGAAATAAGGCCCCAACAGTAGAGGTGATGACCTGGGAGCATTTTTGCAATACATTTTCGGCTTTGCGAAGAACTTTCCACGCTGGAGAAGTTTGAGGATGGGGGGCCAGGGGACAACCCATGGGGGAGGAACACAAGGGAAGGCAGTAAGTTGAAGCAATAGCCACTGAAAGATTTACATGTGTTTAATTATTTGTGTTTTATATTATTTTAATGTATTGAAAATGTTAATAATTTAATTAACTAGTAATCTGAGACAAAATTCTGACCAAACTGAGTCACGACTTAAAAGAAACTCAATGAATATGTATTTCTTCTCCATATATCAGAATATATCAGAGACAGTCCCTGTTCCTATTATGGCGGAATCCTCTTGGACACTGAGCTGCCATGGGCTACTTCTTTGCAGGGGTTCTAGGTTATCTCCATGCATGGTTCTTGTTTGGATTATCAGTCTCAGAAAAGAACCCTGGGCCCAGATTTGCTGGTTTTGTTGCTGTCTTTGTGGCGCTCCTGTCCCCTCCAGGTCTTTCTATCTCCCCCTTCTTTCATAAGATTCCCTGCACTCTGCAAAAAGTTTGGCTATGAATCTCAGCATATGTTTTGATACCCTGCTGGGTAGAGTCTTTCAGAGGCCCTCTGTGATAGGCTCCTGGCTTTTTCCCTGTTTTCTCCATCTTCTGATGTCCATCTCGTTTGCCTTTCTGAATGAAGATTGACCATCTTATCAGGTTCCTCCTTCTTGATTAGCTTCCTTAGGTGTACAGATTTTAGTATGATTATCCTATATTATATGTCTAATATCCACTTATAAGTGAGTATTTACCATATGTGTCTTTCTGCTTCTGGAATATCTCAGTCAGGATGATCTTTTCTAGATCCCACCATTTGCCTGTAAATTTCATGATTTCTTCATTTTTAATTGCTGAGTAGTATTCCAAAGTTTTTTCTTACATAATGGTTTGAGAAGTGTTTTTAGGGCTCTTCATTTATCCTTGTTCTTGGTATAATCTGTTCTAGCCAACATTGTACTGATGTTAGCTTAGATTTCTTACTCCCACCATCTTCATAACAAACACTGAGTTAGTACATACATAAAGTAATTAATAACTGCTTTTTATAACTGTTACAAGGTATCATAGAAGTTTTTTCAAAGTAAAATTGAACAGCATTCTTAACGTCTTCTATTTCAGGATAATTACTAAACCTTTATTTCTCATGACAGATCTACCTAAGACAGAGTATCTTTTCTTTCAGGAATATCAGACTTCTCCACCCTCTGTATGAACTTTGCAATTGCTTTTTGTGTCTTCTTAGTGTAGAAGATGCAGGGTGTAGAAATGAATTCAATATTCATTGCAAAGAGAAAACATTTTTACTACTTTCCTTGAAACTAGTTGTATCTTAAATTGCTGAGAAAATTTAAGTAAGCCCTAAACATTGATAGCTATGGTACTGTGCTGTGAAGACCTGGAGAAGTGTAGGGAAGGTTCAGAGGGTAATGGTGTCTTATGACTTCCTTTTCCTGAGAAATTTATATAAGCAAATATATGACATGGGAGAGAGAGATGTGGAAGAAGAAATTTATTAGATACTAAGGCTATGTTAACGAAATTTTGATTCCCAAACTGTCAAATTCCCCCTTAACAAACTTTAATATAGTAATATTTTTATCCACCCCCATCAGGGAGAGTGACATGGTACTGGTCACAGGCAATCTACTAGTATGCTGGATTTAATTCTCTGTGGTGTTTGAATCCTTGTAAATGTGCTTGTCTTTATACAGAATGATTGATTGTTCAATAGCCACAAATGGGATGTGAACAACGAATTCCTCTACGCAGGGTTCAGGAAACCCTGTGGTAGAGAAAGCATAAAGAGTGTATAAGCCTGGAAAAGATAAAGAAAAGTAGGAAAAACAAGGCCCTCTAAATCAAATGATTAAAGCTCCTCTGAACGTACAGAGACTGAGGCAGAATGCACAGGGCCTGCATGGGTCTGAACCAGGTCCTCTGCATGTATTTTATGGCTTCCAGCTTAGTAATTTTATGGGATTCCTGAGTGTGGGAATGAGTGGGTGCGTCTCTTTTTTGTGTCTTCACACAAAAAAGATTATTTTCTTCTGGGTTTTGTTTGTATGTTGATTTTTGGTTTTGTTGTTTGTGTTTTGGTCCAACACTGATGTGTTAGTTTTTGTTTTATCTTACTGTATTTATTATTATTATCACTTAAAAGCCTGTTTGTTTTCTAATGAGCAACAGAATGGGAGTGAATCCAGATGGAAAGGGAGGTGGGAGGAACTGAGAGGAGAACCCATAATCAGAAGAAATTCTATGACGGAAAAATATCTTCAATAAGGAAAAAACAAAAACAAAAAAGAATAAGTGTGCTTCAGTACTAGCCTGAACAGCACACACAATTCCATATCCAACTGTATATTTCACTCTTTCTTTCTTGAATCAGTGTTATACATGTATATCATGTATTTAAATAACATTTACCTTACCATCTTCTTTTATTCCCCTTTCCAATGGAAACTTCTCTTCCTAATGTGTCCCTCTTCTACACTTATGTCCTGTTTTTTTTACTGCCTGAGTTTAACAAGGACTGCTTGCATAAGCTTGGTTTAGGAGTTATTTACTGAAGCAATAGCTAATTACCCCTGGCTACACCACTGAACAAATTGACACTACCACTTCTCCCAAAAAAAATCATTAACTGACAATAGTTCCTTAGTGAGCCCCTTACCCATTCCTTATGAAATAATAATGGTCAAAAGCATGCTGCCTAGACATACATGCAGGTAAAGCAGTCTTACACATAAAATGAAACAAAAATTATTAGCCGTACAATATATAGGATAAACATACTAAAATCTATAGCCCTAAAGAAGCTAAACAACCAGGAGGACCCTAAAGAAGAGGCTGCAACCTCACTCAGAAGGAAAAACAAAAAAGACATCAGAAGTAGAAGACCAGGAATAGGAAAGGAGCCTTCCACAGAAGACCTCTGAAAGACTCTACCCACCAGGCATTGAAGGAGACACCGAGACTCATAGCCAAACTTTGGGTTTGGGTAGAGTGCCGGAAACCTTATGGAAGAAGAAGGAGGTAGAAAGACCTGGGAGGGACAAAAACTACAAAAGGAGAACAAAAGAGCCAAAATACCTGGGCCCAGGATGGCCTGCAGAGACAGATACTTCAACTAAGGACCATGCATAGAGAGGAACTAGGGAACTAGACCCTCTGTTCAAAGGAAGCCCATTGGTGGCTCAGTTTCCAATTGGGTTCCCTAGTAAGGGGGCAGGGGCTGTCTCTGACATGAACTCAGTGGCTGGCTCTTTGATCATCTCCCCCTGAGTGGGGAGCAGCCTTACCAGGCAACAGAGGAAGATGATGCAGCCAGCCCTGATGAGAACTGATAGGCTAGGGTCAGATAGAAGGGGAGGAGGTCTTCCCTTTTCAGTAAGGAAAGGGCATAAAAGGAGAAGAGGCAGGGTGGATGGGACTGGAAGGAGATGAGGGAGGGGGCTGCAGATGGGATACAAAGTTAAACTGTAATAAATAAATAAATAAATAAATAAATAAATAAATAAATTTAAAAATAAATTATTGTGAAAAGACTTTGGGTATTTTTTCCTTAGTGAGCAAATGAATGTAATTATTTTCTAAACAATTCCTCAAGATATAAGTATAAGACATTTCTGAAACTGTCTAGAATCATGCACATTAAACAAAAAAGGTGAGAAAATCTGAAACAGTTATGATACTTACTATATTAAGAGTAGTGCAGCAAATTCTGCCCTCTTGTAGAAGCTCAAATTATCCAGTATTGATTGCTTTTTCAGTAAGGTGTATTATATTCTCCTAATGGAGATAGAGAAAGATGTCAAATTCCAAGGAAATCTCTAAATTATAAACAGGGTATAAAGGTATTTCATCCAGTAACATGGCTCCTATTGCAAGGGATCAAATCCAAAGACCTAGGTCTGTGTGATCTGCCCATAGTATACTCCTTTAATCCCTCTGGCTGGAATACAGACATGTCTTTAGTATTCACCTTTAATCCCAAACAATGGCATCTAATTTAGGGACAGACAAAGTAAAAGATTTGACAGAGTAAGTCATAAATAGGCTATGCCCAAC
Organism: Psammomys obesus; assembly: GCF_907164565.1. Classification (NCBI taxonomy): domain Eukaryota; kingdom Metazoa; phylum Chordata; class Mammalia; order Rodentia; family Muridae; genus Psammomys; species Psammomys obesus. Next base: position 13,253,269 of record NW_026585691.1, on the reverse strand, counting down.
ATTCACAAGAACAGCAAGGAAAGAGAAGCTACTTAGGAGCAGGGCAAAGAAAGTAACATTTGTGGAGACAGTGCAGTAGAATTTGCTAGTACAGTTAAGTGCAGTTTGGTACGGTTTAGTTGAGTGCATCTGAGTTTGTGGAGTTCACAGGCAACTTTTTTTTTTTTTCCAAGCAGAGCAATGTAGTGCGAAGCAGAGAGAAGCCAGTTTGAATCAGTCAGCCTAGAGAGGAGTTTTGAGACAGCACAGCTGAGATGAACTAGCCAGTCAGAATTCAGAAAGAACCAGAAAGGGTTAGCTTATTCAGCTTTAAAACTTAGAGGCTGTAAACATTCTCGGCCTATATCAGCAGATGGAGGCTGAAAGCTCAAACCTACAAGGTCTGGGCTTGAGAAGATTAGACTGTAAGTAGGTTAGAAGCATCCAGGCCTAGGCTTAGGGATAGTTAGATAGAAACCTTTTGGGATCAGTACACAACATGTATTAGTAAAGCCTCATCTCATCACCTCTTCTGAGTAAATAAAAACATTTTCAGCAGAGTGGTGCCACACGACTTTTAGTATTAGTGACATTCTCAAAGAACTTTTCCTTGTTTCCGTGTTTTCTAGACACCAATGGGTTCTCTTAAGAGGAACCAGGAAGAAAACAAGGATTCATTAGTCACAGAAGCTGTGTTAATTATGGAAATTTAATGAGTGCAAGGAACTTAAGATGAGTTACTATTTCTCCCTAGAGTGAAACAGTAATTGCTATCATGGAGTGTAGGAGACAGAGACTCACTTCTCTTGGTGTCAGTGTGTCCTCAAGGAGGCCAGTGGAGGTAACTGGGTGTCAAAAGACAAGTGGGATTTTTGACCTAAAAAAAAAAAAAAAAAGGTGAGCCTGGTTTGAACTAATATAGTTCAGTTTTGTATCAAATTACTGACATAAATTGTGACCGATATTTCAAACTAGTAGTCAAACGGATTAGAATTAGAAAGGACTCCAGCCATTGTATCCATGTAGAATTCCCCTCTCTGTGTTCCCTTCCTCTAGCCTTGTGATTCAGTTCATTTATCCAATACAGAAAATATGCAGCAAAGGAATGAAAGGGCACAAAGGTCAAGAAGTTTTTTTCCTTGAATTAAGCTGAAACATCATTTCTTATAGCATATTCCTGCTTTCTGGCTTGGGAAATTAAAATGATTTGATCTTCAGGACATACTCAAAAATAGCAGTCATGTAGCTTGCAAAGTTTTATCTCTTTGGAATAACTTTCATAAAGCACGTTTAAACTTTCCTTACAGAGTGTGGTTCTCAGAGCCTACTCCTAGTCCTGCTTGTCTTTGAAGTATTCTTCAGTTTCTCAGCATCTCATCCAAAAATCATTCAGTGTTTCCCTTAGTTAGAAAACAATATCTGACCTTGAATATTAATTCCCTGTACAATGCCTATATGTGAGTATATTCAAACATATTTCTGAATAACTTTAAGAAACAACATTGAATGTAGCAAAAGAAATGTTCAGTGATATGGCTTGAATGTTTGTCCCCTCCAAAATTCATCTTGAAATTTGATAGCACTAACTTTAAAGAGATGGGAGCATCAAACTATGATTAGATCACGAGGGTCTTGCCTTAATTGGAGAGATGATGCCTTTATAAAGGCATCATGAACCTTAGTGCTTCATGTGATGCAATGTTACATTAGACAGGAAGCCTTTAACCTGCCAGGCTCCAGCATATTAGAAAATAAACATTTCCTTCATAAACATTTCAAATAGTCTTTTACACCAATGCCAAATGGTTGAAGAGATCAATGTTTTGTACATAGGAAGACAACAGTTAGCACATGTTTTGTTATCATCATATGTCCTTTACAAGAAATATGTGACTCCCAAAGGAATCAGCATCTGCCTACACATTGGGCTGGGATTTAGAAAGCAAAAGCATGTATTCTTCAGTTCTTGAACATTGCATAGTTTCAGATTACTACAATACAAAATAAACTAAAACTGCAAGGCTGCTAAATCATCATGAAAATAAAATAATCTTCTGTTTATTGAATTTTATAAGAAAATTGTTTCCATGGTGTAATTGCTCATTATTAAAACTATTTAAAGAATTAGAAACATGCACATGGCAAAAAGCAACCACCCTTTTACTCTTTTTGTGCTCCTGTTGTATAACAGTTACTGGTTGTTAGCTTAAACTAATCTATGATAGCAGGTTTCAACTAAACAGTCTCAATGTTTTAACACAAATATTTGTAATACACCCTTTGCTATTCTAAAATGAGAATCATCCACTCACTTGTTTAGAAGCAATTTGCGTTTGTCACAGACTCACAGTAGCACATTGTAGAGAATTGCAAAAAAAAAAAAAAAAAAAAACAAATTCAAGATTAAAATATACTTTATCAGTTACTACATTGGTGATTATTGAATATTTATTTTTTGTTTATTCTTTGAATATTTCATATATATAATAAATATACATATATGCAATAGAGTTTATCATATTTAATAGTCCTCCTCACACACAGGATGCCTCCCTCCAACTCTGTCCAGGGTCACCAACTTATCTCTCTCACCATTATTTCTTTTAAAAATATTTTATTAATTATTTTTTATTACTTTTATACTGATTCCACATTTTCCTTTATTATTTCTTTTTTTATTTAATATAATTTACTCAATATGTATCCCAGCTGTAGCCCCTTCCTCATCTCCACACAATCAAGCCCTCCCTACCTCTTCCACTACTAAGACACTCCCATAGTCCACTGATAGGGGAGGTCCTTCTCCCCTTCCATCTGACCCTAGCCTATCAGGTATCATCATGATTGCCTGCATTGTTTTCCTCTATGGCCTGGTAAGGCTGTCTGCCCTCAGGGGGAGGTGATCAAAGTGCCAGCCTCTGAGTAAATGTCAGAGACATCCTCTGCTCCACATACTAGGGAACCCACTCAGAGACTGAGCTGCCATGGGTTACACCTGTTCAGGGGTTCTAGGTTATCTCCATGAATGTTCCTTGGTTGGAGTTTCAGGCTCTGCAAAGACCTCTGGGCCCAGATTTTTAGTTCTGTTGGTCTCCTTATGGAGCTCCTGCCCCCACCAAGTCTTTCTCTCTCCCCCTTCTTTCCTAAGATTCACAGCACTCTGCCCAAAGATTGGCTGTGAGTCTCAGCATCTTCTTTAAAACCCTGCTGGGTGGAGTCTTTCAGATGCTCTCTGTGGTAGGCTCCTGTTCTGTTCCTCTTTTCTCCCTCTTCTGATGTTCATTCTCTTTGCCTTTCTGAATGAGGATTGATCATCTTATTCAGGGTCCTCTTTCTTGCTTAGCTTCTTTAGGTGTGCAGATTTTAATATGTTTATCCTATATTATATGTCTAATATCCACTTATAAGTGAGTATATACCATATGTATCTTTCTGCTTCTGGAATACATCACTCAGGATGATCTTTTCTAGATCCCACCATTTGCCTGCAAATTTCATGATTTCTTTGTTCTTAATTGCTGAGTAGTATTACATTGTGTAAATGTACAATAATTTCTGTATCCATTCCTCAGTTGAGGGACATCTAGGTTGTTTCCAGATTCTGGTTATTACAAATAAAGCTGCTACTAACATGACTGAACAAATGTCCTTGAGCATCTTTTGGATATATGGCTTAGAATGGTATATCTGGATCTTGAAGTAGTACTATTCCTAACTGTCTGAGAAAGTGCCAGATTGATTTGCAAAGTGATTGTACAAGTTTACATTCCCACCAGCAACAGAGGAAGTGTCCCACTTTCTCTACATCTTCTCCAGCATGTGTTGTCACTTGAGTTTTTGATCTTAGCCATTCTGATGGGTTTAAGGTGAAATCTCAGAGTCATTTTGATTTGCATTTCCCTGATGACTAAGGATGTTAATAATTTCTTTAAGTGTTTCTCTGCCATTCGATATTCCTTTATTGAGAATTCTCTGTTGAGTTCTGTGCCCCATTTTTATTTGGTTTACTTGATTTGTTGCTGTTTAACTTCTTGAGTTCTTTATATATTCTGGATATTAGCCCTCTGTCAGGAGTAGGTTTGGTGATAGTAATAAAAACCTACATGGTACTGACATAGAAATAGAATGGTGGATCAAGTAAGAGACCCAAAAATAAACTCACACACCTATGGATACAAAGAAGCCAAAACCATTCAATGGTAAAAAGATAGCATCTTCAACAAATGATACTGATCTAACTGGATATCTACATGTAGAAAATGTAAATAGATCCGTATTTTTCACCCTGTACAAAACTAAAGTCCAAGTGGATCAAAGACCTCAACATAAAACCAAACACATTAAATCTGATAGAAGAAAAAGTAAGGAAAAACCTTAAACTCATTGGCACAGAAGAAAACTTCCTGAAAAGAACACCAACAGCATAGGCTCTAAGAGCAACAATCAATAAATGGGACCTTATGAAACGGAAAAGCTTCTGTAAAGCAAAGGACACTGTTAACAGAACAAAATGACAGCCTACAGACTGGGAAAGGATTTCCTTTTTGATTTTTTATTGCTGAGTAATATTCCATTGTGTAAACATACCACAATTTCTATATCCATTCATCAGTTGAGGGACATCCGCATTGTTTCTAGATTCTGGCTCTTATGAATAAAGCTGCTATGGACACCCAAGAGAATGGCTAAGATCAAGAACTCAAGTGACAACACATGTTGGAGAGGAAGGATGTGGAGAATGGGGAACACCCTCTCTGTTGCTGGTGGGAATGTAAACTTGTACAGCCACTTTGGAAACCAGTCTGGTGCTTCCTCAGACAATTAGGAATAGTGCTACCTCAAGATCCAGCTATACCACTCCTAGGCAAATATCCAGAAGATGCTCAAGTATACAACAAAGACACTTTTTAATTCTTTGAGAATTGTATAGGAGAATTGTATAGTTTTATCATATCACTCAACTCCTCCCCTATTCCTCTCTGATACACTCCACCTTTCCAGCCTACTTTATATCCTTATTTATTTTTTACTTACTTTTTTATTTTTTCTTTTTATTATTATAATTATTATTGTTTTACAATTCACTTTGTATCCTAGTTGTAGCCCCCTCCCTCTTCTCCTCCGGGTCCCACCCTCCCTTCTTCTTCCTCCACTATCATTCTCCTCTAGTCCACTGATAGGGGAAGTCCTTCTCCACTACTGTCTGACCCTAGCCTATCAGGCACATCAGGACTGCCTGGATCCTCTTCCTCTGTAGGCTGGCTAGGTAATCCCACTGGGGAGAAGTGATCAAATAAGAGCAGGCACTTGAGTGAGTTCATATCAGAGACTGTCTCTTTTCCCCTTACTAGGGAACTTACATAGAGACTGAATTATCTACTGAGTACATCTCAGGAGGTCCTATCTATGCATGCTATGCATGTTCTTTGATTGATGCATCAGTCTCTGAAATTTCCCCTGTGCCCCATTTTTTTGGCTTTTATATCTATTTATTTATTTATTTATTTATTTATTTATTTATTTATTTATTTATTTATTTATTTGCTTTTTTGGTCTCCTTGTGGGGCTCCTGTCCCCTCCAGGTTCTTCTGTATCCCCCTTCTTCAATTAGACTCCCTATGCTCTGTCCAAAGTTTGGCTGTGAGTCTCTGCATCTGCTCTGATCCCCTGCTAGGTGTAGTCTTTTAGAGAACATCTGTGGTAGGCTTCCATCCTGTTCCCTCTCTTCTACTGTTTCTGGTGTCTATCCTGTTTTCCCTTCTGAATGAAAGTGAAGCATCTTCCCTAGAATCCTCCTGGCTATTTAGAATCTTTAGGTCTGTAAATTTTAGTATGTTTAGTCTATATTATATGGTTAATATCCACTTATAAGTGAGTATATAGCATGCGTATTTTTCTGCTTCTGGGTTACCTCATTCAGGATGATCTTTTCTAGTTCCACCCATTTGCTGGAAAATTTCATGATTTCCTTGTTTTAATTAATATCTTATGGACTTCAATTCCAGCTGTCTATATGCTTTGGGGCGGGGAGGGAGAGGCATATACTAGAAACTAGTCAGCCCACCACGAGCCACACATTTGAAAACAAAAAAAGAAAAAAATCCTGACTCAGACGAGATCGGGCGCGTTCAGGGTGGTATGGCCGTAGACTAAACAAACTAAGCAAAAGAGAGGACCCTAACTAAAATGCTCAATTCCCATCCTGAAAGGCAAAGAGGATGGACATTAGAAGAAGAACAGGAAACAACCTAAGAACCTGCTACAGAGGGCCTCTGAAAGCCAGAAGAAGAAAACAGGAAACAACCTAGGAACCTGCTACAGAGGGCCTCTGAAAGCCAGAAGAAGAAAACAGGAAACAACCTAGGAACCTGCCACAGAGGGCATCTGAAAGCCTCTGCCCTGCAGACTATCAAAGCAGATGCTGAGCCTGATGACCAACTGTTGGGCAGAGTGAATGGAATTTTATGTAAGAAGTGGGAAATAGCAAGAGCTGGAGAGGACAGGAACTCCACAAGGAGAGCAACAGAACAAGAAAATTTGAACACTGGGAACTTCCCAGAGACTCATACTCCAACAAAGGACTATTCATGGAGATAACCTAGAACCCCTGCACAGATGTAGCCCATGGCAGTTTAGTGTGAAAGTGACTTACATAGTGATGGGAAGAGGGACTTCCTCTGACATAAACTGATTGGCCTGCTCTTTGATCACCTCCCCCTAAGGGGGGAGCAGCCTTACCAGGCCACAGAAGAAGACAATGCAGCCATTCCTGATGTGATCTGATAGAATAAGATCAGAAGGAAGGAGAGGAGGACCTCCCCTATCAGTGGACTTGGGTAGGGGCATGCATGAAGAAAGGGGAGGGAGGGTGGGATCGGGAGGGTAGGAGGAAGGGGCTTATGGGGGGATACAAAATGAATAAAGTGTAATTAATAATAAAAAATCCTGACTCTCCCCCTAGAAGTGGTCAACTGTAACTCAGTTAGGGGAGGGTCTCATGAGCTCCTTCCCACTCCATGCTAAAATGTATACTGGCTTGATCTGTGCAACCAAACATAGCTGCTATGAGGAGTACAGGGCTCCTTTCATGGTTGGGTCCAGTTCTTCTGACCTCTGGCTCTTAGAATCATTCTGACAGCATTTTCACAGCAGTGCCAGGGTCCTGCGAATACAGATGTCCTATTTGTGTCTAATTTCTTGGCATCTACTTCCTCTCTGCATGTAGACCAGTTGTGAGTTCCTATCTTAACCATTATCCTCTACCCGTATAGACACCCCTGAGAGGTGCATTAAACTACAGGTACAGAAACAAAAATTCAAAAAGCAGTTTTTTTTTACTGTGTCCAATAAACAAAATAATAGTAGTAGGTTCACCCCTGGGTCACATGATCTCCCCAACCATTGGTTCTTAAACAGATCGGTAGTACCATGTATATATTTCTCCCTATAGGTTTGGCATACAACCCCAAAGAGAAAAGGGTAGTTACAACATAGTATTTGGGGCACCATTGCAACCATGGGCACTCAGGGCATCTATTATTGCATTTCACAGGGTTCACAGACGGGTTAGATCGTTAATGAATCCCCTAACTCCAAGGTCATGTGTAGCATCTTCATGTACTATGAACGCTAGACCAAAGGAAAACACTTCCTGGAGAGTAATGACCCGATTCTCTTGTTTTGTGACCAATGTATGTAGAGTCTTCAGCTAGAGTGTCTTACTATCAATTTCTTATGGAGAGTCAAGAGTGATAGCAATATTCGCTTTTGGTGGTTCTTTGGGACACCTATGACCAATAACTTCAAGGAAAGTGACTCACACCTGGCACTGGGCTCTTTATTTGGCAATTTATGGCTTCAGGAATGAGCAAAATCCCTTGAACAAGTTCTAAGTAAAATCTGTTATATGGATATTTATATATACTTAGGAAAGTTATAAAATAGCAGGTCTCCATACGACTTTTTCAAACATTCTAAAGTGTCGGCTACCTCTCTTCCAACTTTTCCACGGCCCTACTCTTCCACTCATCTACGCACCTAAGCATCCCTCTTCGTTATCCCTTTTCCTCCTTTGTATCAACCGCGGTCTATCATTCTCTCCTCCCTTAAGATCTTTCTTCCCCCTCTCCCCTGACGCTCTCTCTGGCTTCCTGGATTCTATGGTTACTCTATCTATTAAGCACACCAATCTAAATTTCAGACGCGAAAACCCACCTACAAGTGAGAACATGAGACATTTGTCTTCCTTGATCCGGGTCATCTCACCCTATATGCTTCTCAGTAGCATCTATTTGAATGGAATTGAGATAGGATTACATTGTATACAGGTACCATAGGTTCGTTATCCCTCCATCAGTTGACTCCTTTCTCTATTGTTAATATTGTTGACTCCTTGAGTACAACTATCACTGAAAATATTCACATAAAGTGTGGGCTATCCACTGGACCCCCACATAACAGGTGTGATTATTTGCATTATGACTTTTGAGATTTAGCTTCTTTTCAACGTTTCAGCTACAATTGGTTTTGAAGTAATTGCAATCATTCTCACTAGTAATGAAAGTATGCTTTAAAAATTCAGAATCATTGAGGTTTTTATTTATATTGAGATAGGGGCCTACTCTGTAGCTCAGGCTAGCCTGTAATTTGTTTTATATCTCAGCGAATCAGCGAATCTTTAACCCTGTATATTTACCTTTCTTTCTGCTGTGATTACAGATGTGCCCTACCATGCCTGGTTTGGTTTGGTTTCATTGCTTGTCTTTAGCGAGTTCAGACCCCAGGTATGAATTCTTTTCTTTCTTTCTTTCTTTCTTTCTTTCTTTCTTTCTTTCTTTCTTTCTTTCTTTCTTTCTTTCTTTTTTTTGTCTTTGCTTTTGTTTTTAAAACCAGGGTTTCTCTGTGTCCTGGCTGTTTCAGGATTCCATTTGTAGGCCAAGCTTGCCTCAAACTCACAGAAATCTGCCCCTCTCTGCCTTCGGAATGCTAAGATTAAAGGCATGTGCCACCACTGCCTGGATGGCTTCTTGGTAATGTCCTAAACTCTGTTACTATGTCATTCTTATGCTTTTGTTGAGTCAACAGTACAGAGCTTTCTATTCATCATGCCAAGTATCTGTGCCTTGTTAAGGAACTCGCTTAGTATTTTTTCACATTTTTATTCTAAATTAAATGAAACTGCTCTTTAAAAAAAAAAAGTACAGCAATTTTAAAACAAATAAAATCACCTCCCATCTGTGGTTTTATGTATTTAATTATTTAACAAGTACAGTCAAAATCAGCCATGTCTCATCTACTTTGTAAATACCATGGCCACATTCAGGTTTCTATGCCAACTTTTCATAAAACAACGTTGGTATTCAGAATATCCCACGGAAGACCAAAGGAAATTTAAACTCAGGATGAATTCATTTGATGTGAAGATAGAAAAGTGAACATTTTAAATTAAAACATCATTATTAAATGTAAAAATTCATGATAGTCACAAACTATTGCAAAATTAAGATCGATAGCATAAGATAACATTGCATAGCTAGGTAAATATATAACTCAAAGCCTCTTTTTAAAAGCTGCAATATAAAAGCACTGCATTAGAATAGATAATAGAATTAGAATAGAATAAATAAAATGGCTTTTATAGCACATAGTGCTCAAATCATTCCTGACTGCAACAATGTTATTCTGAGATTACAAATTAACAGGTAGTGTCAAAACCCGTGTAATTGAAATAAGGTAGGGGTGCCAAATTAGGATCTCAGCTTTCTGTGCCAAGTGCATTTTGTATCATCAGTCAACACTGTTGGCTGTGCAGTGAAACGATTTGACACTAACCCTCAGATGATTCCCTCATTGCTAAGATCAACCTAATTAGTAGTAAACAAAAGCGAGGTAAAGCAATCAAAAAAAGATCTGGTCACTGGGGTGCTGAAGTGAACAGACTGGAGAAGAGTCATGAGTATAAATCACTGCAATCTTGGAGTAAGAAAAAAAAAACCTTAATAATTAAATTATGCAATTTACAGAGAAGCACAAAAGGCAATTAATAATAGAATTGATTTAGATTCTTGGATCAAAGATGTCTGAACGATCCCTGATAGTTGTGTCACCACTTAAATTATGACATAGCTTGCTGTATTAGAAAGGACTTAGAGCCACTAGTTAAGTACATCAACATTTTCACCAACTACCCTATTTGACCTCGGGAAAAAAACTCTTCATTTCCATAAACTTACATTCTTAAATTTTGTATTGACCCCAGTGACACCAACAATACATAGAGTGACTCGAAAGAGATCAAACGTGTTTCAAACCTTAGAGCACCATTACAAACCGTTGCTTACTATTATCCCTGCAGTAGGTAATATTCTTTCAGACACTACCTTTGTCCAAATTGGAAGAAATGTTGGTCAAAGGTCCACCCGGGTACAGTGCTGCAAGCACGACAAGCAGGGTTCTAATATCCACTAGTTCTTTACGTGTCCTGCAGGGTGCAGGGAAGTTTATCCTACTTAGGTGTAGAGAGGGTTCTGAGAACAGTGAATCCATCGTCGTTCAGTCATTACCAATCTTCTCCATTGAAAGTGGCTCAATAGCCTTTTTCCATATGATGTAAAAAATAATCTCAAGTTTAGGTAACAGTGCATATAAACATGATGTCTTCCATCTAAGGACCAACACAGCAGAAAGGAAATTTGGTTAGAACAGTAAGGGTTGTTTTTTTTATTGTTGTTTTTATTTTTATTTTTTTATACACTACCACTGAGTCCTTTGGCTTGGAATTAGCATTTTGAGATATCAGGAGTAAATAAATGATACCTAAGCCTACCAACATTGTCATTTCCATAAGATAGATTGAAAATGAAAATGAAAAATCTTGATGTGCCTGTAATTCTACCGAAATGTTTAGTATTTTTTATTTACAAATATTAGCATTTTAGTTATTCTTATGATAAAGTCTCCCTTCACCATGTAGTAATTATTATGAGCAGTTGTTTTATTAATTAAGTCTTTTTACTACCCTAAAACTCACCAAGAGCAGTATACCCAGACAAAACAGTACTATGATGTTGCATGTAGTACATTCCCACTACGCTGAGAATACAACACTGAGGCAAAGCCCCTTACACGATGAAATGCTAGGTTTTGTTCCTGGAATAAGTTGAAAATGAAGAAGGAAAGGGAAAGGAAAAGAGAAACATGTATTTCTGAAATCAGCTAAAGAAATGTCAGTCATTTAGAACTAGAAATAAATAAAATTTCCAGTCAGTAAAATAATTGAAGAAACTGATTCCAAGGACAAATTGGCAACATTCAAAATTCATGACTATTTATATTTTAAATATACAATTGCCTGACATTGTTTACAGATAAGTTTGTAAGCAAATAAATTCTAATGTAAAAACTAAATGTTGTATTTCTTATTCAGTTGGGAAATTTTCTCAAAAACAAAATCTTTGCTTACTCTTGTCAACTCTACAGATTTTAATTTGTCAACAAGTATGGAGAGGACATAAGTGTACCATTAAACAAGAAATCTTAGGGGCTCACTTCTACTCCCCAAAAAACAATTCTGTAGCTGAATAAGCACACGTAGGTGAGTGATCTATCTTTGCAAAGGGTTTGGGAATTCTCAAAGCCCTGTGGGAATATCATTATTTTATTTGGCTGTTACAGACAGCAGTTGCCAGTAGGGTAATGATTAAATTGAATAAAGAAATGCCAAGATTCTGAAGAGCACCTGTTGGTAAACGAATGGTAAATACCACATTGTTTTATTTGTGTGTGTGGCATTTAAAAACAATGAATGGAGCCAGACAATGTAATGATGGTTTCTAAGGGCAGTAGATATTAGACAAACAGTGCCAAATTTCAGTTACAGAACAGAGGTGAGATTATGAGACTGGCCATATAGGGTGGATGAAGCATACTGTTTAAAAACAAAACAAAATAAAATCAACACTGCCATTCACAAGGCTAACAGCTCACACACATACACACACGTGTGTGTGTGCACATGACGTATACAGCCAACTAGCTAAGAGTACACTTTTTCCATAAAAGAGAAAAATAAAGGATCTATGAAATTGACAAAAGGTATTTGAAAAAAATTATATATATATATATATATATATATATATATATATATATATAGACATTACATGCATTGAAGAAAGGAAACGATATTCTGTCAAACACAGCACCCAGTCTGTAGGAGAATGATATTATAATTTTGACCATTGTACAGTAAGTTATAATTTTACTGTAAAAACCCCAATATTTGCCTATCTTATCAATCAGCTTTGTAACGGGTGAGTAGAATGGTAACAACACATCAAAATAAGTGCAGTTACAATAGGGTCGCTAAAGACATTGACGGTGGTCGGTAAAACTTTGGAAGAAGTTATCAGAATGCTTTATTACAAGGGAATGCTAAATTATAATATAGTGATGCTTAAACAGTTAAACATTAGACACCACATAGTCTACTAGAGCATCACAAGAGGCCCCATAAGCACATACAATATGTATGTTTTGTGTATCAGTTGAAAATAAACAGCTTTAATTAAAAAAAAATAATTGTACATTATAGAAGAAGCCAAAAAAATCAAAAGGTACCTGCCCCCAGAGGCATTGCAGTTGTGGTTTCTGTGTCACATGTGTGTCAATAGGGGCAGAGAGGAGAGAGGCTATGTCTACGCTCAGTGCTCTGATCCACAACTGAATGATTAATAGCCTAATAATCTCTGAAAAAAAAAAAAGCACGCCCGAGATGACCACCATCTTGGCACCAGGGTGTCAGGACAGTCTACTGCAGTGCAGGCTTCCAGGGAAGGGAGCAAGTTCTTCTAGACTTAGAAGAACCCTGCCTGGGACTGTGGACCATAAGAGAGAGAGAGAACCAGAGACAAATTACCCTTATATAGGGACATTTGGTTGCGTCCCAGTGAGGAGTGACCACCAGAGTGACGTCATGGGACCAAGACAGGGAGCTTGCCTAAGATGACCATCAGTCTGAAGCTGCATAAGGCTATGCCTAAGATGATCCCTGCTTGGTTACTCTTGAGATCACTCCTGAAACAAACACAGATACTCAGAGACCCTGGACACCACTAAAACAAGCAAGTAAGTGGTGGAGAAATAGAAGAGAAAGAGAAACAGAAGGATGTGGACACAATGAAGAGAGGCAGAACGGGAGACTCAAAAGTAATGAAGAACAGCCTGATATGAGTAACCAGTGATGCCACTTGGGACCATGGTGGGGTTGTGACATGTGCTGCCACCCAAGGCCACTTATGGGTTTGTGGTCCTGCAGTAGCAGGAGTCTATAACCACCAAAGGCCAAGCAGATGTCCTTGCTTTGGGCTGTCTCCCTGAGATATATTGACGTCCGAGGGCTGTGAAGAACTGGCCCCACTTCTCACCTGGGCATCCTGGAAGAGCTGGATCAGGGGTCATGAGAGCAGGAGAACTGCCCTTGTCCCTAGCCAGCTGTAGTACTCAAGAGAGTGATCCCTGTACCTCACTTGGGCAGCATAGTAGTGCTGATCCTAGTGGTAGGTGGGTTGGGTGAGCTATCCCTGAAACTTGTCTGCTATTTGGTGACATTGGGTAAGGAAAAGAAATTGCCCCTTTACCTCTGGCCATCAATGGCAGCTGGGAGAGTTTGCACTGTAGTCATCAGAGAGGGAGAAGTAGTCCTGTCCCACACCTGCTGTAGCACTCAAGAGGACAGGCCCAACACCTCACCTGCGCAGTGCAGTAGAGCTATCCATGCATGTGGAAGTTGAGAGTGAACCAGGGCTGACCAGCTCAGCTACCTCTATGATCCAGATATAGGGTTTTTAATTGCCCCACCCCAATATCTACCCCACCGATGAAATGCTGTAGTGCATAAAGGGGCTGGTCCAAAACTACAGGATCTCCTTAAAACAGGGCAACAACAGGGATATCTGAGAGGAGTCCCAGTGAGTTACACTATTCATAGACTATCAGAAGCCATAGGCCTCATACCAGACTAAGAGCCATTGGAATGAAAATTGCAAGCAAAGAAATGTGGACAAAGGATATACTATAGGGTATACACTTTGAAACATTACAGCTTCTACAATGAGATTTTTCTTCTCTGTTGGGGAAGGGAGGAGGTTGCAAGGGAGGAGAGTGAATATGAGAAGAAGGGGAAATGAGTGGGATTGGCATGCATGATGTAAAATTCAAAATGGAACAATAATAATCAAACTCAAGGCTGAAATCTATAACTTAGGAACAAAGAGAACAATACAAAGAATCAATGAAACTAAGAGCTGGTTCTTTGAGAAAAGCAACAAAATAGATAAACCCTTAGCCAAAATAATTAAAAGAAAGAGGAAGAGTATCCAAATTAATAAAATCAGAAATGAAAAGGGGATATAACAACAGACACCAATGAACAAGGAATCATTAGATTGTACTTCAAAAACCTGTATGTCACAAGGTTGGAAAATCTAAATGGAATGGACAATTTTCTTGACAACATTTATCAAAGTTAAATCAAGATCAGGTTAACAATTTAAATATACCTATAACCCCTAAAGAAATAGAAGCAGTCATCAAAAGCCCTCCAACCAAAAAGAGGCCTGGGCCAGATGGTTTTAGTACAGAATGCTCCCAAACTTACAAAAAACTAATACAAATACTCCTCAAAATATTTCACAAAATAGAAACAGAAGGATTTTTGCCAAACTCCTTCAATGAGGACACAGTAACCTTGATACCTAAACTGCACAAAAACCCAACAAAGAATTTCAGACCAATATTCCTTCTGAACATTGATGCAAAAATATTCAATAAAATACTTGCAAACCAAATCCAAGGATATATCAAAAATATCATTCACCATAATCAAGTAGGCTTCATCCCAGAAAAGCAGGGATGGTACAACATATAGAAAATCCACTGACCTATTCTACCATATAAACAACCTGAAAACAAAACAAAACAAAACACATGATAATCTCATTAGATGCTGAAAAGGCCTTTGAAAAATCCAAAAACATGTTTAAAGTCTTGGAAAGATTAGGAATACGAGTCAAATACCTAAACACAATAAAGGCAATAGACAGCATGCTAATAGCCAACTTCAAGTTAAATGGTGAGAAACTTAAAGTGATTCCATTAAAATCAGGGACAAAACAAGGTTGCCCACTTCCTACATGCCTCTTCAACATAGTACTGTAGAAAGAGCAATAACACAAGTAAAGGAGATCAAGGGAATACGAATTGGAAGTGAAGAAGTCAAAGTATCACTGTTTGCAGATGATATAATACCATACATAAGTGATACCCAAGATTCTATCAGAGAACAGAATAAAAACACCTTCAGTAAAGTGTCTGGATACAAAATTAAGTCGGAAAATTCAGCACTCTCCTTTACATAAGGGGCAAAAGGGCTGAGAAAGAAACTAGGGAAACAACATCCTTCACAATAGCAACAAATAATATAAAATATCTTGATGTAACTCTAACCAAGCAAGTAAAAGACCTATATGACAAGAACTTCAAGTCTTTGAAGAAAGAAAATAAAGAAGATATTAGAAGATGAAAAGATCTCCCATGTTTGTGGATCAGTAGGATTGATAGAAAAGTAGCCATCCTATCAAAATCAATCTACAGATTCAATGCATTTCTCATAAAAATTTCAACACATAATTCCAACAGACCTGGAAGAGCAACCATTAACTTCATATGGAAAAATAAAAGACACAGCAGAGCAAAAACAATTCTGTACAATAAAAGAAATTCTGGCAGCATCAACATCCCTGATTTCAGGCTACACTACAGAGTAGTAATAATAAAAACTGTGTGGTATTGGTGTAGAAAGAGAAGGGTTGATGAATGGAACAGAACTGAAGAGCCAGAAATAAACCCACACTGGTAAATTTTTGACAAGCCAAAACCATACAATGGAAAAAAGAAAGCATCTTCAACAAATGGTGCTGGTCTAAATAGATGTCTGTATGTAGAATAATGCAAAGATATGCATATATGTCATCCTGCAGAAAACTCAAGTCCAAGTGAATCAAAGACCTTGACGTATAACCAAATGCTCTCAATTAGAAGAGAGCATGCGGAAAAGTCTGTAACTCATTGGCACAGGAGACAACTTCCTGAACAGAACACCAACAGAATGGGCTCTGAGATCAACAATTAATAAACGGGATCTCATGAAACCAAAAAGCTTCTATAAATCAAAGGACACTGTCAATAGAACAAAATGGCAGCCTACATATTTGAAAAAGATCTTCAAGAACCCTATATCAGACGAAGGGTATACAAACTATACAAAGGACTTAAAAATTGTATACAAAATATATACAAAATGTACAAAGAACTTAAGAAATTAAATTCTAACAAAACAAATGATCCAATTTAAAAATTGGGTACAAACCTAAAACTCACAACAGAGAAATCTTGAATGACTGTGAAGTACTTAAAAAGATGTCCAATGTCCTTAGTCATTAGGGAAATGCAACTCAAACAGACTCTAAGATTCCATCTTACACCAGTGAGAATGGCTAAGATCAAAAACTCAAGTGACAGCAAATGCTGATGAAGATATGGAGAAAGGGGAACACTCTTCCGTTACTAGTGTGAATGAAAACTTGTACAACCTCTCTGGAAATCAGTCTGGCACTTTCTCAGAAAATTGGGAATAGTTCTACATTGAGACCCAGCTATACCACTTCTGAGTGGAACAAAAGATGTTACACTGTACAACAAAGACGTTTGCTCAACTATGTTCTTTGACATTTTATTCATAATAGACAGAAAATGGAAACAACCTAGATGTCCCTCAACTGAAGATGTATAAATATATTTTGGAACATTTACATGATGGAATACTACTCAGTTATTAACAACAAAGAAATCATGAAATTTGCTGGCAAGTGGATGGAACTAGAAAAGGTTATTTTTAGTGAGGTAACCCAGACTTAGACACACATAGTATGTACTCACTTATAAGCAGATATTAGACCTATATTTAAGGATAACAGTATTACAATCCACAGACCCAAAGAAGCTAAGTAACAATGAGGGCCCAAAAGAGGCTTCTGGAATGTTACTCAGAAAGGGAAAT
This sequence comes from Psammomys obesus, assembly GCF_907164565.1. Classification (NCBI taxonomy): domain Eukaryota; kingdom Metazoa; phylum Chordata; class Mammalia; order Rodentia; family Muridae; genus Psammomys; species Psammomys obesus. Next base: position 13,236,177 of record NW_026585691.1, on the reverse strand, counting down.
AGATTAGACACTGGAAGTAAAGGAAGAGAGGGAAATGGCCAGATGATGGAAACAAGAGTGGGGATCAGATGTGAAGAGAATGGGGGTGAGAGGTGAGCGGGTTGGGAACAAATCAGGAAACTGAGGAGGAGGACATCTCTTTGACAAGCTGGAGGGCTGCGACAAAGTAGGCTCCTGGGTGGATATAGGTGTAACTCTAGCTGAGACTCCTGGAAAAGTGGGGCATGGAGACTGAAGTGACCACTTTCTAGCCAGGCAGAACTCTTAGTGGAAGGAGGGGAACAACAACCCACAACAAAACCTTTGATCCAAAAATTGTTAATGATGCTCCACTATGCTTGCTGACAGGAGCCCAACAATGGCTCTCTACAGTGGGGTAGGTCTCAGGTTGGGCCAATCATTGGTTGGACATTCCCTCAATTTCTGTTTGATCTTTACACCTGTAGTTCTTGTGGGCAAGTACTCTAGATCTTAGATTTACACTTACTTTTAAGCTACAGCAATGAAGTTCATAAATTCTAGAGGGCCAGTAAAGATAATTAAAGATAGCCAAAACCTTAACTGGAGAGAAATGGAAGAAAGAAGAACTAGTACTAGTCACCAAGAAAGGGGAAGAAGAGAAGCTATTGAGAAAAAAAATACAGTCACAGACTTCAAAAGCTGTTTTCAGAGGGGCTGGAGAGATGCCCCAGAGGTTAAGAGCACTGGCTGCTCTTCTAGAGGATCCAGGTTCACTTCCCAGCATCCACTAAGAAAAACTGTTTTCGGTTAGATGACCAGTTCAAAGATAGCCTGGACCATATAGCAAGAGCAGCCCTACTTTAAAAATATGACCTGTGCTTGATATTTAAATATAAGTATATTTCCAGTGTGTCGTGATCTCTTTACTTTCAGAATTACCTTTGTCTAAACAGCAAGAAACACTGTGTGAAATAAGGGTTAAATAATTTACAATAACTAGGGGGAAGAAAAAAGATGCAGGGATAGCTTATGCTTGAAGGCCTGGAGATTGTTACTGTGAAAGCAAATCAGTGAAGCTTATTCCTGGGCACGTCATCTTGGATTTGATTCAGTTAGATTTTGTCACCATTCAAAGATGACAATATCACTGATGATGCGTGTTACCATGAGATCTTGACTTGAGTTTGCATCTGAAAGTTGCTTCAGAGAGCAGGACTGGGGAGCATGTACTGTGGGAACCTCTCACTGCCTTGGGCTTCTACATCGGTGGAAGAACAGCCCATTACTTTACTCGGAATCCTTGCATGCTCAAGTCCTTCTGAAATTATTTTACTCATTTATTCTATATAGCAAGAACATAGTATTCGTGTCATAACTGTACCATTTCCTTCAAATTTGCTGTCTGCCCTTCGTCACTTTAAAATTCAATAACTCAACGTTGAAGACATATTGAATCTTCATATGAATTTCATAGACTAAAACATAGGATTAGGGGCAAGTTTTGTTTCTCATATGCCTTTTACCAGTGGCAGTTTCTTTCTGTCATCTACCACTTAAAGACTTACTTAAAGAATACAGTGACTTGGTATTAAAAGCTATACTTTCCTGAAAAAGCCAAAGGATGTAGCAGTTCCATTGCCCTTGACTTTTTAGAGTGCTGTTCCTGATGATAGGTACAACTTCCTCATCGTTTCTAACACATTTTTTTGAGGAAAAATGATATATGTAGGGTGTTAAGACTGTCAGTAAACATCTAAAGAAAGGCACTGGATGGTCTCGGTGATTTCCTCATTTGTAAGTAAAGAACACCTCACTGTAATGAACTGATAAGGCATTTCCACTGCTTCAACCCTCTGAGAAATTTGTCATTTTGTCAGGGGCGGGGGGAGAGGAAAGAGGCTCAGTCCTAATTTGTCACCCTCAGCAGCTGAAGAATTTCCTTAATCTTTTAGAGACCTTGTCTAAGGTCAAAACAGAATTCAAAGCTTCCACATACAAAAGTATTCTGGGGATAACCAATATGAAGCAGAATTAGCATTAAATAAAAATGTTTCAATATAGGCTTGAGCATGACTCTTAAAAGAGAAAAGAGACCAGAAAGAATCCCATGCCTCAGTACATGGGTGTGGACTTTTCTAAGCAAGATTCATACACTTAATTGTCTTTGCTATAGTCATGTACAGAATATCCATTTTTGAGGAGAGTTATTCCTATGGTAACAGCCCTATTGCACTGTTGACAGCTCCTGTGTTCTCACTTCCCAATGAGTGAGGGCATCAATCAGAATCCAGGGGAAAAGGTTCTTTCCATCTACATGAATTTTTGATGTTTCCTATCCAACCTGCGTCATTGCAGAAATGACTGTGATGAGGGACACTGACATTTAACAAAAGGGTACTTCTCACTATTAAAAAATATTTTAGATTCTGATCAAGAATGGGAAAATTCTTGTTAGGTAAGAGTGTACCGGTAAAAGCTGAGACTCCTTGGAACTAGAATGGCGAAGAAAAGTTCACCATCTCTATATTATTGGATAGAAAGTAGACACAGGATGACAGATGACTACAATGACTCAACAACAACAAGATCATTTGGTATTTTTTCCTAAAGAAAGTCTAATTTTCTGTTATTGTTGTTGTCTTAATTTTAGAATTACTTTCTTCCTTTCTTCTTTACTCATTTTTTTTTTATACTGGGCTATACTTTACATAGTAGTATATGGGGAGAATGAATGAATCGCACCATAAAATGTGCCTGGAATAGTGCATGGTACAGGGTGAAGACTGCACTTTCTTAACAACTTACATATTCCCTGTGTTCTCAGATCACGGGCAGGACTTTCTACTAAAACCATGTACATGAATTGGATACAGAGAAGCTCATGGTTTCACATTGATTCATTACAGCCATTCCAATTCAGTGTAAAGCTCTAAAAATGGAAATCAATCAAGTACAGATACAAGACTTGAAATTAAGTGTGAATTGCTCATGAAATTGTTCATATCACTTAGCAGGCCCAATGCTAAGTGTGCCTGTGTGAAACTGTGTAGATTGAATTAGAAAACTAAGAGTTAATGTCTTCCCCAGCTTTGCCTTGTGACATAGAATGCATTTTCAAAGATATGTTTAGTAGCAATTGCAGACACAACAAGAAATTTTCCTTGCAAGGGAAGGAAACAAGGAAGAGATCTGGCATTATAATTTTCCTATGAGCTTAACTGTTACTGTAGGAAACTAGTTCATCTCTTGTCTTGCTTTACAGAGATCTCTTTGATGTTAAAGAAGTTCAATCATGTGCTTCAAAGAGGTGAGGGTATGTTTGAGTTCCAGGAACCAGCCATTACCTGCGTATTTTTAGGACTCTATGGCCTTTGAGTCATCTTTAGTAACTCAAAATTTCCTGTGGGCATTCATGTCTTGAGAAAGATATTTGTGTCATACCTAGGTGGCCTTGAATGTTACAACAAGCTGATGGATTCCCAGAAGTACAGTCACTCCCCAAATTCTTGCCAGTCTTGTGATTTAAGAAGTTTCTGTTTCTCATTAAAATCCATTCTAATCTGTCCACCTAAGAGCTTTACTGAAGTTGTTTTAAAAAATACACCCCAAAACCATAACAGGAAAACAAGTATGGCCTTTGTTTTCAATCAATTTTGGAAGACCTTAATCTGAAAAATCTATTTATAAATTAAAAGATATGCATATAGATGCTCTTACATGAATGCTTTTCTGTCTCAAAGCAGTGTCTAGCAATGAAATAGATGGAAAAAGTTTCCATCTCAGAGATGAGGTCAGCACCTCTACCCTATGGGTCACATATAGCTGACCACATGGTCTTATGAATAAAATTTCATTAAAATACAGTCACACTTTTCTCCTGACAGCCTTTTTTTTTTTTTCTTTTAAAAGCAGTAATAGGTATTTGCAGTAGAAAATAGATGGTCAGCAATTCTAAAATATTTATCGCCTGGCCATCTACAGAAGGTTTGCTCATCCTTGGATCAGAAAACTGTCTTTAACTAAGGAATGCACCTGGAGGGCTTACTGCTCCCTCCAGAGAGAGGGTCCATAGCTCAGAAAAATTTCTGTCTTCCGGTGGTGAATAACAAGTAATGATAAAAAATATTTTTCAACCAGGAATAATGAAAACTTTTAACTTTTTATGTATTTAATTTCTAGTTTTAAATAAAACAAAGTGAAAACTTTAATAGCATATTCATTAAAATGACCAGTTAGTCAAAATTTCACTCTAAAAATAGATATGATCAGATAGCCTTTTAAAGTATTAGAGGCTTACTTTTCTTTAATATTTCTTTCTTCTTCATGATTCCTCTCTACACTTAAGCTACCTGGGCATCCTATGGGAGAGTTAAATATATGTTATTATTCTTTTTTTGACTTTCATACAAGTTCCAGTTTTGCAATATATCCATCCTGAAGGTATCATGATTCCTTCCATAGTGAAGAGAGACGATATCACATAGTGAAGACAAAAAGCCCAAACTTACTCTTTACTCTCTGACTCCATTGCCTTCTTCTTTATAATTCATGTGCTATGTGGAAGACTTAGTTTGATTCTGTCTCAAATGTCTTCTCATTTGTCTCCACGTAACAGATTCTTTTTTCAATAATATAAGCTGTATACATTATTAGCAAGGAGTTGTTACCGGGGTAATATTTCTGACCACGTATCCTCCATCCATTTGTGACACATTGCTGGAGATTCTTAACCTACATGTACAGAACATTTGACCTTTAAAACATTGTGTGGACTACTGAACTTGTGCTCTCCCACTCTGTCCCACTAGACATGCTGTAAGAAGCACAACACACCCTTTTGGATTTCAAATGTTTACATCGCATGGCAGAGAAAAGCAATCCTAAATGTATTCTAAGAGGTTGGCTCTTTGAGGAAGACAGTGCAGCCAGTCCTGATGAGACCTGATAGGCTAAGGTCAGATGGAATGGGAGGAGTGCCTCCCCTATCAGTGGACTTGGAGAGGACATGAGGGAGGGAGTTTCGGATTGGGAGGTAACGAGGGAAGGGTCTACAGCTGGGATACAAAGTGAATAAACTGTAATTAAAATAAGAAAGAAAGAAAGAAAGAAAGAAAGAAAGAAAGAAAGAAAGAAAGAAAGAAAGAAAGAAAGAAGAGCAAAAAAAGAAGAGGTGACAGAGATTTAAGTAGAGTATGGCATTAAAATGGGGACGCATTGTTTCTGGGAGTGGAGATACCTGGCTTTCACTATATTTCACCCATCAGGTGTCATCTTGTAATTTCTTTTTTTAATTTTTTATTTTTCTTTATTAATTACACTTTACTCACTTTGTATCCCCCCTGTGGTTCCCTCCCTCCTCCCATCCCAATCCCTCCCTTCCTTCACCCTCTGCATGCATGCCCCTCCCCAAGTCCACTGATAGGGGAGGACTTCTTTTCCTTCCTTCTCATCCTAGTCAATTAGGTCTCATCAGGAGTGGCTGCATTGTCTTCTTCTGTGGCCTGGTAATGCTGCTTTCCCCTTTTGGGAAAGGAAATAAAAGAGCAGGCCAATCAGTTCATGCCAGAGAGAGTCCCTGTTCCTATCACAATGGAACCCACTTGAATACTGCACTGCCATGGGCTACATCTGTGCAGGGGTCTTAGGTTATCTCCATGCATAGTCCTTGGTTGGAATAGCAGTCTCAGAAAAGACCCCTGTGCTCAGATTTTTTTGGTTCTGTTGTTCTCCTTATGGAGTTCCTGTCCTCTACAGATCTTACTATTTCCCACTTCTTTCCTAAGATTCCCTGCACTCTGTCCAAAGGTTGCCCATTAGTCTCAGTATTCTACGTTGATAGTCTGCAGGGCAGAGCTTTTCAGGGTCCTCTGTGTCAGGCTCCTGACTTGTTCCCTCTTTTCTCCTTCTTCTGATGTCCAGCCTCTTTGCCTTTCTGGAAAGGAATTGAGCATTTTAGCAAGAGTCCTCCCTCTTGATTAATTTCTTTAGGTGTACAGATTTTAGTAGGTTTATCCTATATTATAGGTATATATGAGTGAGTATATACCATGTGCATCTTTCTGCTTCTGGAATAGCTCGCTCCGGATGATCTTTTCCAGATCCCATCATTTACCTGCAAATTTCATGATGTTCCTTGTTTTTTATTGCTGAGTAATATTCCATTGTGTAGATATACCACAATTTGTGCATCCATTCCTCCACTGAGGGGGATCTGGGCTGTTTCCAGCTTCTGGTTATTACAAATAAGGCTGCTACAAACATGGTTGAGCAAATGTCCTTATTGTATACTTGAGCTTTTTTTGGGTATATGCCTAGGAGTGGTATAGCTGGATCTTGAGGAAGCGCTATTCCTAGTTGTCTGAGAAAGCGCCAGATTGCTTTCCAGAGTGGTTGTACAAGTTTATATTCCCACCAGCAGTAGAGGAGGGTTCCCCTTTCTCCACAACCTCTCCAGCATGTGTTGTCTCTTGAGTTTTTGATCTTAGTCATTCTGATGGGTGTAAGGTGAAATATTAGGGTTGTTTTGATTTGCATTTCCCTGATGGCTAATGAGGATGAGCATTTCTTTAGGTGTTTCACTGCCATTCGATATTCCTCTGCAGAGAATTCTCTGTTTAGCTCTGTACCCCATTTTGTAGTTGGATTACTTGATTTTTTGCTGTTTAACTTCTTTAGTTCTTTATATGTACTGGATATTAGCCCTCTGTCAGGTATAGGATTGGTGAAGATCTTTTCCCAATCTGTAGGCTGTCATTTTGTTCTGAGGACAGTATCCTTTGCTTTACAGAAACTTTTCAGTTTCATGAGGTCCCATTTATTGATTGTTGCTCTTAGAGCCTGTGCTGTTGGTGTTCTGTTCAGGAAGTTGTCTCCTGTGCCAATGAGTTCAAGGGTATTCCCCACTTTTTTTCTAACCGATTTAATGTGTCCGGTTTTATGTTGAGGTCTTTGATCCACTTGGACTTCAGTTTTGTGCAGGGTGATAAGTATGGATCTATTTTCATTTTTTTTTACATGTAGACATCCAGTTAGACCAGCACCATTTGTTGAAGATGCTGTCTTTTTTCCATTGAATGGATTTTGCATCTTTGTCAAAAATCAGGTGTCCATAAGTGTGTGGATTTATGTCAGGGTCTTCTATTGGATTCCATTGATCCACCAGTCTGTTTCTATGCCAGTACCATGCAGTTTTTAGTATTGTTGGTCTATAGTACAGCTTGAGATCAGGGATGGAGATACCTCCTGAAGATCTTTTACTGTAGAGGATTGTTTTAGCAATTCTGGGTTTTTTGTTGTTCCATATGAAGGTGAGAATTTTTCTTTCAAGTTCTGTAAAGAATTGTGTTGGTAATTTGATGGGAATTGCATTGAATCTGTAGATTGCTTTTGGTAAGATGGCCATTTTTATTATATTAATCCTGCCAAGCCATGAGCATGGGAGATCTTTCCATCTTCTGATATCTTCTTCTAATTCTTTCTTCAGAGACTGGAAATTTTTTTTCATACAAGTCTTTGACTTGCTTGGTTAGGGTTACACCAAGGTACTTTATGTCCTTTGTGGCTATTGTGAAGGGTGTTGTTTCTCTAATTTCTTTCTCGGCCCTTTTGTCCTTTGTATACAGGAAGGCTACTGATGTTTTTGAGTTAAGTTTGTATCCAGCCAGTTTTCTGAAGGTGTTAATCAGCTGTAGTAGTTTCCTGGTAGAGTTTTTGGGGTCACTCAGGTATACTATAATATCATCTGCAAATAGTGATACTTTGACTTCTTCCTTTCTAATTTGTATCCCCTTGATCTCCTTCAACTGTCTTATTGCTCTATCTTGTAATTTCTTAACTGAGTTTTAACCATCAGTGCAGTTCTAAACTATCACTGCAATTTTTAATTTCTCCCAGGCTTTGCCATTCAAATGTGCATTGAGCTGGTGATCACAATACATGCCTGTAGTCCCAAGCCCCTCAGAGACAGATAGGAATTAAAAGCCAATGCTCACTTCAAAAGGATCTTGAGGTCATCATGGACCATTCTCAAAACAAAACAAAGTATTGAATCTCTTTCCAGACACAGATCTGTACCCTGAGCCTTATCTCACCTCCTTGGAACATCTGACCTCATTTCTTGCAAAATCTCAGTTGTGTAAAGCCTTAACTAAAATGTCCCTGAATTCATAGTTTTGAAGAAAACAATCTCCTCCTACATAACTATTGAAGTTCTGTATTTTTATTGTATTGATTTAAATCTTCATGTATGTCTTTATTCCCTCTCTGTGATGACATATCACTTTTATAATGTTACTGTTTGTCAGAGTTCTTGATATGTAATAGAAACTTGATGACTATTGTATTTATAGATTTGAAATGGACACTATCAGAGTGAGAAATAAGTTATTTATAGATAAGGCACTTAGAAAATTGGCTTTAACTCTAAGTCATTGCTGTTCCTCTGGCCTATTCATTTAACTTGGGAACACATTGTAACTCACTCTTTTTTCCCAAAATAAGCTCTTCAATTGCCTTCCACAGCTTTTTTTGTACATTGTCATCCAACAGTCTCTAGGTAGCAGCACTCACAGGTAATCATTTGAGTGGCGGGACTTATGGGCTCTTTATAGGAGTGCATGAAATAGTGTTTACCTTTGGGTTGTTGCTGACATCGACTTCAAGGCTTTTGGAAAATTGGCTCTTCAATTATATATTCCATTCAGTCAATAGCTTCCATAAATGTTTACTGCAATTGTCTGAAATATCAGTGTATGCTATATATGGCTTACCTTATCTCTCTTGTAAGATACCTAATTACATCAGAAAATAAGAAACTGATATTGCACCAGTTTTAACATCACAGGACCACTGAGAAATTAGGCTGATATAATCTTACCCAGCATCCCCTTCTGTGGAAGTGGATGGCAAAGAAAATTTTCCTACAGTCTAAATTCACTTTACTTTTTTAATGATTTCTTGCTTGTCTGGCGTATCTTTGCATAAAGGGTCAGAGGAGTTCATCCTCAAAGCAGTCCCAAGGCACTCCCAGGTGACACACGGTGCAGAGCTCTAAAAGGAGTTCAGCGTCCTTCAACTCTCTCTCTTACATTGATCTTCAACATTTATTCAATTGCCATTTAAAATCTGCGTCTGCATTTGTACATTTTCAATTCCAAGGGGTAAAGCCAACAGAAATCTGTCAGAAACGGGCCTTTTAAAAGCCTCTGTTAACAGCTGTTCTAGCAGCTGGCCCCACAGTCAGAGTGGAGTCTGCAAGTCATCCTGTCCCTTCTGCATGAAGTCTGACTTGACTGAACAGCTTTAAATGTCAGCGTTAGAATAGTTACAGATGGAAATGGCTTTTGAAAAAAAATGTATGGCTCCTCGTTTTGCAATTCATTCATCCATTCACTGCCTGTATTGAGAAGATTATAGGACTGAGGTGAAGAAACCATTAGCAGTTGTGTGTTTCGCAGAGGATCAGAATTAAATTAACTGTAGTCATTGAAAATAAAGATGATTGAAGTCTTAGTTGATAGCATGCTCTTCTCTCCTCAGGAAAAGGCTACCTATGAGCTTGATGTGGAGCACTTTCATGTATTTTAAGCCATAAATTTTATTTTATTCACATTTGACTTAAGCCATGTGAGTATTCAAGATACTATTATTTCTGTCTGTAAAACTGATGTGCCTTTGACTCTGTCCCTGCTATATAACAAAGTGAAGCAGCACACAGGGCTTATAAAAACTACTATGGAGTTTCAATAGTTTGGGTTGAACTGTCCACATACCCAGAAAAGGATTTGACTTTATTATTGAGCAAGGCTAAGTAATCAATAGTAGAGTTAATGGAGAGTGGTTTTTCACTGATATAAGTACTAAGATGGAGAATATCATTTTTCATAGGCATATCAGGATTATAAATGATTTATCAGAACATTAATGAGGACAAATCTATGAAAGCAGCTATTCCATTTTGTGATTCTTAGCTATCTATGAAATGTATTGTAGTCTTTCTAAATAGAGAGCGTTAGAGAGGGCATGTTGCTAAAACTTAGAGTACTTATTTTTATAGTGTTATCTCAGTGGAATTTATAGAATGTCAAACAATTGTAGATAATGGAAATGATGTGTCAAGAGACATATGTGGTCCTCATTGAAGAAATAAGTAAATAAGAAATAAGAAATAAATAAACATAGTTCAAACACAGTCTTAAAAAACTCTCAAACTTGTATCCCTGATCTCTCCAAGACTTTAAACATGAATGGGTATTGGATTTTGTTAAATGCTTTTTAACATCTAAGGAGATGATCATGTGTTTTTTTTTTTCACCTTCAGTTTGTTCATGTGGTAGATTACATTGATGGATTTCCATTTATTGAACTGCCCCTGCATACCTAGGATAAAGTCTACATGGTCACGGTGGATGATATCTTTTATGTTTTTGGATTCAGTTTTTAAGCATTTTATTGAGGATTTTTGCATCGATGTTCATAAGAGAGATAGATCTGAAGTTCTTTTTTTTTTTTGTTGGGTCTTTGTATGGCTTAGGTATGAAAGTGACTGTGCCTTCATAGAATGAGTTTGGTAATGTTCTTCTCTTTTTTGTGGAATAGTTTGAAGAGAATTGGAGTCAGCTCTTCTTTAAAGTCTGGTAGAATTCTGCGCTGAAACTGTCTGGTTCCCGGCTTTTTTTGGAAGGGAGACTTTTGATGACTGCTTCTATTTCCTTAGGGGATATGTGAATATTTAATCTATTTATCTGATTTGAATTAATTTTAGTAAATGGAATCAATCAAGAAAATTGTCCATTTCGTTTAGATTTTTAAATTTTGTGGCATATAGAATTTTGAAGTATGACGTAATGATTTTTTGGATTTCTTCAGTGTCTTTTGTTATGTCCCCCTTTTCATTTCTGATTTTGCTGATTTTGATAGTTTCTCTCTGCCTTTTAGTTAGTTTGGCTAAGGGTTTGCCTATATCAAATGAAAAAGGAACACTTAAAGAAATTTTTAACATCCTTAGTTATCATAGAAATGCAAATCAAAACCACCCTCAGATTTCACCTTATGCCCATCAGAATGGCTAAGATAAAAACTCAAGAATCAATACATGCTAGAGAGGATGTGGAAAAAGGCGAACCCTCTTCCATTGCTGGTGGAAATGCAAACTTGTAAAACCACTTTGGAAATCAATCTGGCACTTTCTCAGACAATTAGGAACAGTGCTACCTCAAGAATCAGCTATAGCACTCCTAGACATATATCCAAAAGATGTTCAGGTATATAACAAGGACATTTGCTCAACCATGTTTGTAGCAGCTTTATTTGTAAAAAGCCAGAATCTAGAAACATCCCAGATGTCCCTGAACTGAGGAACGGATATAGAAATTGTGGTACATTTACACAAACGACCCTGAGATTTCATCTTATACTCATCAGAATGGCTAAGATCAAAAACTCAAGTGACAACACATGCTGGAGAGGTTGTGGAGAAAGGGAACCCTCCTTCATTACTGGTGGGAACTTAAAATTGTGCAACCACTTTGGAAATTAATCTGGTACTTTCTCAGAAAATTAGGAATAATGCTACCTCAAGATCCAGCTATACCACTCCCAGGCATATATTCAAAATATGCTCAAGTATACAACAAGGACATTTGCTCAACCTCGTTTGTAGCAGCTTAATTTGTAATAGTCAGAACCTGGAAACAACCCAGATGTCCTTCAACTGAGGAATGGATGCAGAGATTGTGGGACATTTGCACAATAGACTACTACCCAGCAATTAAAAACAAGGAAATAATAATGAAATTTGCGGGCAAATGGCGGGAACTAGAAAATATCATCCTGAGTGAGGTATCCCAGAAGCAGAAAAACACACATGGTATATACTCACTTATAAGTGGATATTAGACATATAATATAGGGTTAACATACTAAAATCTGTACACCTAAAGAAGCTAAGCAAGAAGGAGGACCCTGGGTAAGATGATCAATCCTCATTCAGAAAGGCAAATGTGATGGACATCAGAAGAACGAGAAAACAGGGAACAAGAAAGGAGCCTACCACAGAGGGTCTTTGAAAGACTCTACCCAACAAGATATCAAACTAGATGCTGAGACCCATAGCTAAAAAACTTTGGGCGAAGAGCAGGGAATCTTACGAAAGAAGGGGGAGATAGAGCTCCAGAAGGAGAGCAACAGAACCAAAATATCTGGGCACAGGGGTCCTTTCTGAGATTTATACTCCAACCAAGGACCATACATGGAGATAACATAGAACCTCTGCACAAATATAGCCCATTGCCGCTCAGTGTCAAATTGGGTTCCCTAGTAATGGGAACAGGGACTATCTCTGACATGAACTCAGTGGCCTGCTCTTTGGTTACCTCACCCTGAGGGGTGAGTAGCCTTATCAGGTCACAGAGGAATACAATGCAGCCTGTCTTGATGAGACCTGATAGGCTAGGTTCAGATGAAATGGGAGAAGGACCTCCCCTATCAGTGGACTTGAGGAGGGTCATGGGAGGAGATGAGGGAAGGTGGAATTGGAAGGGGATGAGGGAAGAGGGCTAGAGCTGGGATACAAAGTGAATAAACAGTAATTTATAAAAAAATGATAATTAATTTTTTAAAATCTCTCAAACTGTGCACCTCTCTATCTGTCCTCCTGATTTCATCTTACTATGTTTTTTTCCTATTTTCACTCCCTCTCAACTGGTTGCTTGCTCTGCCTCTTGACCTACTGTTGACTTTAGTTAATCTTGTTTACAATATCCAAACAGAAAGCTCTTGGATTAAAGGTGTATGCTAGGGCTGAGCCACACCACAACTAGAAACATGTTTTTCCAGTAAGCAACACATTCTCAGGGTTCATAGCATGATCAAATATTCTGTAACACCCAGTTCTGAGGTGAAGCTACGAGGAATGGCAAAGCCTTTCTATGCTGTGAATGAGAATGTTGACAATGTGTGCAGAAAGCATTCACCCTAGCTCTCTCCCCTGCCTATTTATGGCCTGAAAATTGCTCTCTTAAAGACTGCTCCTACGAAGATTAGCTAACTCTGCCACCTTGATTCAGCCATACACCTTTAAACCTGCTCCCTTGATTGAGGTGAATGCAATATTCCTGCCTTTTTGTTCAGGAATATGTCACAAACATGGTGAGCTTAGAAGGAAGCTGAGACTTCTCAGGAAACCCATTCCACCTGATCCCAGCTTCTCTGTGTATTAGTGTTTATCTTGCATTTCCTTACTACCTGAGTGAGGTCCATTCCTGAAGCCATGCTGGAAATGGCACATATATAATAAAAAAAAACTACAACACTAAGCACTGATGTTGAAGCAATAGTCACAATATCCACATTATAGAATCACCATACAGATAATATGGCGATTAACTACTAATAAGAGATGAATAATGCTAATCAGACAATAGAGAGAGTCATTTAATTCTCTATGCAAATTCAAGATGAATACTGGTAAGTGATGTTGACAAGCTCTCTTCTTTGAGAACTATGTATTGTTCTCTGGAAAACACGTAAGTACTGTATTATATCTGATTTCCTATAGAGAATGGTGAAATACCTAAGAAAAGTTAAAATAACAACAGGTAGGGATCAGGGTAAGTTTTCTGTAGAAGTAGGTTTCAAAATGTGGAGAGAACATGAATAAACGAAGCCCTTTTTTATAAAGATGAAGCCACTCTGTGCAATACAAAAGACGAGGAAGGAAAGCATTGTGTAGCCTTAACATCTAACTATCCAAAGTCCCCATGAGTTCCCATGCCATGCTCCACATTCATATACACCTCCTATGGTAACCACATATTGGGAATCGGTTCTACTCTTAGTTTATGTTCCTAGCATGCAATCCCCCTTTTCATCATATCATGGGCCCTTCTCATCCCACACAGCTCTGCGCTGGCTCTCTGTCCTCTTGAATTTTGTGCAATCACTGTTTTGTCTCTCCCAGCTGTCCCACAACACCATTTTCATCTCTCCTTTACCACAATTTGTAGGACTTATTCAGTGATCTACCTTTCACAAATACGTTTATCTATCTTTTATTCTCTTAAGAAAAGGATAACCATGATTTCTCTGTTGTGTGCATTTTTTTATTCCTAAATAAAACATTTTATATACTGAAGGTTTTCTTAGCTACCTGACAATATAAATGTCAAGAGGTCTTAAGATAATGATACTTCTTATATAGACTCAATTAATCTATGTATACACTATGTAATTTGAAGAAACTGACCAGGAATTGGTTATTGGACATTTGAACTATATTAGTCTAAATTAAGGTACACTGTAGGCATAAAACATATTACATTGCTGGACACAAAATATCAGTATTTCTGTAACTTTCAATTGATCATATGTTAATGGTTTTATGTATTAAATTTAAATGACAAAGTATTGAATTTATTTTATCATTTTGAGACAAGGTCTGGATACATAGCACAGATTGGCCTTGAACTGTTGCTACCTGTGCCTCAATCCCCCCCAGTTGTTATGGTTACAGAAATATATTGCCATGTTTCTTTTTGCTATCTCTAACTCTACAGCTAGTGACCCCTGGGTCAAAACTCAGGCTTTCACCAGATTTTTTTTGGTAGATATAAAACAAACAAACAAACAAAATATATATCCAGTACCACCATCAAAATAAAAAAAAAATGCTTCTCTAAGTATTTTTTTAATTCTTCAATAGAATAAAAGAAAGGATTAAGAAAGGATTAGAGATGACCAATACTTACACTGTCTTGGCCTATCAATTTCATTGGCTAACTCCCTTGTTTCCAATGGATGTTAAAAAGTAGAGCCAAGTTCACTCATTTACGTTTGTTTGGAAATTTCTTTATACAGGAGATGGTGTTACAGTCCTATAGGGAATATTTTTTTCTTTGAAATATTTGGATCTACAGTTGACTTACTCTATGGAACTCACTCTATAGTGGAATGTATAAAAATGGAAAATTGACAGTAATTGTTACCAGGCTTTGGAATGAGGTCAGTAAAATGAAATAAACAGTAGCCACAATTTTATTGCTCTTGTCTGTTCGTTTTATTTTCATTTATTTATTTTTGAGAGAGTGTCTCCATGCATATCTCTGGATGTCCTGGAACATAGAAACTCACTATGTAGATGAGGCTGACCTTAAACTCACAGAGCCCACCCTGCCTCTGCCTCTTGAGTGCTAAGATTAAAGGTGTATGCCACCAGACTGGCTGTTCTTGTTTTTTCAAATTGCATGTTAAGTATATATATTTTTTACTATCTATTTTATTGAGTGTAATTATAATACATTATTTCTTGTTTTCTTCTCTTCCTTCTTATCTCTCCTGTTCCCCCACCCTGCTCCTTCTCATTTTCATGACCTCTTTTTATTTAATTACTATTGTTATAAGCATATGGGCACAAACACATACATGCACAAAATATATAAATACAAAGTGCTGAGTCCATTTAGTGTTGTTTGTATGTATATGTTATTGGATAATCAGTTAGTCCCAGCGGAAGACTAATTTTCCTTCTTTTCCCAGTTGATAATTGCTTGTAAAACTTGTTCTAGGATTAGGGAACTGTGAGATTGCTCCCATCTATTTTAGGAGGGGAACTGGTGTTGGGATTGTTCCAGTCATGTTTAGGAAGCCATGTTGTTGAGTTTTCCCAGTACAGCTCCCATGGTGTGTCTAGAAGACACTGTTTTCGATTCTGTTGGATTTTTTTAATGTTTTTTTTTAATTTTAATTTTATTTTAAAGTACACTTTATTTACTTTGTATTGCCCCTCTAGTTCCCTCCCTCCTCCCCTCCCAATCCCTCCCTTCCTCCTCCTCTCCACGTATGCCCCTCCCTAAGTCCACTGATAGGGGAGGGTTTCTTTTTCTTCCTTCTGATCCTAGTCTGTTAGGTCTCATCAGGAGTGGTTACATTGTCTTCCTCTGTGGCCTGGTAAGGCTGCTCCCCCCTTCAGGGGGAGGTGATTAAAGAGCAGGCCAATCAATTCATGTCAGAAGCAGTCCCTATGCCCATTACTATAGAACCAACTTGGACACTGAACTGCCATGGGCTACATATGTGCAGGGGTTCCAGGTTATCTCCATGCATGGGTACTTGGTTGGAATATGAGTCTCAGGAAAGACCCCTGTGCTCAAATTTTTTGGTTCTTTTGCTCTTCTTGTGGACCTCCTGTCCTCTCCAGATCTTACTATTTCCCCCTTCTTTCATAAGATTCCCTGCACTCTGCCCAAAGTTTACCCATAAGTCTCAACAACTGCTCCGATAGTCTGCAGGACAGAACCTTTTAGAGGCCCTCTGTGGGAGACTCCTAACTTGTTTCCTGTTTTCTTCTTCTTCTGGTGTCCATCCTCTTTGCCTTTCAGGATGGGGATTGAGCATTTTAGCCAGAGTCCTCCCTCCATATTAGTTTCATGATGCACATGCTGGAGAGGTTGTGGAGAAAGGGGAACCCTCCTCCACTGCTGGTGGGAATGTAAACTTGTACAACCACTCTGGAAATCAGTCTAGCACTTTCTCAGACAACTAGGAATAGTGCTTCCTCAAGATCCTCAAGACCACTCCTAGGCATATATCCAAAAGAGGCTCAAGTACACAAAAAGAACATTTGCTCAACCATGTTTTTAGCAGCTTTATTTGTAATAGTCAGAAGCTGGAAACAACCAAGATGCCCCTCAACTGAAGAATGGATATGGAAATTGGGGTACATCTACACAATGGAATATTACTCAGCAATGAAAAACAAAGAAATCATGAAATTTGCAGGTAAATGGTGGGAACTGGAAAGGATCATCCTGAGTGAGCTATCCCAGAAGCAGAAAGACACACATGGTATATACTCACTCATATAGACATATAATATAGGATTTTTGATAATAATGAAATTACTACACTACACTGTTGATTGACTCACTCAATACACACTTCAACATCATTGTCATGATACTTTCTCCAATTAAATGTGTCCAGTAAAACAATTAGAGTCACTGAAATATAAGTTGAAGTCTAATGAGGATTTCAGAAAGTGTTCTGCCCCACGCTTACGTCTTTTCCTTGTTTTTACTTGTACACCTCATAAGTTTTTGGTCTGCACTGTGAAAAGGATTCCCAAGCTCTATTGATTGTCATAGCTGAAAATATCAAAGACAAATAAATTTATTCACACATTTAAAAAAATCAGCAACTACTTATCTGACTTACTCTTTTTTACATAAACCTTCCTTTTAACTCAAATGTAGAGTTTTTGTTAGGTTCTGGATTGTGCCCATTGTAGATGGACATCGTTAATGACCTCATAAGGTAAATGTAGTCCATATACAAACAGTATGCTGTGATGTAAGAGAAGGTAGACAGGAAGAAAACCCAAATCAATGGGTTGTAAGGCCAGAGAAGAAAATATGGTCTAAAAAGTACACAGATCATGGCTATATTGAAAGGAAATATTCATAAGATAAATGCTCTTTCTAGTCAATTTTTCCATTTTTCTGAAGCAGAGCGAAAACGAGGAGAATGCTGGATTTGGTCTGAGATAAAGTGATGCCTGAGAATCAGTAGACTGAGCGGAGTGTGGAGAAGTGTGCCCGATTGCAATGGAAAGGGGGACAAATGGAAGGAGATGTGAAGGGGAGACAAATGGAAGGAGGACAGAGTGCTTACATTTATCCTTTAAGAAGGCAGGACAGTAGGAAAACAGTTTAGTTGAAACCATACTGAAGCTAAGTTTTCTTTAGCTTTAACATAACTTTAATAATAATAATAATAATAATAATAATAATAATAATAATAATAAAAACAGTAGGAAGAGAATGTTTAGAGACAAGAAGTCAGTGGTGATTGAGGGTCGAAAATAAATCACAGCCAAGAATCTGTCAGATATGTCTAATCTTTTGACATTGTGACACAACATTTTCATCTACAAAGTTCCCGCTCCTAAAACGGTGGAATTGAAATTAAGGGAATAAAATCTCACTATGTTTTAAGTAAGTATAGACCGTTCTTGTTGGACCCTATTCACCGCTGTCCTGGTATGCTTGGGTCACAGATTGAGGACTCCTGGGAACATGTCCAGAGGAAGGACATCCATATCTTTCTGGGAAGAAAGAGTGGGCATGGATACAGCTATGTTGCCATGGGAAACAGAGCTGCAAGGCAAATACTTCTCACTCACTTTGTTAAAGCTTTGCTAGGAAAATAGAACAGAGTGACGTACACCTTCAGAGGATTTACAGGGGTCTGACTGGACACATGACGATAAGATTGGACAAGGAGCATTGCACACCGCAGGGCCTAATACAGGGATGCAAAGCCAGCAGAATACCGAAGCGGCAGTGGGAGCACTGAGCTATTTCCTTTTGCTTTGGCTCCAGAGACTGGCCAGAACTGAGTCTCTGAGGGCAAGAGCTTGAGGTCCATTACCCTTGCTTTCTCCTGGTGTCCATCAATTCATGGTTTTTATAAAATCACACAGTGGAAGGAGTATCAGGGAAGCAGAAGGGTTGGTATTACAGGACAAGAGATACCCTGAGTGGAGCAAAGGGTGTGGCACACTACAGAGGTGGCGAGCGGGGAACAGAGAGTCCCATTGCTGTCCTGCTTCACTGGGAGTAGACTGTGCCTCATGGCAAGGGCCTCTCACACGTCTGGGTTAGCTCTTTGCTCTCTGTCAAACATGGTTCAGGACAAAAGCATATTCTCAGAGGCCCCAGAACAGATCATAGGCAGCTCTAGGTACATTAATGTAGACATTGAATTACATAGAACGGTTACCCGTGTCAGTTTGTAACATCTGTACATGGCTCTGTGTTTTCCAATTTGTAGTTTTTAATCCCATAATAATAAATCCTATTGTGGAGTCTGTGGTGAAACCTAATTTAGAACAGTGTTTTAAATTTTGGATGATTTTTTTTTTATATAGTTATACTTTACACTAAAATGGTTAGCATACATTTAAGTAAGATAAATACTACTCAGGCATCACTTAATGTATTCCGGAGACAGGAACCTTTCAGCAATGTCTACGCCGTGTGAATATTGGTGTGCTCGTGCAAAACAGTACGGTGAAGACCAGAGGTACACCGCTGTCACACGGCAAACTGTCTGATTAAATAAAAGTCCACTCTAACACATCATGCTATGACTGTACCATGGCTACAGTGTCACCAGTAGGAGGAAATTTTTACCTCCATCATAATCTTATGAGACCACAGTGGTATCATGTGTCTGTCGTGTGCCAAAACGTGAGTGATTGCACGTTCTCAAAGTTCGACCATCACAGTTTCTGAATCCTCTTACAGAATTCTTGGCAGGAAGTTGAGAACCCAGGTGACCCCCAGGAGCAGCATGTTCCTATGTCTCCCCATCAGTGAATGAGAAGAGGCTTTTTCCCAAAGACAAAGCATGCCTTCTGAGCTGTTGCCCTAGTCTGTGGGTTTCATCAGCAATGAGCAGGAAGGGAATGCCCTTGCTCAACTCAGAATGAGTGAGACAGCAGTCAAACTTGCCCAACTCGCTCACCTTGTTTAAAGTCTCGTACTAGGGTGTGTCCCTTACCTCAGCACACCACCCTCTGGGGGAAAGATCACCTAAGCCAGCAAGTCTCTGACTAAACCCGCAATTCCTTCCACAGCAAGTTTTGTAGGAAACCCATGAGGCACTTGTTAGGACTCACTAGAGTTCTGGCAATTCTTTGCTATGAAAATGCAATTCAGGGAAGTGTGGACCTGTTCTACCAGATGTGGTGTGTGAGAAGTTCTCCACTCCCAGGGAAGAGCAGCCTGGAACAGTTGAGGGTGTCATTGAAAGGAGAACTAGATAACAGATAAAACAGCACCTGTTCCTTCTGATTGGGGATTTCCAGCTGTGGAAGGGCACTCCTACCTGATGTGAGAAGTAGAGTCTGGTACAGCTCCTGAGGATGATTCCCTACAGGAGTGGTAGTTTTAGCCTATTCAGCCTTGAACTGCTCTCCAGCTTAAGAGTCCATTAGTAAATGCACTGCCCAGCATTTCTTTGGCTTTATTTTCTATCAGAAATTAGTGGGCATGATTGCTTTAGAAAATGGTTCTCAGGTCAGCTTATGTATGAGAAAAAACATGGTAGGCATATATGTTCTATACATTTATATGGCATATTCTAGCATATTAAAGCTTTAAGAAAGTCTGGTTTTTAATCAAATGTTTTCCAAATGTTCCTAATGCAGAACTGGTTTGTACTGTTCAAGGTATCTCAAAGATAATTTTATGGTATTTTGTTTTAAATTCTGTGTAATGTAGTAAAGAGAGACGATTCATAGTATCTAACAGTTATAGGTGATTTATTGCCATAATAATGTGTTTCCCAGCAGCAATCTAAATTTTGTCTGTAGGGGTCAAAAAATGTATGAAACCATGCCTTAAAATACATTTTTTAGTCAGAAGTGACATATGTCTTCAGTCTCAGCACTCAGGAATCATGGCAGGCTGACTTTGTGAGTTCAAGTCCAATCTGGTCTACACAATGACTTCCAGTCCTGTCAAAGCTATTTGGTGATGCCTGTTTCAAAACCCACCAACCAAAGAAAACAACAACAACAAATCTTAAAAGACTAGTGCAAAGTGAATAAGTTGTAATAAATAAAAAATTTAAAAAAAATAAAGGAAAAAATAAAAAGACTAGCACATCCTCCTAAGATAAGCTTTCATGTACTATTTGTCTCTAAGATATAAAGTATAATTCAATTCATTTGCTGTATTCTCTATAGCTTTCTGAAGGTAAGGGTATAACCAGTGTGTATGCGTGTGTGTGTGTGTGTGTGTGTGTGTGTGTGTGTGTGTGTGTGTGTCTGTGTATCTGTGTGTGAGAAACAGAGACAGAGAAAGACAGATGGAGAGAGTGAGATACGGAGACAGAGATACAGAGAGACTGATTTTTGCTTGCTCAGAGTCTGTGGAACTGAAGGAGGGGTGGGATCATATGTTTCAAAGTTACCACATGCCTTATTACTGTAGAAGCTACTCATGAATGACAGCAGCGGGCATTTTAGTCATAAAGTAGAAATGATGATGGACTTTAGGTCCAGAACCTTATGCTGAAATAGCTTTTATGAATCATCAACGTCTTTAAAAATAATTTTCTAAAAGCATATTGGTGTACTGGATTTGGTACTGGGATAGATAAATGCATTAATGGAAAAAGTAAGTAAAATCCAAAGGCATTTTTAGTTTGGATAAAGACACCATGATCAGGTGGGATTTTTAACATTAGAAGAAGCCAGTTGAAGCTACACACAGACTGTAGTATACTTGAAAATATTCTATGGGTTTTATTTTTCCCAAAAGAAAAGATATTTCTCTTAAAACCTTGAGCAGGACGGAAGACATAATAGTTTCTTTTTAGGAGTCTATGAATCATGGCAAGCGTACTTCATAAAGTCACCCTAAAGCATACTGTGAATGAAGTGTCATTGAATAAACTTAAAAGATAAAGGAAGGAAGGTTAGCCAGGCCTGGTGGCGTGCACACCTTTAATGTCAGCACTAGGGAGAGAGTACAAGAAGCAGGCAGATCTCTGTGTGTTCCAGGCCTGCTTGGTCTACATAGTGAGTTCAAGGAGAGTTGGTTAGACCCTGTCTCAAAACAAGAAAGAAGAAAAGAAGGAAAGAAGGAAAGAAAGAAAGGAAGGAAGGAAGGAAGGAAGGAAGAAAGAAAGAAAAAAAGAAAAGAAAAGAAAAAAAAGAAAAGAAAAGAAAAGAAAAGAAAAGAAAAGAAAAGAAAAGAAAAGAAAAGAAAAGAAAAGAAAAGAAAAGAAAAGAAAAGAAAAGCAGGTAGTTGTAGTGGAAAGCCACCTGAAGCAGTCTTTTTTAAAACTCTACTTTATTTGGGGTGTTTAGGCCTATACCTCTTTTCCACCAACTACCCCAACCTTAAGTAGGAAGAGAAAAGGTTAGTGGATAGAGGGGGCCCAGACCCCTTTACGTCTCCCAGGTATTTAGGGTCAAGAGATTCTTTTTTATGGTTCTATACCAATCTCTGTTAACTGAAGATGCAGCTAGCAGTCTCCCCATGCCACTGCTCCTCCAAGTGTTTCTTTTATCTGCTCCAAACTGCCGCACTGTCTCTGGTCTCTGCTCCATGCCACATGCCAACACACACCAACACTGAACAGTACACCAAGGCTGCCAAACACCACTCCAGAACTCCACCACATGGTCTGTTTCTCAGATTCATTTTTATACTATCAGAATCCTAGACCATGCCTCTTTCTGTGTGACATGTGGAAGAGTCTTACCAGCTGGCAAAGATCATGACCTACACATGACAATGAAAAGCTGTGGACAAACTATAGCTCAATTGAAATCCCACACTTAAGATTAAAACAAAAGCATATTTTCATAACATACAAAGAAACCCAAAACATCCTTTACGGGTGGTTATCCTTGGCACTATAATTTCTCTTATGGAGATTATTCTCATTAAAAAAAAAAAAGTCTTTGATAAGCACCATAGAAAAGAGCTGAAAATCAGAGTCAAGCCAAGAAAAGTAATTCTGTAGGATAATCATTTTGGGTTCTTAGATGAAGGAGGAAAATGTGATAAGAAACAGGAAGAAGAGAGGGATATGAAAGACACAGTAAAGGAGCTTGGGGCAGCAAAGCTAATCAGGAGGAGCACATCAGTGAAACATTTTAGCAAGAAATGAGGAAGTTATTTAAAACAAAGAGCTGCCATTACTTTTCAACTTTCACTAGTTTGTGTGTTTGAGTTATTCTGCTTGAAGGAAGCAGGTCAGGGGCTTGACATGAAAAGCATGAATAAAGGCTAGTGTTTTGAGTGACTGGACAGAGTGAATGGCATTGGAAAACTCATCAAACTTAAGATAAAACCCATGAATAACAAAAGTGAGTCTGACCACCACATCATAGTCATTACCCAACTGACCATCAGGGAAATTGACTGGCATTTGTCACACAGTTAAGGAACAAGTTCAATTTTATTTATTCTTAAGAGATGGTATATCAAACTAAACAAATGTGAGTTAGGCTTCTGATTTTGATGACATTTTCCAGTGACTAATGTGAACTGGTAATGGTTCCAAATAAGGTTTTCCTCATATTATTCACAGAGGTCATGAATAGACTCTCAGATGTGGCCAACACCTACACTTCATTGGATCATATGATGTTTAAAGAAATACATATTTTTTTTTTCTAGCAAAGATGCTAATTTCTAACTTCTTAGATGCTAGGACACAGGGTCCCTCTCCAAAGACTGACAGTGGGCTCCACTGAGGTAAACATCCACATAGCTCATTGAGCATAGAGAAGTCGAGCTGGTGCCTGCATTGGACCCAACACCCTAGGTTCCAGTCTCTTTGGCATGGGAGGGTATTATGTATGCTGTCAAAAGAGAAACCTGGACAATAACCCAGCCATGGAATCCCCAACCTACAATCTGTCCTTCCAGTGAGAGGTGTTGGGGCCTCGGGGGTACAGAATTCATGGGAGTGGCCAACCAATGTCTGATTTGACTTGAGGCCCATGACATAAGGAGAGGGAGTCCATGTTTTACACTGCCTGGATGGCCAGACATGGAGACTGGATAGCTCAGAGACCTAGGGTAGAACCAAACAAGACAGGTCAAAAGAAAAAAAAAAATCAGTTAAATGATCCCTAATGATATTCTGCTAAGCACATAGATTTTTTTTTCTTTTTTTTTTTGTATTTTATTTTTTTCTTATCAGTTACATTTTATTAACTCTGTACCCCAGCCGTGTCCCGATCCCTCATTCCCTCCCCGTCCCTCCCTCCCTCCCTCCTCTCCACCGTGCCCCTTGCCAAGTCCACTGATAGGGGGGACCTCCTCCCCATTCATCTGATCCTGTTTTATCAGGTATCTTCAGGACTGGCTGCAAAGCTCTCCTCTGTGGCCTAACAGGACTGCTCCTCCCTTGGGGGGTGGGGAGGCCAAAGAGCCAGTCATTGAGTTCCTGTTAGAAATAGTCCTTGTTCCCCTCACTATGGGAAACCAATTGGTTACTGAGCTACCACAGGCTACATCTGAGCAGAAGTTCTAGGTTACATTCATACATGGTCCTTGGTTGCATATCAGTCTCAGAAAAGACCCTGTGCCCAGATATGTTTGGTCCTTGTGGAGTTCCTATCCTTTCCTCATCAGACTAACTCCCCTTCTTTCTTATGATTACCTGTACTCTGCCAAAGGTTTGGTCATGAGTCTTTGCTTTGAAAACACTGCTAGCACATAGATTTTTACCTTGTCCAGTCAGCATCAGAGAAGCTTCCTCTGGAAGCAGATTAAAGTGGATACAGAGACCCATAGCCTGATATTGTGCAGAGAGAGAGAGAGAGTCTAAATTAGAGGTCACTATAGGGTCCCTCCCCTTAAAGCTTGAGCCCCCACAAAAGAGGAAGAAGAAGGACTATAGAAATCAGAGAAGTTGGAGGATGCCAGGAGAACATGAACAACCAAATCAACTAAGCAGGGCTCATACGGGCTCACAGAGACTAAAGTGGCAAGCATGGGCCTTGCAAGGGTCTACACCAGGTCTACTGCATATGATATGGCTGTTCACCTGGTGTTTTGTGGGACTCCTAAGAGCTGGGATTCTTTTGCATGCTCTTAGGACTCTTTTCCTCCTGTTGGGTTACATTATTCAGCCTTGATACAAGAGCTTTTGACTTGTCTTATTGTATCTTGTTTTGTCATTTTTCTTTTGGTTGTTGTCTCTTGGAGACCTGCTCTTTTCTCAAGAAAAACAGAGGGGAATTTAGAGGAGAGGGGAGGGTGGGGGCTTCGGAGAGGAATGGAGGGAGGGGAATCTGTGGTTGGGATGTATTGTAAGAAATAAGAATATATTTTCAATTTAAAAATTAATAATTTCATTACACTTCAAAACCAACCAAAAAAAACATAAATAAATAACAAACAGACAAATAAATCCCCTCCCTTCCTACCAAAAAAATGAAATAAAGAAAGAAAATTTGGAGTAAAGGCAGCAGGGAGCCCATGTTTCCTGTCACTGAGATGGCTGAGACTACACAGAGAATACTCTCTTAGGGCCTGAAAGCAGGTACACACCGGTTTAAACACCCCCCGCACTGCCTGGGGCTTTACACTGAGGGACTTTACATTTATTTCACTGCCAAGGCCATTTGAGCTGGCAACCATAGCTCTGCTAACATTTCCTTTCTAATAGAGCTAACAATCATTAACAAGAGCACTGCATACATGGTTCTATGCATTACATATACTTTATAGAGAAGCCATGCAAGGTCTGGATTTAGATGTACAGATCTTTATGTTTGAATCCTCCACTTACAGATTCTATTTCCACTTGAACTTGCTTCTACAAATCACTTATATACATATATGTATATACATATACATAAAACCTAACATAATGGATATAACAAAAGCAGGGGTTTGTATTTGTGTTATCATATTTACAGTTGAACTAACCGGTATCCTTCTCTGTGGAAGAAGACAGTTAGTACAGCTTTATGGCTTTGGAAGGGTCGACTACCATGTTATGTCACTGATATACACCAGGTTTTACTATGTGATTTCTTATTCATAATTTCCATTGCCTTCAGCTTCAGTGACATCTTAAATTTTACCCAAATGGATATATGGAAAAGACTAACTTGGAGAAAGATTATTTTCATTGTAGTGAAGAAAAATGATTTGTTAGTTACAGTGCCAGAGGTTGAAACTGGACCTTGCACTTCATAGACAAATTCCACAACGGACCTACATACGCAGCCCTGCATGATATGACCTGTCTTATTTTATAAATCTGTTTTTTTTGTTTTGTTTTAAGATAGAGTCTCATCATGTAACTGTGGCCATCATCAAATTTTACATGTGTCAACCAAACCATGTTATTTTTTTTTCCCTTTTGGAGGATACTGGAGATGAAATCCAGGGCTTTGTGTGTGCTAACTAAGTGATCTGTCACTGAACTCTAGCTGCAGCTCAGTGTTCTGCTTTTTGTTTGTGTTAGTTTTTGTTTGTTTTGCAATATGCATGTTAAAGGCAAGTTTAAATGAACATGGTAGTTGAAACTTCAATTAGATTAAGCTAAATTACACTAACATTTCATGGAAATGAATCACTGTTATGACACAACTCCTTGTCTTAACATTGTTCTTAGGTCTGGATCTTAAAGTCTAGATCATGTTGATCAAGGTAAGAAATAGAATTTTATAATGATTATCTTAGTTTATTTTCAATTGCTATGATAAAAGAAACCATGACCAAGGTAGCTTATGAAGAAAAGTTTTAATATGGGGCTTACAGTTTCAGAGGGTTAGAGTCCATGACCATCATGGAGGGGAGCATGGTTGCAGGCAGGAAAGCAGAATTCTGGAGCAGTGGTTAAGAGCTCACATCTTGAGACACAACCATGAGACAGAAAATGTGAGTCATTTGAAACCTCAAAGCACAACCATCGTGACATACCTCCCCCAACAAGACCATACTTTCTGATCCTTCACAAACAGTTACACCAGCTGGTGATCAAACACTTCAAACATATGAGCCTATGGAGGCCATTCTCATTCAGCTCAGCACAGGCATAGAAGATGATGCAAAGAGTTACAGAATTAAGTGCTGATTCCATCTTTTCTACCCATGCCAACAAGCACTTTTCATCAGTAATCCCATTTCTCTAGGTTAGCTCGTACTGTGTTACTCTACTCTGGCCATGAAGATATAAGTTTTAATTAATTATCTTTCAAAAAATCCCACAAAGGTTATTATTGGCATATTGAAAACAACAAACAAAGAAACTATAAAACCTAAATATAAATTTAATAATGAAGAGAATTGTTTCCCAATTGTTTTTACTAATATGAGGTGAACTATCAAAGAGACACTATAGAAATAGAAACTATATAAATAAACAATGTTTTGAATTTAAGTAGGTCTAAATGTTTGCTCTGTGTGACACTATGTAAGTTGCATGGTCCATGTCCTTGTTTGCGCCAATAGATCAAAGAAGTAGGCAAAAGAGGAAATGTACTATACATATCAGACATGGGGTCCCCTGAAACAGAAGTAACAGATTCATAAACAAGGATTAGAACATACCAGAGAAGATGAGACTTATATTTTCCTCATTATGAAAAAAATATGAATTCATTAGACAGAATTCAGAAAATGCCTTTGAATATTTTAAAGATAATCTAAAATAATTATCATTCAAAGGTAACCAAATCTATAGTCCTAAAGAAGCTAAACAACAGGAGGACCCTAGGGTAGATTCAAAAACCTCACTCAGAAGGGCAAACAGGATAGACATTGGAAGTAGGAGAAGACAAGGAACAGGACAGGAGCTTTCCAGGGGGGCCTCTGAAAGACTCTACCCAGCAGAGTATAGAAGGGGATACTGAGACTCATGGCCAAACTTTAAGCAGAGTGCAGGAAATCTTATGGAATAAAGGGGAGACAGAAAGAGTTGGAGGGAACAGGTGCTCCTCAAGAAGACCATCAGAGCCAAAAATACTGGGCCTAGGGGGTCTTGCAGAGATGCAATACTCCAACCAAGGACCATGTATGAAGAGTACCTACACCCCCTCTTTAGAAGAAGCCCATCGGGTGCTCAGTTTCCAAGTGAGTACCCTAGTAAGGGGAGCAGGGGCTGTTTCTGACATGAACTCAGTGGCTGGCTCTTTTTCACCTACTCCTTGGGGTTGAAGATTTGCCGGACCACAAAGGAAGATGATACAGCCAGCCCTGATAAGACCTGATAGGCTAGGGTCAGACAGAAGGGGAGGAGGTCATCTCCTGTTAGGGGACTAGGGAAAAGGCATAGGAGAAGGAGGAGGTGAAGGGTGGGTGGGATTAGGAGCAGACAAGGGATGCGGCTATAGCAGGGATAGAAACTGATAAATTGTAATAGATAGATAGATAGATAGATAGATAGATAGATAGATAGATAGATAGATAGATAAAATTTTAAAAACTAAAAAAATTTTTAGGAAAATTTTAAATTTATTCTTTGAGAATTTAATACAGCATATTTTTTTCATATTCATTTCTATCCCCAAATTCCTCCCAGAATTCCCCACCACCCTGCTTCTTATTCTTTCTCTTTCTTAAAAAGACAAATATATAAATAAATAGGAACACTGAAATATCATGGAATCTCATCTGTGTTGGTCAACTTCTTCTTAGCATCGCCTATGCTGGAGTCTGTTTGATTTTCCAGTACCACTCCACTGGATAAAACTGAACTTACCACTCCAGGAGCTATATTTTGCAAATAGCCTCTTGCCCAAGCATGGGGATTTGTACTCCTTTCCCTTCTTCTGTGCTGGAATTTTATCTGGCTTTAGTTCACACGGGTCTTGTACATACCGTGAAAGTCTCTGTGAATTCATATGTGCATCCTGTTGTGTCTGGAAAATGCCGATACCTTAAAACCATCCACCACCTCTGAGGCTTCACTGCCTTTCTGCTTTCTCTTCTTCATATGTCCCTGATATTTGAGGGAAGGTGTGTGAAAAAAAAAGTTACCACATTCAGGCTTAAGCACTCCAAAGTCTCTATTCTCTACATTTTGTCCACTGTTAATTATTATCAATGCAAGAAGGAACATCTCTGATGAGAGTTCAAACACACGCTGATCTAAGGATATAGCATTATGTCATTAGGAATCCTTTAATTGCTGTGTTCATTATCAGGATAATAGTAGTAGGGTTTCCCTTAGGACCTATGATCTAGTTAGTCTCAAGTTGTTGGCCTCATTAACAGTATCAGGTATGGGTTCTACATTATGGCGTGAGCCTTCCATCCAATAAAAATCGGCTGGTTACTCCTCTAACATCTATGCCACTATTGTACCAGTGGGCATACCTTGAAGGCAAGTATTTACTATAGTTCACAGGGTTTGCACCTGGGTGAGTCTGATGGCTACTTTTCTCCTTTATTAGTGTATATAATATATGCATCTGACAAAGGTTAGTATCTAGTGCATACAAAGAATTCTCAGAGTAAAGGCAGTGCGCAGCTAATTTTCATTTTTCTTAACCTCTGTCTTTTTCTCTTTAAATAAATCTTGGCATTTCTGACTGGGATAAGATGAAATCCTATTTTTTTTTAAAATTCATTTCTCTGATGACTAATGAGGGTAGATATTTTGAAGTGTTTCTCAGCCATTCATGTCGTATCTTAGAGAACTCTTGGCTGAATTCAATTCCCAACTCATTTTTTGTTTTCTTGATACTTAGTTTTTTTTTTTTTCAGTTCTTTGCATATTTTAGGTACTGAACATCTGTCAAATGTATAGCTGATAAAGATTCTCCCATTTTACAGGTTTCCTCTTTGTGCAATGATTTTCTGCATGGAAGCCTCTTAGTTTTATGAGGTCTCGTTTATTAATACCTGAGCTTTGGGGTCCTGTTGAGAAAGTTCTTTCCTATACCAATGAATTCAAGTGTATTCCTTACTTTCTCTTGTATAAGATATGCCTATTTTATATTTAACAAACGAATGAAAACCTAGCCTTTAGGATTATATTTATACCTGCTGGGAGAGGGAAAATCAGTTTTCCCCAATGGAGTGACATTGGGTATTTCAACCAGTTCAAGGCAGACCTCAAATTCAGGAGTAGATGATCAACATATAATGGACATCACAGTTTTTTTAAACCTTTTTTTTTGTTACAGTTTGTTGTTCTGTTGTTCTTTGTGAGTGGGGTTTTATTTTGTTTTCTTGTTTTGGAGGTGTTGTATTGGGGTTTTGTTTGTTTCTTGAGAAAGAACTTAAAGTTGGATGGATACAAACAGGGAAAGGATCTGGAAGGACTTAGGGAGGGCAAAGAACATGGCCAAAATACAGTCAGAATTTAAAATTGTCTTAAATAATAAAAATATACTAAGAGTAAAGAGTAAAATGAAAATTTTAATTAAATGTAAAATACATTCTCTATATTGCATGTAATATTGTTCAGACTTAAGAACACAAATATTATATGGTTTTGTACATAATTAATTTGTTTGAATGTTTCCATAAAAGACAATTGTTAGTCTTCAATAAATCATACCTAAATTGTTTGTCTCAAAATGTTTAACTTAAATCTAACCTTGATAGAAAATTAGACAGACCCTAACTGAAAGATAATCTAACACCAACACATATAAATACACTATAATTTAATCCCGTTATTTTCCGTGTTTGCATACATGTACATGGAGGTATATGGTTGTGTACATGAGACCAGTTGTGTATATGAGTGTGCCTAGCCATAGGCGTGCCTCTGGATTCCAGAGGCCAATGCCCAGTCTCTTTCTCCTATCTTATTTTTTAAAGATATGGTCTTTTTACTAAGCTTGGAGCTTAGTGACTGGTTTGACTGGCTGTTCCTGGCATCTATCTTGTTCTCCCCAGCACTGGATTGCAGACATGTGTCATGGTTTTTAGCTTTTAAATGGGTTCTGGAGACACAAGCTCGGGTGCTTACGCCTGTACACAAGCACTTTACCCATGGAGCCATCTTCCTGACCCTTTCAGGCATTATTTAAATTGGTGATTCATGAAAGATCAAGGAGGTTGGGGTATTATCAGAAAAAAAAAACAAAAAAACGAGCAATTGTGATAGACAACTGCAATATAAAGTTCCAGTTTCAATTCTAGGCTGATAAAAGGGACAATGGGTAAGGCTTTAATGTGATCAATAGACTGCTAATTGTAATAATGGTTTCTGGTTCAGATCATTGTCCTATTGCTTTTAAAAATGTTAACTTAGGAAAAACAGAGTACAGGGAATACAAAAATTCTTTGTGATATTTTTATGAATTTAAAAATAAGTCTAAAGTTATTTCAAAACAAAGCTAAAATTTAAAGAGAATGAATAAAAGATGGTAACTTAGAGAAAGACAGATTTTATTTTTGTTTTATTTATTTCCATTACATTTCGATCATAGGCCCTTCCCCCTCTATTTCCAACCTACCCACCTTTTCTCTTATCCCCCACTTCCTACTCCTCAGATTAGGGGAGCCTCCCCCAACCCACACCAACACATCAAGTACCATCAAGATTGAATGAATCTTCCTCTGTGGACGGGTGCAGCAGCCTTGCCAGGGAGAAGTGATCAAAAAACAGGCAACAGTGTCCATGTCAGAGAGAGTCTCCTCTCCTCTTTCTAGGTGACACGCATGATGGCCAAGCTACCCATTGGTTACATATATGTAGTGGTTCTAGGTCCAGTCTATGCATGGTCCTTGATTAGTTGCTTCAGTTTCCACAAGCTCCTCTGGGCCCAGGTTAGTTAGTTTTGTTGGTCTTCTTGTGGAGCTCCCTTCCCCTCTGAGTCTTTCTAGTCTCCCCCCCATCCCCTTCCAAAAGTTTCCCTATGTTCCACCCAATGTTTGGCTGTGAGTATCAGGATCTGTTTCTACCTGTTGCCGGGTGGAGCTTCTCAGAGGACAGCTATGCTAGGCTCCCATCTGCAAGCAGAGCAGAGCAACTTTATTAGTGTCAGGGGTTGGCTCTCTTTGAAGGAGTGGATTCTCAGGCTGGGCTAGGCATTCACACTACATACAGTTGACTAACCCAAAAAAGAAATTTGACTTTACAAGCTACATAATATTGTATAACTATATTTTAATTTAATTAACTTTTATTATTGTCATTTTCCTTTACTATCGCGTGTTATATGACTGCCTGTGTACCAACCTTTCTCATGTGTAAGAGCGTCTAGTGTTGAGCACAAGGTACAGAAGAAAAGAAAAGAAAGAATTTTGGCATAGAAAAGAAGAAAATCAGATCTGTGGAGAAGTAGGGACGCAGGCACGAACCAACCGTTATGCTGGGCAGCACTGCATGAGCATTCCTTGGAGAAAAGCTTCCCATTGGGCCACATTACAGGTTACAGTTCTGCATGACCACAGTAGGCCCTTAGACAGACAGTCTACCTTCAGCTCAGCTAAGCTTATTCATCTATAAGGCTCTGTTCGATATTTTTCATAGTATTTGTGTTTCTTTTTTCTTCAAGTGGGTGCCAGAGGGCAGTGGGGAACACAATGACACTTATGAGAGTAGAGATGTTATAAAAATAAGTGTGATTCTGAAAACAAGAACATTTACTGGATCCAACGGACAGCTGCTTGTTCTGGCTCAGAATGGAGAATTATGTGAGAAACTGAGCTGAGAGCCCATTGACAGCAAAGGCCAAGGAATAGATCTAGAATCATTTGCCTTTGACAGCATTTCTTGCAAATTATGGATTTTTATAATAATTGATTTTCAGCTGGAATGGAGTGATAATATACAAGTGCTCTTTACATGCATTTAAGAGCATTACATATCTTTGGCCAAAGCCTTACACAAAGCAGGTCATAAACTTGAAATACAACACAAACCTTTAGAGTTCATAGACTTATAGGAGCTATCTTGAAGGCCATTCTTCTAAAATCTTAACTTTAGAATTCTTTAAGCCTCTATTGCATAAATGTAACTTAAATACATCAACTTTTATATGTTATCACTCTTTATTGAATTTATTAATATTTTAACTTGATATCCCATTAAATATTGATTTTGAAATGTGCAGGAAAAATCTCCCAGTCTATTAGAATTAAGTAGAGAACCAGCACAAGGACAATAAGAATTATGAAATCTCTCGATTTAAATTAAATCAATAGTGCCAAAACATCTGCACTTACCACTAGCAGACCTACTCATTCTGTTACAAAGTCTTCCCATTAAAACAGAAATGCTTCCTCTACTTTTCTCTCAATCTCTCTAGCCATTTTTTTCATTGATGATTATTATTTAAATGCACAATTATCTCTAAAAGCCTGAGAAGATTGAATAAGTAACTGCCTAGTGAGTTTTAAAGCTCTATGGGAAAACTTGTCACCCCAATCATACCTGTAATCAATAAATGGAGCATTGAGGGGAAAAAAAGCTTTATGCCAGGTGTCACTGTTGAAGTCTACTATCTGAAGTCCACTGTATAGTGTTCCTCCTTGGTGAATCATACTGGAGTACTCAAACTGGTTCAGAACAGGGAAGTGGATGTTCTCAGCTTCTTTGTCTGGTGGGAGTCTGGCTTTGCTAACAGTTTCTTACTTGTCTAGAAGCTGAAAGTGAGAAGGGAGGAGATGATTCAGAGAGTGAATATGAGTCCAAGTCCAACTTAAACTTCAATATATTTGGACTATGTCTGTCCTTATACAAAAGGAATTAGTGAGAAAAAAGTAAACAAAGCTGTAACTTGCTATAACTTCACTGGAATAGTGATATAAGACTTGTTGTATTTCACTCAGCCACATCAGTGTAAACACTGCGCATAACTACTATATTATCTCTAGCTATCATTGTGTGATACTGAGATTCTGGTAGAACACAATGTGTCTGTTCTTTACAATCATATAGGGTACATTGGCATACAACTTATAGTTAGTTTGCCAAAGGCAAATGAATCAGAAAGTGAGATTCAAACACCAAAAGTTAACATGAGATTTTATTCCAGGCTTAACAATCGCTGCATGCGTGACCAGGTAGTAAATTTCCTCCTGCGACTGTCAGTTCAGGGAGGAGAAACTACGATATATGGTGCTGTAGAAAAACCCATCTTCTTCATGCTTATGACTTCTTTCTTGGGGAAGTTTAATTCTTCTAGTTTCTATTTTTTTTTTTTTTTTTTTTTTTTTTTTTTTTCCCTACCCTTCCCCCCACCCCTAATATACACTCTTGGTTTGTTTTTCAAACACAGCTAAGATTTCTTGTTTTATTTTTGCTTTTTTTTTTTTTTTTTTTTTTTGAGAGTTAGCTGCCCACAGTGGGCATGTGTCATTTAGTGTCTCCAAAGATAAGCACACTGCTCTCATGGGAAGATCTGCCCCAGGCCAGCATTGTATGTAGCCTAAGTTTGTTTCTTCAGCCCATCTAGTACTGGAAGAAGACATGCAGTCTGTCTTGATAAGATGCACTGTTCAACTTAGCCATCATTTGTATTTTACCTTTTGTTCAAAAACTGGGAGTGAAAGGTAAGGTTATTATTTGGATTTCCTCAGTAGCTCTAACAATTGTAACTACACTTGACTCTTGCATAAGGTCTCCATTTGTTGAATTCTTCCTCTGCCGAGAGATGGTAAGCTAAGTATTTTCAGACCTAAGTGGATTTAAAGTCATTCATGTTTCTGAATCAGAGCCTCTGGCAGAGGGAATGTATTATGGAAAAAGTCATTCGGGTGTAACAACTCTCTGAGTTTTCCTTCGCATTACTTTTGCCCTTGCTATTCGAAGTGTGCTCTGCCTTTAGCAGCAAAGCACCATTCGGGAGTTTATTGAAAATGTAACATCCTTGGTCCAACCCTAAAAATAATGAAATTGGAATTTGCATTTATACGAAGTTCTCAGGCATTTTGTCTGAACGTTAAAAATTGAGAAGCCGGAGGCGGGGCAAGATGGCAGCGCCGGGAGGACTCTCATTCTGAGGAGCAGCACAGCAGGATTGGCACAGTGACCAGCAATCAGAACTCGCGGCCATAAAACACAAGTGGTTGTGTTTCTCAGATGAGAGGATACCCCACGGTGGGGGATTCGATCAGCTTTAACTCACCCGGCAAAACCGCGGAAGAGATCCCCGTTTCGCCAGGCGCTTGGTCGCCAGCCCAGAGCTACCCGCCAGCGCGATCTGGTCACGGTCCCAGACTGAACTGTGGGCCCACAACACCATAGACTGGATTTCCTAGTCGAGAGATAACCCCATGGAGCAGGAAACAATTGGGACCGACCCCAGGTTACCCAGACATCCCCTGGAAAAGACTCGGGTTCCGCGGGTGCCCCAGGAGCCAGCCCGGACCCAGAGCCGGGACAAAGGCGCCTGCCTGCACAGAGCCCTGCCTGCGCGCGTGATTCGCCTCCTCAGATAGAACTGTGGGCACCAGGGCAAAAGGGCACCAGACTGCGTGTCTCTGGCAGGAGGAAACCCCCAGCGGAGGGGGTCAGCAGCTCTAACGCTTAGGACACCCAGCACCAAAACACTTCCTGGACTCACGCAGACTCTAGTGCAGGCAGAAGCGCTGTGCTCTGCCGCCATTGTTGCGTTCCCCTGGGGCACTGGGACACACAGCTGCATCCTCGGACCTGCAGGAGTCGAAGAGCTATTACAGCAGCCCTCAGATACTGTGCCAGGGATCGGCCAGTTGTCCCTGGCTGGACTGCCAAAACTGTAGGAATCCCTGATCCTTCAGGGGGGCTGCACCCACAGCGTCTGGACCAGAGCAGTGCCTGTAGCCGCCATTCCAGACAGAGACACACAGCTTCTGGTCCAGAGTGAGGCACCCAGCCTCCAGACCAGAACAGTGCCCCCAGGTGCCAAATCAACCTAGGTGCACATTCTCCAGGTCCAGAGCAGAACAATCAGCCTTTGGCCCAGAGACTTGCTGAGTGCACCTCCCACTTTCTCAGACAGAACTGTGCGCCCCAGGATAACAGACTGAGTTTCCCTGTTGGGAGAAAACCCCATAGCTAGGGAATCAGCAGTTTCTTCAAGAGGACTGTACATGGAAATTTAGTGAGCAGCAGCACACTAAATTTATAACAAGAAACCCAGCAGTGGGGCAGCTGTCTTGAGAAATTTTATGGGTAAGAGGAGATCCCCCCCTGCCTAACATAGACCACAGCTACTACTCAGGGCTATAAACCTGAGGTGAGCAGTGGCATCTCCGGAGAAACACTGGCCATACAGTGACCATAACCAAAAATCAGAGAAGGACTCCTTCAGGAAAAATCATCTTCCGGCCAAGGGGATACTCCCTACCTCAGGACTCCAGGAAGCACAGAAACTAACAGCCAAAACCTAAATCAGCCCAATGGGTAGAGGTCAGCGTAAAGGCTCAACCAACAAAAGACAGAGCAATATGGCATCTCCAGAACCCAGCCATCCAGGGGCGAACAGCCCTGAACAATGCAGCATAATAGAAAATCAAGAAGAGGACCTTACATCTATGTTGATGAAGAGGATAATAGAGGAGACAAATAAAATACGTAAAGAATTAGAGGAAGATAAAACCAAACAGATCATGGCTATCCGTAAAGAAATGGAGGAAGATAAAGACAAGCAAATTAGGGCCATCCGTGAAGAAATACGGGAAGATGCAGCCAAACAGCTTGTGGCCTTCAGAGAAGAAATAATTAAATCACTGAAAGAAATCAAAGAGACAGAGTTGAAGGAACTAAAAGAAAAAGAGGAAAATACAAGCAGACAGGTGAAGGAAGTAAACAAAACAACTCAAGACCTGAAGATAGAACTAGAAAAATTAAAGAAAACACAAATGGAGGAAATAATGGAGAGGAAGAATTTAGGGAAGAAAACAGGAACTACAGAGGTAAGCATAACCAACAGAATACAAGAAATGGAAGAAAGAATCTCAGGTGTAGAAGATACAATGGAAGAAATCGATGTATCTGTCAAAGAAAATGTGAAATCCAAAAAATTCCTGACACAGACCGTCCAAGAAATCCAAGACAATATGAAAAGACAAAATTTGAGAATAATAGGAATAGAGGAAAAAGAAGACTCCCTTCTCCAAGGCCCAGAAAATATTTTCAACAAAATCATTGAAGAAAATTTCCCCAAGTTAAAGGAGAAGCCAATAAGGATACATGAGGCCTACAGAACACCCAACAAATTTGACCAGAAAAGAAAATCCTCCCGCCACATAATAATCAAAACAGGAAGTATACAGAACAAAGAAAAAATACTAAAAGCTGCAAGGGAAAAAGGCCAAGTAACATATAATGGCAAACCCATTAGAATCACACCTGACTTTTCAACAGAAACTATGAAAGCCAGAAGGGCCTGGACAGATATCATGCAGACCCTAAGAGAACACAGATGTCAACCCAGGCTACTATACCCTGCAAAACTCTCAGTCCTCATAGACGGAGAAAACAAGATATTCAATGACAAAAACAAATTTCAACAATACCTACACACAAATCCAGCATTACAGAAGACACTGGAAGGGAAAATACAACCCAAGAAAATTAGCTTCTGCCAAGAAAACACAGGAAATAATTAACCTTACTACAGCAAAACAAAAAGCAACCAAGCACACAAACTTATGAACACAGCCAACATCAAAATCAAAGGATCTAACAGCCACTGGTCATTAATCTCTCTCAACATCAATGGACTCAACTCTCCAGTAAAAAGACACAGATTAACAGAATGGATACGTAAACAAAACCCAGCAATCTGTTGCATACAAGAAACACACCTAAGACACAAAGATAGACATTACCTGAGGGTAAAAGGTTGGAAGATGACTTTCCAAGCAAATGGACCCAAGAAACAAGCAGGAGTAGCCATTCTAATATCTGATAAAATAGACTTTCAACCAAAAATAATAAAAAGAGATGAGGAAGGACACTTCATACTCATCAAGGGAAAATTCCACCAGGAAGACATCACAATCCTGAACATCTATGCCCCAAATACAAGAGCACCCACATTTGTAAAAGAAACATTGATAAAATTTAAACCACATATAGATCCCCACACATTAATAGTGGGAGACTTCAACACCCCACTCTCAACAAAGGACAGGTCAACGAAACAGAAATTAAACAAAGAAACAATATCTCTGACAGAGGTCATGAATCAAATGGACCTCACAGACATCTACAGAACTTTACACCCAAACACAAAAGAATTTACCTTCTTCTCAGCACCTCATGGAACCTTCTCCAAAATAGACCATATAGTTGGTCACAAAGCAAGCCTCAACAGATACAAGAAGACTGAAATAATCCCTTGTATCCTGTCTGATCACCATGGAATCAAGCTGGACTTCAACAACAACAGAAATAGCAAAAAGCCTACACACTCATGGAAACTGAACAACTTGTTACTAAATGACAGCTGGGTCAGGGAAGAAATAAAGAAAGAAATTAAAGCCTTTCTAGAACTCAATGAAAATGAAGACACAACATACCCTAACTTGTGGGACACAATGAAAGCAGTGCTAAGAGGAAAGTTCATAGCACTAAGTGCCTTCAAGAAGAAATTCGAGACAGCTCATTCAAGCAACTTAATGGCCCACTTAAAAACCCTAGAAAAAGAAGAAGCAGACACACCAAAAAGGAGTACACGGCTGGAAATAATCAAACTCAGGGCTGAAATCAATCAATTAGAAACAAATAAAACAATTCAAAGAATCAATGAAACCAAGAGCTGGTTCTTTGAGAAAATCAACAAGATAGACAAACCCTTAGCCAAGCTAACTAAAAGGCAGAGAGACACCACCCAAATCAACAAAATCAGAAATGAAAAGGGGGACATAACTACAGACACTGAGGAAATCCAAACAATCATTAGGACTTACTTCAAAAGTCTATATGCCACAAAATTTGAAAATCTAAATGAAATGGACAATTTTCTTGATCGATTTGACTCACCAAAGCTGAATCAGGACCAGGTAAATCAACTAAATAGTCCTATATCCCCCAAAGAAATAGAAGCAGTCATCAAAAGTCTCCCATCCAAAAAAAGCCCAGGACCAGATGGCTTCAGTGCAGAATTCTACCAGACCTTCAAAGAAGAGCTAACTCCAATTCTCTTCAAACTATTCCACAAAATAGAAACAGAAGGAACATTACCAAACTCATTCTATGAAGCCACAATCACCTTGGTACCTAAACCTCACAAAGACTCAACAAAGAAAGAGAATTTCAGGCCAATCTCCCTTATGAACATTGATGCAAAAATACTTAACAAAATACTTGCAAACCGGATCCAAGAACACATCAAAGATATTATCCACTATGACCAAGTAGGCTTCATCCCAGGTATGCAGGGGTGGTTCAATATATGGAAATCCATCAATGTGATCCACCATATTAACAAACTGAAAGAAAAAAAAACCACATGATAATCTCCCTAGATGCTGAAAAAGCATTTGACAAAATCCAACATCCATTCATGTTTAAAGTACTGGAGAGATCAGGGATACAAGGCACATATCTAAACATAGTAAAGGCGATATACAGCAAGCCTATAGCCAACATCAAACTGAACGGAGAGAAACTTAAAGCAATCCCTCTGAAATCAGGGACAAGACAAGGCTGCCCACTGTCTCCATATCTCTTCAACATAGTGCTGGAAGTCCTTGCTAGAGCAATAAGACAGTCGAAGGAGATCAAGGGGATACAGATGGGAAAAGAAGAAGTCAAATTATCACTATTTGCAGATGATATGATAGTATATATGAGTGACCCCAAAAACTCTACCAGGGAACTCCTACAGCTGATAAACACCTTCAGCAAAGTGGCCGGATATAAAATTAACTCAAAAAAATCAGTAGCACTCCTGTATACAAAAGACAAAAGGGCTGAGAAAGAAATTAGAGAAACAACACCATTCACAATAGCAACAAATGACATAAAGTACCTTGGTGTAACCCTAGCCAAGCAAGTCAAAGACTTGTATGAAAAAAATTTCAAGTCTCTGAAGAAAGAATTAGAGGAAGATATGAGAAGATGGAAAGATCTCCCATGCTCATGGCTTGGCAGGATTAACATAGTAAAAATGGCTATCTTACCAAAAGCAATCTACAGATTTAATGCAATTCCCATCAAATTGCCAACACAATTCTTTACAGACCTGGAAAGAAAAATTCTCAACTTCGTATGGAATAACAAGAAACCGAGAATTGCTAAAACAATCCTCTACAATAAAAGATCTTCTGGAGGTATCTCCATCCCTGATCTCAAGCTGTACTATAGAGCAACAGTTATAAAAACTGCATGGTACTGGCATAGAAACAGAATGGTGGATCAATGGAATCGAACAGAAGACCCAGAAATAAACCCACACACTTACGGACACCTGATTTTTGACAAAGATGCCAAAACCATACAATGGAAAAAAGATAGCATCTTTAACAAATGGTGCTGGTCCAACTGGATGTCTACATGTAGAAAAATGCAAATAGATCCATACTTATCACCCTGCACAAAACTGAAGTCCAAGTGGATCAAAGACCTCAACATAAAACCAGACACATTAAATCGGCTAGAAAAAAAAGTGGGGAATACCCTAGAACTCATTGGTACAGGAGAAAACTTCCTGAACAGAACACCAACAGCACAGGCTCTAAGAGCAACAATCAATAAATGGGACCTCATGAAATTGAAAAGCTTCTGTAAAGCAAAGGACACCATCATCAAAACAAAGCGACTGCCTACAGATTGGGAAAGAATCATCACCAACCCTCTATCTGACAGAGGACTCATATCCAATATATATAAAGAACTAAACAAGCTGAAAAACAACAAACCAAGTAATCCACTTAAAAAATGGGGAACAGAGCTAAAGAGAGAATTCTCTGCAGAGGAATATCGAATGGCAGAGAAGCACTTAAAGAAATGCTCAACCTCATTAGCCATTAGGGAAATGCAAATCAAAACAACCCTGAGATTTCACCTTACACCCATCAGAATGGCCAAGATGAAAATCTCAAGGGACAACACATGCTGGAGAGGTTGTGGAGAAAGGGGAACCCTTCTCCACTACTGGTGGGAATGTAAACTGGTACAACCACTCTGGAAATCAATCTGGCGCTTTCTCAGACAACTAGGAATAGCGCTTCCTCAAGATCCAGCCATACCACTCCTAGGCATATACCCAAAAGAGGCGCAAGTACACAACAAGGACATTTGTTCAACCATGTTTGTAGCAGCTTTATTTGTAATAGCCAGAAGCTGGAAACAACCCAGATGCCCCTCAACTGAAGAATGGATGCAGAAACTGTGGTACATCTATACAATGGAGTATTACTCAGCAATGAAAAATAAGGAAATCATGAAATTTGCAGGTAAATGGTGGGACCTGGAAAGGATCATCCTGAGTGAGTTGACCCAGAAGCAAAAAGACACTCACGGTATATACTCACTCATATAAACATACAATATAGAATAAACCCACTAAAATCTGTACATCTAAACAAACTAAGCAAAAGAGAGGACCCTAACTAAAATGTTCAATCCCCATCCTGAAAGGCAAAGAGGATGTATATCAGAAGAAAACGAAAATAGGAAACAACCTCGGAACCCGCTACAGAGGGCCTCTGAAAGCCAGAAGAAAACAGGAAACAACCTTGAAACCTGCCACAGAGGGCCTCTGAAAGCTTCTGCAGTATAGACTGTCAAAGCAGATGCTGAGCCTGATGGCCAACTGATGGGCAGAGTGAATGGAATTTTATGTAAGAAGTGGGAAATAGTAAGAGCTGGAGGGAACGGGAACTCCACAAGCAGAGCAACAGAACAAGATAATTTGAACACAGGGAACTTCCCAGAGACTCATACTCCAACCAAGGACTATTTGTGGAGATGACCTGGAACCCCTGCACAGGTGTAGCCCATGGCAGTTCAGTGTCCAAGTGGGTTCCATAGTAATGGGAAGAG
Organism: Psammomys obesus; assembly: GCF_907164565.1. Taxonomy (NCBI): domain Eukaryota; kingdom Metazoa; phylum Chordata; class Mammalia; order Rodentia; family Muridae; genus Psammomys; species Psammomys obesus. The sequence continues at coordinate 13,194,792 of NW_026585691.1, read as the reverse complement.
GGACTGCCTCTGACATAATCTGATTGGCCTGCTCGTTGATCACTTCCCCCTGAGGGGGGAGCAGCCTTACCAGGCCACAGTAGAGGACAATGCAGCCACTTTTGATGAGAACTGATAGACTAAGATCAGAAAGAAGGAGAGGAGGACCTCCCCTATCAGTGGACTTGGGGAGTGGCATGCATGCAGAAAGGGGAGGGAGGGTGGGATCGGCAGGGGAGGAGGGAGGGGCTCATGGGGGGATACAAAATGAATAAAGTGTAATTAATAAAAAAAATAAAAGATTAAAAACAAGCATACAGAAATCAAAAAAAAAAAATTGAGAAGCCTAAAAACAGACAGTATTATATCAGCAGTCCTTCCCCAGCAGAAAATGTTATGACTCTCCATCTTTTTCTGTGCTTGGTTTCTGAACCCTGGCACATATTAGGGTGTACAATAAATATTTATTGACCAAATTAATCCAGTCTCAGTGGTGTTCAGTAGGAAGTGACAGCAGCTTAAGCTTTTGGTCATGATCCCCAGCATTTATCCCTTAATAAACATGGCAAAGAGAGGCACCAGGTTCTGTTCTTGATAGATACCCAGAAGAGCCATTGATCCAAAATTACATATTCTAGTAAGTGGAGTAGCTCAGCTTATAATCATGCCCCCTCCCACACTCTCATAGGATTCAATGTACACCTCTCAGGTTCATATGCCTTGATCATATGCTACCATTTAGTTAGCTTCATCACTCTCCCTGAACAGTTCTTAGTTTTCATGATACAATATTTTCCATCTTCCTGCTTGTCATCACCTCATGTTCAGTTTATTGGTGTGTTTTCTTATCAATCTATGCTTTAGAAAAACTATCCATCCTTTATACTCCACAGCTCCAAGGATCAATTTTAGAATGGCATTCTGAAGTCTCTACCATTTCTAACTAAAGTAAGGACAATGGATTTGTGATGACTAGCTTCATCTCAACTTAACAAAAGCTAGAGTCATTTGGGAAGAAGAAATCTCAACTGAGAAAATGTCTCCACCAGCATGACCTGCAGGAAAACCTGTGGTGCATTATCTTCATTGATAATTAATATCAGGGGGCTTTGATCATTTCAGGCCCTATCACCAAGGGGCTGATGATCCTGGTGGTATAAGAAAGGGGGATAATGAGAAGCAAACGATGAGGAGCAAGCCAGCAAGCAGCATTACTCCATGTGTTCTGCCTCCATGCTCTTGCTTTGAGTTCCTGCCCTGACTTCCTTTAGTGACTGACAGAGTGTGACCTGAGAGTGATACAAATTCTGTCTTTCCCAAGTTGCTTTTGGACATTGTGTTTTATCACAGCAATAGAAACACTATTATATAGTGTTTCTATATAATAGTGACGTCATTATATAGCCCACGGGTAGCCACTGAATTAAGAATATCATACTGTTAGTTAAACAGGTCTAGAAAAACTTAAGGACATAATCAAAGTTTAATAACTAAATATTCATAAAGCTGGTTCCATTTTGTTATGTGACAGGAGGAATTCATAACTTCAGAAATGGGGGAATGAATGAAACTTTCTCTTGTTCACATATATTAATTCATCAGTCCACAAATAGAAAACTGAAAATTATATCTTTAGAAGAATATAATTCTTGGGTGAATTTTAAAGCAAAGCAGTGTTATTATCCACAGACGTGTACATTTTGCAGGCAAGAATATCATTACAGAACAGACTTACATATCTAACTACAAACAGTTATTTCTACTAGGTAGTCTTTTTTTTTAAATTTCATTTCTTTACCCTGAGTTGGGACAACATAATGCCCGGATTTTATCAATCAGTCAACCAATCGGTCAATTGATAAAAATGCAAAGTAAGACTGGAGAGATGGCTCAGTGGTAAAGCATATTTGCTGTATAATTTGGAGGGATGAATTTCAGATCCTAGCGTAAAAAGGTAGATAAGTAGCCTGTATGTATAATAACCCCAGCTTCAAGGAAATTGCAGACAGAATAAAATGCAAGCCTTGGGTTAAGTAGGAGACCCTGTCTCAACAGAAGGCAGAGAGCTGTAGATGAAGACATCTGACTCTTTCATCTGGTTTCTTCACGCACACATGGCCATGTGGACAGGTGTATCCATGCATATAGTCACAGACACATGCACACAAATGAATAAGTGAATAAATAAATATTTTTTGAAAAGGCAAATTTAGATACATCTGTTTATGTGACGAAGACTATAGAGATACAGCCCAGTGACCTACCAAAGTAAATGATGCCTGATTCAGCAGTTTACACCCTAAGTGTGGACTGTATCTTTGTTCTGACCAGAAATAAAGCTTTCGTTATAAAATGGGCTTAACTTATATAAGTGTGATTAAAAAAAATGATTATGCCTTTCTCGGAGATAATTATACTATTGTTGTAGTATTTAAGAGGCTTGTCAATAACTTGAAAATATGTAGCTTTGTGTTGCCAGGACAAATCGCCTCAGTAAATCAGTTTTGACCCATGATTTCAGAGGTTTCCAATCTTGCTCAGATTGCTTTATTGCTGAGTGTGTGATGAGGCAGAACACTATGGCTGTAGGAACTTATGGTGGAATAGGCAGTTAACATCATGGTAGAGCCAGGAAACAGTGCGGAAACAGAAATGAATAGGAACCAAGAGATACCCTTCTTAGCCTCACCCTCAGTTCCAAGTTAAAGTCTTGGAGCAACTGATATGATATCAACATACATTGGCGAATATGGCATCTACCGAAATACGTTACTTTATAAGAAAGAGATTTTAAAACCTTCCTACCTGGCAAGGAGAAAAGGAAACGTTCAACAGCTAGCATATAGGACTGCATTGCCCACGGTGTTTGTGTCAGTAAACATGTCTAACACTTCCAATTGATTTCATTTTTAATTGTAAGTATATCTAAGTGGCTTTGTAGGGGGCATGGCTATATGCGTGGAGACACCCTCAGAGACCAGAAACACTGGGAATTAAAGGCAGTTCTGAGCTTCCCAACATGGGTACTGGGAACTGAACTCAGGTCCTCTGTAAATATTTCTACCACATGCCATTTTGTTTTAAAGTGGAAAAGCTTTTATTTTATACCTGGCTCAACTACACTGATAACTGCTTAAATATGTATGTGTGTGTGCATATTTAGATTCCTCAAGAGGGGCCTCAATCTAACAGTAATCTTACTGCTTCCGTCTTCTGGGTGCTAGAGTTACAGGTGTGGGACCCGTGTATTTTACCTTTAAATTCAAGGTAAATTACTAAGAGACTCGAAAGAGACCTTGCTCTTTGTTTTATTAATTAAAATTGTTCCCCAACAATTTCATAATAAATAAAATGCATTCTGATTACACTAACTCCCCACCGCCTTACCTCTCTCCAGTTTCTTTCAACGCCCTCCTCTCCCTAGAAAGCCCTTCCCCATAGTCATGCCTGTTTGTCTTGGGACCCACTAGGTTTGAAAGAATCTATGGTGGACTCAGGGGTGTACAACTGAAGAAACTGACTTGGTCCCTCCCAGAATCTACAATGACAATGAAAGTCTCCTGAAGACTTAGCTCAGATAGTTGCAGCTGCTGGGAGTTCATGATTGTAATATCTTATCTGTGCCATGCCCAGAGGATGGCTTTCACATCCCTTCTTCCCGTCTTCCTCTCCCTCTTCGATGATGGTGCTTAGTCTTGGAGGGAAGGTGCTGCATGGCATGTTCCTCAGAATTGCAGCAGTCCCTCCAAGTCTAAACATTATTAGCTCAGGGGCCTCTGGAGGTAAACAAAATGTCATATTCCTAGTGACAGCAGAAACTTGGAATGTTCATGAGGAGCCCATATTCAGCAATATACAAAGGAATAAACAGTTGCTGAGGGTGGAGATTTACCAGCTAAACTGTGAAAAGAAATATCAAGAAGATATTCAGACCACTGAGCTGCCTGCAGGTTTGGTAGAGAACTCCAGGATGGCAACTCACTGGAGCCTCACTGTGTCAGGCAGAGCTTTCTGGCATTTATCCATTCTCCATGTAAGTAACTCCTCACACACACACTCTTGTTAGTCACCCCAGTAAAGACTCATCGGTGCAGTCATTACTTTGGTCTGCAACTGGGGCTTCCTTTCTGGGATGAGTAGGTGTGTGTGTGTGTGTGTGTGTGTGTGTGTGTGTGTGTGTGTGTGTGTTGAATACCCCAGGATATCCTGTCACAGGACAGGGAGGTAAAAATGTTTTCTGTAGTGCTGAGCATTCAACCATCACTTATTTCCAGCATTTGAGCAGACATAAGTCTTGTGCCTTCACTCTCATGCACGTCACAGAGGGGCTTCTCTGACTAAGGATGATGGTGGCATTTGTCTATGAGAATAGCTATAGATGTTTATAAGACATTTGAAAGTATGTTAATTTAACTAAACAGTGCAATTGAACTACCCCACCCAGGACCTATGACTTCTCAAGCCATGCGTTTTTGACTGGTTTATAATATCCAAGCATGGCTTTCTTTTTTCCTATAGAACAGCCTTCAAATCCAATTAAAGAGCAGTTGATAACCCTCATAACAGAACTTCCACTATTGCACAAGTAAGCAAACTTTTTATGAAGGTTGGTTTTGAAGCTCATGGTAGGTTGGGGTCTTTTTACACTACAAGGTAAAAGGGTCTGATGGAAGGTAGCTGGCAAGGAAAAAAAAATTCCAGCTTAGTTTTTGCACAATTTTCTTCGATAGATGTGTGTGGGATTCTTATCAATAGGCTCTTAACATCTGGTTCTCCTGGGAAAACAAGAAGAAAAGCAGTATTATTTGGGGTCCTCTATAACCAACATCTTGTAACAATATGCCCCATACCTTTCAATTCTTTTTTTTAATTGTAGTTTTAATTATAATACAAGATAATAGGTTCCCATGTAGCTCTTTTTCCATACACCCTTCATTTTGTTCAGTCTTTCTCTTTGCTCCCTCATCTAACCCATCTTCTCAGTTCTCACTGTGCTTAAACCATTTTGTGTCCAGTATTCCTTTGCTCTACTTTCATTTTACCTATATTCTGTTCTTCTCCCTCCTTTAAGACATTTCCCTTCAACGGCCTCTACTGTCTACTGGTTTCCATGGTTGCTTCTAACCGAACACATAAAACTAAAGGGTCAAAGCTAGGACCTACATAGGACGGGTATTAACTGCCATGCTTCCTTGCTTAAGGAGCCAAGGTGCATTTAAATATCTAAGACCTCTGGCCTCCATGCTTTCTGGAGTCCCTCCTTTTGTGCATTCTTCTCCAAGTTGGCCTTCTCTGTTCTTTACTATGTAAAAACACAACATTTGAGCAGGATTTGATTTTAGAACACATTTCATAGCTTGAATTTTATTTATTTGTTTGTTTTTCTCATTTAGTACATAAAATAGAAAAAAAATAACTATTACATGGAGCAGGTAACCCTTCCATAAAAAAAAAATAATTTGATTTTATGGCTATTTCTGCTACTAAATGAACTGTGAAGTTGCGTGAACTGAGAATGAAAAAGCGCTGCTCTTGGGCAAAGCTGATTGGTGAGATCATATTCGTCTTCATTCTTGTAATGCTTTTAACAGGCTACTCAGCAAATGCTTCTGAGAAGAGGCGCCTGCAATGAAATACACTCGATCAAGCACAAGGTCCCCTCAACAAGCACATGGCCTCAGCTTATGTTGGAATACAGCTGCATGGAAATGAGAGGTGCCCCTCCTCCTCCTACAGGGCAGCCAGTTCACTTCAATCCCTCACTGCCAGGTAGCTAAGGTTATGATGAATTTGGTCATTGTTGCTAGTGTTTGGCAAACAGATAAATTTAGGCTTTCAGACTGCAGGCAACTCAAAGCAGTGGCACAGCCCGTTTGTTAACCAATTAAGCCGCTGCCACTTTCTACCCCAACCTAGTGTGCTACCATAATTTTTAAACCAATATTTATATTGTTAGAAGGATATGGACCCAGTTAAATTTTGCCCATTTTATTCCAAATATTTCTACCCTCATCCACCTTCACACAGCCTACACAGATGCCAGAGAATGGGCGACTTACAGATTTATGAGAAAAATACATTTGATTGAAAAATCACAGCCTTTTAGTTACAAATGCCAAACAGTTGCTCCTAAGAAGTGAAGATACCTCATATGAGTCAATAATTACCAAGTTTATAAATTTTTATAATCATGATCATTGAAAATACATACAATTAGTGTGTCTTCGTTGAAACCGACATTTCCTAATCCTGCCCACTCCCTAGATGTAAACAGCAAGGTGTGTCTTGTCACCGATTCCATCATTTACGAGGCCTCTTCACGGGATATTACAAAGAGCGTATTAATCTTCTTTTGTGGCTCTGAAAAAAAATAGCAATGACTCTGTTAATGCTTTCTTTTCCCCCTCTGCAGTTGACCCTAATGTTACTTGGCTGAAGCCTTTCCTTGGTTTGTCTTCTGTGGGCACACCTCTGTGTTTCTCTGTCCCAGATTTGGTTTCTGTTCACTTGCTGCCCTTGATGCTCATGAGAAAAGGCATTCCATTCTCTGCTTGCCCGTATTTTCAGGGTTAACACTCCCCCACACATCCCCACACATACACAGAGAGACAGGGAGGGAGGAAAAGAGGGATACAAGACAGAGAGACTGAGTTCTGTACTCATCACTGTTTATCTTTGAATTTGCTGCGTTGGTATGGTCCAGCAACTGGACTGTCCCTGAGATGCTCTACTTCTCCTTTGAAGCACCAGAGAAGCTGTTTGTCCTCCTTGCTGTCTGGATATTCTCCATTTTCTCTATTTTCAAATCTCATCATAGTCTTAGAGTACATAACATGCTAGTATTTTAGCTATTTTAGCCCTAAGAATAAGTTGTCTCTATTAATGAGTAAAAATATAGAAAAGAAAAGGAAGGTAGTGCCTAATAAAGCAAAGCAGTCACATATGAGCCAGGCCTGGTGGTGCACACCTTTAGTCTCAGCACTCTGGAGGCAGAGCCGGGCAGATCTCTGTAAGTTCAAGACCAGCAAGGACTACATAGAGAGTTTCAGGCCAGCCAGATCTCCACTGCAAAACCCTATCTCCGAACAAACAAAACAACAAACAAAAAGAATAACACAGCCACATATGGTCTGGTTATGAGGAGTGTTGCATATTATTCCTGTCCTATATACTCGACAAATTTTAATTATTAGTGTATAAAAATAATATATCACCAAGAAATAGGAAAAATATTATTATATTACTACATAAATATTTTTTGTTTCCCAATTCTTCAGTTCAAGAGTATTAATACTTTGAAATTGGTAACATGCTATTAATGAAAGACAAGATGATAATTGTTTTTTTTAGCTGAGACATCTTTAATCATATTGATTACTTTCTTAATTTTTTTGTATTGACATTAAATTTCCTTATGCTAATTATTTTCTGGTTTTCCCATTATAAAGCACAAAAGCCCAGGAACATGGATAAGATTTCATATCATGGTCACACTTTTAAGAACTGGTAGCAAATAAACACCCAGAAAATGCATATTACCTAGAGACTTAGACTAATTCCAAGCCCAGTTTTTATACATTGGATTCCTCAACTGTAGTCTGTTGCATTAAGTGAAAGTTGTTTGAAATTGTAAGTGACCAGAAAGGAGGCCATGAAAGTCTTGTGAAAACAGAAGCAGAAGCATTTCTGCACAACACCTATAGAATGTACTTTGTACCTACATCAGTGCTCATAATCACCCCATCCCCCACCCCCAGCCCAACGCCTTGTGATAAACTCAGGTGCACAGAAGAGCCTCTCTTCTCAAGCACTTACCATCAAGGCACACACAACAGACATAGTTGCAGCCCAAGCACTTCAACACTAGGTGGCACTATTGGAAATTTATAGCTGGTCATTTGACTGGTTCCTTAACATACAATCGCTTTTTAGTTGTACACAGGACTGAGGTATATCTTCAACCCCTGAGGCCATGATGTGACTTGATGTGCTCGGGAGGGTTTATACGGGGAGAGAGGGATTCCCCTTTTCTGGGGGAAAAGGAGGAGGGACAGGGAAGAGCCTGGGACGGGAGGACGGAGGGGCCACCCTTGGGATGTTAAAGTAAGCAAACTTAAAAAAACAACAACAACAATAAAAACAACAAAATTAAACAAAAAATATGTACACAAGGTATGCGATTAAGATTGTCCTTCAGTGTCACTCATATAACAATAAAAAGATATTTGTTCAGTTAACATGTTTTAGAATATTCATAGAATCCCTTTCACCAGCACTATTTAAACAAACGGCATCATCACGTATCTATTACTTTCATCACCTACTCATCTCTTTCATGCTCCTTTGTCTCCATACCTCCTCTCTCAGTGTCTAAAGCAAGCTCCCTCTCTCCCTTTCTTTCTCTCTTTCTTTCTGGTGGTCCATGGACTAATTCTCAGGACCCCTCACACATACTAAACAGGTGTCCCTCCACTGAGACACACCTTTGCTATGTTTCCCTTTCTTCCCCCTCTCTGTTTTCCTGGTGTGCTTTCAAGCCTTATCCTATGTAAATGTACTAGAAACACAGAACTATTTTCAGTTAATGGAGTTAAACTCTTTCCTGTCATCCTTTGAGTTAGCACGCTCTTCCCAGCTCACTTTTTTTAAATATTTTTTATACATATTAAGATAGTGTTTTTTTTTATAACACTATCTGAATGTTACCTCCAATCTTTAATTACTCAGAGACAAAGACTGTAAAACTTTTCTCTTTTTGCATCTGAACAGTCCAGTCTAAGCTTGAGAGTAAGGTTCCTAAGACTCGCTTGCCTGGGCAGTTTAACAGCTTCAACGGGAGAACAATTGAACAACTGTTTAACAGGCTTCACTGTTGGGCAATAAACAGCTGTCATTCCAGTTGCTTTCATAGCTGGTACTGAAATCTATTTCTCTAGAAATTCCAGTTAACTAAGACAGACGAACTATTTTAAAAGGGTCTCTAGGAGTCTTGGCCTTTGGCATAACATTGGCTTTCCCAGCCTTCACATATCCAGGCTGCACACATCAAAAAACACAGAGCAGTGAGGGGGAGGGGGGAAGGGGGGCTAGGTTACACAAACAGTTAGGTTCTTCTTGTGAAATCTAATCTTTTTTTTCCATGCAAGTTGAGTGAAGGTAAGTGATGGCAAAATACAGAGTAAGTTAATGTAGTAAAACAAAAAAAAAGTATTTTGGGTTTTTTTCACTCTTTTTATATTTTTAAGTTATTATTTTATTCATTACAATTTATTCACTTTGTATCCCTGCTGCAGCTCCCTCCCTCTTTTCCTCCCTCAGTCCACTGATAGAGCTATCATTCTCCCCTTCCATCTGAACCTAGCCTATCAGGTCTCATGAGGACTGTCTGCATTGTCTTCCTCTGTGGCCTGGTAAGGCCCATCCCACCCCCCTCAGGAGGAGGCGATCAAAGAGCTAGCCACTGAGTTCATGTCAGGGACAGCCTTTGCTCCCATTACGAGGGAACCCTCTCAGACACTGAGGTTTCATGCGTGGGCTACATCTGCTCTAGGTTATTTCCATGCATGGTCCTTGCTTGGAATATCAGTCTCAGAAAAGACCACTGTGCCCAAATTTGTTTGGCTCCACAAGGAGCTCTCCTTGTGGAGCTCCTGTTCCCTCCAGGGCTTTCTATATCCTCCTTCTTTCATATGATTCTCTGCACTCTGCCCAAAGTTTGGCTATGAATCTCAGCATCTGCTTTGATACCCTGCTGGGTAGAGTTTCTCAGAGGCCCTATGTGGTAGGCTCCTGTTCTGTACCCTGTTTTCTCCATCTTTTGAGGTCTATCCTGTTTCCTTTTCTGAATGAGGATTGAGAATCTTACCCATGTATGTCTAATATCTACTTATAAGTAAGTATATACTATGTGTGTCTTTCTGCTTCTGGGATACTTCACTCAGGATGATTTTTTTTCTAGTTCCCACCATTTGCCCACAAATTTCATGATTTCCTTGTTTTTAATTGCTGAGTAGTATTCCATTGTGTAAATGTAACACAATTTCTGTATTCATTCCACAGTCGAAGGACATTTGGGTTGTTTCCAGGTTCTGGCTATTACAAATAAAACTGCTACAAACATGGTTGAGCAAATGCCCTTGTATACTTGAGCATATTTTGGATACATGCTTAGAAGTGCTATAGCTGGATCTTGAGGTAGCACTATTCCTTATTTTATAAATCAATTTTTAAAGGTAATTAAAGTTGCATGCATGCCTTCTTGGTGTCTTTTTAGTTTTTATCTTCTGTTTCTGTTTTGTGCTTGTCAGAAGAAAAATATCAAATATTCCATTTATAGGAGCACGCAATGTTAGATCTCATGGGGACATCCTTATTTTCTTGGGCTGACACAAACAGCTAATTAGCTTAAAATAATATGGCAAGAGCGTAAACAGAGATGCTCTTTCCTTGAAATTCCCTGTGAGTCTTAAGCACCAGACATTCCAAAAACCTTTGAACAAATTCACAAGTCTTAGACTACAAGATCTTTGTACCATATGTTGTTTGGCTTTAAAAAGACAACTTTTTGCTATTTATCCCAAATTGCCCATGCTTCCCATGTCCTTTACCATGTAGGGTAAGATGGCCTCAGTCTTCCATTAATCCTCTTGGCTGGACCTCTTATGTCAACTGCTGGAATCACAGGCATGAGCTACATACATGAGTACCAGGCTTCATATCTTTTATTACATGTTTTCCTTCTTTTCAATGGCCTCTGTCAAAAATTGCATGTGATTTGGGTCACTGGCTATGATGAGAAGAATGGCAGGCATCTGGTTATGATGATAAGGATGGCAGGCATCCCCTGACAAATTACTATGTGCTGAACACTTCCTCAAAGTACTTACTGCAGGCTTCCTCAGCCTCTACAGAACCTTGACATTAAGATCTCCACTTCTGGGGAGGACACAATTGAAATGGAGACATTTAAGCACATAGTAGATGAAATGCAATAGGTGACAACATTCTGTATTTCTTTCAAGTTAGATAAAGCTCTTTCACAATGGAGAATTTAAATTCTGGTTGAGCTGAAGACAAGGAAAGAATACACACTTTAAGTAATGAAGCAGCCAGTCTAATGGCCTGAAGCAGTGTTTGGGTGAACAGATACTCTGATGGCAGCCTGTGGGAGCCATTCTTGTTCTCTAAGGGTTTAGTACCAGCTTAATTTTAAAAACCTTTTATATGACCAAACTCAGAAAGATACATATATTAATAAAAAATTACTTCATAATATTTTGACCATGTGCAATAAATCATTTCTTTCTTCATTTTTTTTTCTTTTGTGGTTTCCAGGTTTGTTGAAAATATTGCAGAATAGATGCAAACAGCAACATGTGATATTTTGAAATTATTTTGAGATTCATCCCAATGAGCGATGTGTAGATTGGAGATACTGCCAAAGTCCAGAAGCTTCAACATTTTCTTGGTGCCTGATGTCCCTCAGTGATCTCCTGATCTAGGGCGGAGGCCCCAGGAACATAATTATCTCTCCTCCCCCTCTATCTTCCTCCTGCAGTTTGATGAGGTACCTCTCACAGGGCTTTTCCAAATCCCTTCATCGGATACGTGACATAGCTGGTGGTTATCAAGCTGCAGAGTTTCTTACTGGCATACATGCTTATTGGCTTGGAAGTCATTGCCCAGGTGCATTAAGTACTTCTCAGTGACATCTGGGCAGCCGCTGTCACAATCATGGTACAAACAGAGCCCATGTTGGTGGTCCTGGTGAAAGAGAATTTTATTTTCCTTGCTCGCCTTATATGCTGGTAGAGAACAAGAAGCGTATTCTGTTGATTATCAGTAACAACCTATATTTAAGATTCATTTATGACAAATTCAAATTTATTTATAACTAAGTACGTTTGTGATCTCATAAAAGTTTATATGCTTATAGATGGCCATGTGATATCTCAATACATATATGCATATAATGAATAATTTGTATTTGAAGAGAAAAAGTTTGATGTATAGACGAAGAGAGTAACAGCACCAAGGTTCTGTTAGGCTTAACAAATTTTATTCCACTTTACGGGTTTATTTTATTTCTTGGTAATTACATGTAGAAAATTCTGTACAGTGGTACCCATTAATGATGTAAAAGTTCCTGTGAAAACGTAGAACTACTGTGTTTCTTTTGGAAATGGGACAATATAAACTATGCTAGCCAGTTGCCAGTTGGTATAACATAGACCAAAAGGGCATAGGGAATAAAACGTTAGACTGAAAAGGGACACAGAATAAAATAGGGTGGGACCCCAGCGTCTAAGCTAAATGATATTCTTGACCTCATCTCTACACAGGCTTTGAAAGTCTGTACCAGTAAGCAGGAGCTGTGCAGGGAGGGGGAATGGTAAGTTAACAATACAGAGAAGTTGGCAACTAGACAATAGGTTACACAAAGGAGTATAACTGATTGTGATTCATTTTGAGTAGTGTCCAGATTCAGAATGCATGGAAACTTCCTGTGTGTCTTAACCTAGGGTCACTCAGGACATGGCCATCTTCAAGGTTAAAGATCCAGTGGAACATTGGTTGCAAGGTGATCATTGTCAAGCTAATAGGTACAAATTCCCTGATGAGTCTGTGTAAAATTGAGAGTCCCCCTGCCCTGAGATTGTTTTTCATGAGACAGCTATGCCTTAAGAAGTGCTCCTAGTATCTGTATCAAGACAGCGCTGGAGACAAGGAAGTGGTGAAAGTGGACACGTGAGAGGGACTTGACCCATTCTGTAAGTTTTGTGACACTACATGTCAGCTCACGTGCTCAAGGCTTGCAGGAAGGCATGCTGCTGGACTTGCTGGTCCATAGAGAATGAGAGTAGGAAGGCCAAGAACACCTGGTCACCTCTAGAATGGAACTGGCTTGGAAACTTGGTGTATTTTGTTAGGTTGTCAATGCTGGGAATGCAATGGGGCCAGATCCTATATAAACATAAGTAAACCTTAAGAGAAAAGCACTAAGAATGAGTGTCCAGAACACAGAAGGAAGCTTGAGAACTCTCTACAGCACATGCGAGACAGAAAAAGGACAAACTAGGTCTTTCTGAATCTAGAAAGTGACATGTAGCAAAAAGGATATGATTTTCCCAAGGTAGCTGCCCATGCCCTGAGAGGCCCTGCTCATTTTCTTGAGTTTGTTTTGTCTTCATAAATCCTCGTCACAGCCTTGTCAGTGATCACCATCTTCAAATGCACACTTGTTGCTTTTTTTATACTTTTTTAAGTTTTGTGTTTTGGTGGTTAGTGTTCTCTAAGCAATTCTGGTTACACTTCATTATAGAATTATGGTAGGATTACCTGTTGTTCCCATAGGGTATGGAGTCAAGCTTCCATTTGAATTCCCCATTCATCCACATCAGCTGCTTCAATTTGAACAAGATACTTGACTTGGACATGTCTTACTTTTACATATGTAAAACTAAAAAAAAATATTAAATGTTCAAACAAAAAAGGGAAGAATTAAATGAAACCAGCACACTTCTCTGTGAGTGTGTTCTTGCAAGAAATATGAGATTAAGTAAAAAGTAATTGATGTTTATTGAATGTTTGTTCTGGGTTCTGAACTGTAATTCCTCCATGATTGTTATCTGACTTCACACAATAATGTGATAAGGGGAATGTATTAATTTAATATTCAATATGATGGAATAGCAAGCTAAAAGGCTACAGTACTGAGAGTCACAGAGAAGGGGAAGTAATGATATGGAAGGACACTCTAGAGGCTAGCATTTCTTTCTTTTAGTAGTGTATATCAATTACATAAAGTAACAGGTTTCTTTGTGCTGTTTTTCACTCATGTGTATGACATAGCTTGATTATACTCACCCACTGATTACACTTTCTACTCCCCTCCCCATCATCTATGCCCATGTCCCTAAAAGTCCCCCTTTCACTTCAGAGCCATTCATTGTTCTTAGTCCAATTTGTTTTGGTTGATATGATGATCTCCAGTAGCATATATTTTTCCACAAAAAAAACCCATAATTTCATTTTTTACTAAAAGATATTTAAATACAGATTTTAAAAACAAGGGTTAGTAAGAAAAGAAGGGTAAGAAGGAAAAAAAGAAAAAGAAAGACACATTCAAAATTAATTTCAATTTAAAACTCTTATTTTGTGCATCATATTCATATCTATTCATCTTTTATTATTAAAATTTTAATTAAAATATATTTATATCACTATCCACATCTCCACCCTCCTACCAATCTTTCCTGTGTCCCTCTTTCCAACCCCTTCCCTGTCCCCACTCTCTTCCAAATTGATAGCCTACTTTTCTTTTATTGCATATATTTGTGTGTATGTGTGTGTCTGTGTGTGTGTATATATACACACATGTAGATACTCAAATGCAGAGTCCAGTTAGTGTAGCTTGCATGCATCCGATCTCAGAGATGACTATTTCGTACTGATAACCAATCTGGGAGCTCATCCCTGAGAGAAGATAATTTTTTTCTCTCCCAGCAGTCATTAGTTTCCTGGAGCTCTTTGGCAAGGGTGGAACTCAGTGATTTATCCCCCTCCTGCACTAGCATGTCCGTTGATATTGTCATTGTTCGGGTCTTGTTTAGGTAGTCATGTTGTTGAGGGATCATGGATGTATCTCCCCTGTCATTCTTAGGAACTACAATCTCACAACAGACTTCCTGCTCTTCTGGCTACTAGCCTTTTTTCCCCTCTTTCATGATGTTCCTAAGCCTTAGGTGACACAACTATGTAGTCGGCACGTCTGTTAGATCTCTGCATTATGCCTAGTTGTGTTTTTTTTTTTTTTCTGTGATGGCCTCCATGTGATGTAAAAAGATGTCTGTTTGTTGAAGAGTATGAGTTACAATTATAAAGATGAGGAGAAGAGACAATCTCTAACATGAACTCCATTGCCTGCTCCTTGATCACTTCTCCCTGGTGGGGAGACCTAGTCAGCTGCAGAGGAAGAAGATCTAGGCACTCTTGATGGGACCTGATAGGCTAGGGTCAGGCCTACTAGGGGTGGAAGTCTTCCACTATCAGTGGACTAGGGGAAAGGAATAGTGGAGAAAGAGGGAGGAGAGGGAAAGAGGGTTGGACCCAGAGGAAATGAGCAAGGGGCTACAGCTGGGATACAAAGTGAATAAATTGTAAATAATAATAAAAAAGAAAACATGGGGAAAAAGATAAGTTTGGGAATGTAGTTTGGAATTATGCCAGTCTTGTAAAGTGGCACCAACAGGTTCTCCTCTAAGATTCATGACCTTATTAGCCCCAGGTATTTGGCTAAGATCCTAGTACTAGGCTTGACTTCCCACTGAGTGGGCTGTAAGTCCAATTAGAGAGCTGTTGGTTACCAGGAAAATATGATTGCATTCTATTGCACATTTAAGAATGCCTTACCATGCTGGCCATTGTTGTGTTTCACTGGCATCACAGCTAGATGGGGCCATTGATAACTTCCCTAACTTGGTAGCTTACACAGTACTTTCCGGTAGTATTAAAGCTGGACCACAGGAAGAAAGCTTTCATCTCAGGGCCATCTCTAACCATCTGAGTCCTGTGACTGAGGTATGCATTGTCTGCAGCATCAGGACTTAACTTCAACCTTCCGACAAGCAACCCAAGGCAACAGAAACAGCATGTATTGTTTTGGGAGTCACTTAGGCTGGCCAACAACTCAAATGAATGTTTTTAATGCCTGGTACTGTTTTGTTTCTTTGTTTTGTTTTGTTTGTTTTTTGTTGTGCTCTTATTGTTCTTAGCTAGGCTATGGCTCTTATCTCAATTGGCATAACTTTATACATACATTTCTACATACATACATACATACATACATACACAGTATGATTTTAGGTAAATGTAAAATATTTGCATCCTTGAGGCTTTATCATCCTTGGTGTCATCTGTCTTCTTTCCCCCATCTCTCCTTCTGTATTGACCTACCCCTCTCCTCTCCCCAGCAAGAAACCTACCTAAGTTGCTTCTATTATCTAGGTTGTGAGTAGTGTTGCAGGGAACATAGATGTGCAGGCATATTTATTATGACCTGACTTACCAAGCCACACCACTCTTTCTCACTTCCTCATTTTACACTGTCTCATTCCTCATCATAATGTCTTTATGAGTCGAGATGTTAGAACTGGAGACACTGCCATTGCTCTTGTGTGTATTAGGAAGCAAAAATGAGATAAGAAAGGGTTCTCTAGCTGTTCATAAGATAAATATTAAATGCCATAGTATGTGTTTTATAAACACAAGAATAGTTGAGCAAAACCAACTTGATAATTAACAGTTACACTGATTTTCATAAGCTCTATAATGCATTACTTAAGTGTGGATGTTTGGAGAACACTGAAATGATTATAAGTCTTTGTACAGCTGCATAAATTTCCTCAATGAGTCTTCATGTAAGCAGTCATACCTACTCTACCTGTTTTGCCTTGGCACTATTGCTAAGGGGAAAACAAGAGTCAATCTATATCTTTGTTGGGAAGGAAAGATCAGGACTCCAAATCCAGGCTTTAGGAGACATGCTCCAACCTGAGGTGGGATGATTGAAGTTGGGAGGAACATAATACGTTGCAGTGAGAATCTGAAATCCCGCTCTGTTATTTGAGCACGATATGGGAACCAACATTTTCCTTCCCTTTAACTTCTTCTCTACATGACTAAACAAGTGATATGGGTGTGGTCTGAGTGATGATTTCTGCAGTTTGGAGCCAAGATAGAAAAAGGTGTAACACTGTAGCTTGGCTCCCTTACCTCCTTGTAAAGGAATAAGGGAGAAGTGCCAAACCCACAGACTCTTACAAAACAACACTTTGTAAATGCCTGCCTTATTTTAAGACCATCATTTGTAGGCTATGGCATCATGTTAACGCCAGTAGTTTCCTAAATTTAGGAAAGCTAAACTTTCCTCTGAAATGTTATGGAAATTTACAACAGGAACTTCTTAAAGTATGTGTCTTTGGGTCAGAAAAGTCACTTATTCAAAACATTTGTTTCAAGGAAAAATTTTTAGCAGTTGTTGAATTTTCTTATTATCTATAAATCTTTGCTTTGGATTGAAATTTGATATTTTTTAATCACAGAATTCTCTACAGCCCTGTTTCTAGGAATGAGTAAAGTTTTACACTTGGAGAGGAATTTCACTACTCCTTTCATGAGTTACCAATTCACAATACAGTAAGGCCTTCTCCCCTTTCCTCTTGGTTTAAAATGGAACTTGACACCCTAGCAGACAACAGCAGTTACATTAAACTACATAGATAGCTTTCCACCCCACTTGAATCAAAACTCTGCTTTTCACCAGCTGAGTAAGGTGACTGTAGCTGCATTAAATCAACCTACTTAATGTTGTGCTTCTTTGCATAACACGAACCCAGCATGTATAGCCATGGCTAAGCCTCCAGGCTTCCCTACCAAGATCACTCTAACTAAAGTCAGAGGAGACTTCCTCCAGCAATTTCCGAGTTCCAACATTCATGGAATCTTTAGAATCTAAGTACAGGCTACTAAAAAGACATTTCTATCAGCCATGGACACTTACCTTTTGAGCACACAAAAAGTATGGACTGCAGAATTTTGCACAGCCAGCCTGCTGAAGGATCATCAGCTAAATGGCCACACTCCTGAAACTCACACATTTAAGTCAAAAACACCTTAAGTCAGCCTATCACAACTTTGACATTTGCTAGCTTTTAAAATATAAGCACATTCACAAAATTCTACCTAATATTCATTAAGAGTAATCTCAAAGGGAATTATATGACACTGAAGAAATAGAGCCCATTTGTAATATCATGTAAGCAAGTATTTACATGAGATTCTTGACCTAGAGGGTATTTTTTTTTTCTAAGTAGGCTCTTTCTATTAAGGACAAGTAATTACTTTCCAGTTGAGCATTAGCAGGGAGGATCTGCAAAGACATGTTTCGAGTTTGATTTTAATTACGTAAAAAACCCAGTTTTTTAATTGCAACAAGTCATTCTTCTATATAGGAACTTCCTGTTGGTCTCTGAGGGAGTGTACCTCATTTGTCCAGTTGCTACCGTACAATCACAAATACAATTCAATATATGGTTCAAGGAGATCACACAAGAAAAAAGTGGCAAAGTTTTCACTCAACATACTTGGTTCTTGTGAATAAGTTGTATGCTGTAGCCTTTTCACTTACAAAATTTCCAAAAAGGATAAAAGAATGTTATGTTTTATATAAATCATGTTCATGAAAAATAGCAGACCAAAACACAACTCAGATTTTTTGAAAATACAAATATGCACGAACTATTTCTGATTTGACAGTTATTTACAATATATTAGTTGTATGATCTTGAGTAATAATATAACCTCCCTAAATTTAATTTTCACTTTTTGACAAGTATAATTTATAATAAATTCAATCTACCTAATACATCTACTATATATAACTCATGGTATAATATTTTGGAAACAAGAAAGTTTTCCAATTATTGGATAATTCAAACCTGTTATTTAAGATATAAGAAAAATGAAACAGAAAAGTTTTAGTATAAAAATTGGAGACTGTAAGACAATTGATGAAACAAATGAATAAATCTAAACTTCAAATTTACCAAAATGGACTTAACTCTTACTTTAGCAAATGACATGAAGAATATATTATAAAGCATAATTATTGACAAGCAGGAGGGTATATGTCACACTGACAGATCTACAGATCTAGACTTTGGGTTATATAAAACTGATTAATAATGCTTAGTATTGATTCATGATTACTAATAGAGTGGTTATTATTTAACTGGCTATTATAGAAATACATGACACTGAACCTTCTAAGATTTTTTAAAAGTCTTAAACATTAGGGCTGGGCTACCTTGTTGTCTCCCAGATATACATCCCATCCAAAATTCCCATAAATATTTGCACATGTCTCCATCATACCAAGCCTTAAAGCAAGCTCCTCCCGACCATGTGCTTCTGATTCATGCTAACCCACAGGAACCTGCTCCTTCCTCTCCCTTCCTATCATCTTCTCTGTGCCCCATGACCTGCTCTCCAAACATGAAAACCTTTGTCACCCTCTCTTCAGCCCATCCCAGGTATAGGCCATTTTATTGGCCAATCGGGGATAATTTGGAGGGCAAGTTTACATAGCATCACCCAGTGTACATGAACACTTGCTCATGGAACAATAAAGATTTCAGGGACAAGCAATTAACACTGGAATACATAGTAGCTCCAGATCAACCACAACAGGGTTACATTAATAACTACCATTCATCTGAGTTTATTATCAACACAGAGCTTAAAGTTTTATTTCAAGCGCTAAGACAAGAGAAACAAATAGAGGCAACACATACAGAACAAGAAGTCAAACCATCCTTATGCTCAGACATCTGATAAACACTTGTAGTGAAGTAATAGGGTAAAAAAAAAATCTACACGCAGTTTTTCATTGTACCAACAATAAACTTTACTAGAAAAAGAATAAGGAAAATACCCCATTAGCAATCAGTTCAAAAGAATGAAAGGAGGTACTTATGAGATGACTCAGTGTGTAAAGGCACTTGCTGCCAAGTCTGACAACCTGGAACCCACATGATGCAAGGAGAGAGCCTACATGCAGGAGTCGTTCTTAGATTTTGGATTTCCACCATGTGTATGTGCACACACCAGACACGCACACATACTAACATATACCACATAACACACACTGCGTGTGTGTATACACATATAGTGAAAGATACAATTATAAAAACCAAAATACCTTATAGTACATCTAAGCAAAGATGCGGAGCACCTGTACAGCTGAACTTTTGCAACACTGAAAGATTGTCTACATGGAAAGTGAAAACATATCTGTAAAAGTCTTACTACGCTTAAAGGAAACAGCTTCCCTTATAAAATTTATACATATGGGGGTTTATTATTACGTTTTAAGAAGGTCAGAGTCCACTTTACTGTCACTATCAAAAGACCAGCAACAATTTGGAAGGGACACAGCACCCACCATCGAAGCAAATTAAAGACAAGGGTCTCTGCAGTGGCTTTAATGACAAGACACTGAATAAGTTAGGGTGATGTTGCTGCTTGAAGCCCACACTTCACTTCATGTCCTTGAAGTCCCCATCTTTCCTATGAAGGCTTTCAGCTCTGGGATGGCCTTGGTGCTCATTTTCTTCTCAGAAGCAGTGGTTTTGCCGAAGCCCATGTTCTCCAGGCTCCCTTTCCTCAACCGTGACCTTTGAAGAGGCAGGCACACTCCTTTTCTTTGCACTGAATGAAAGAATGCTCGACAATTTTTTCTTCTGGTTCATGGTCTCCACCAGGGAGAAGATTAATCAGGTCCCAATCTAAGCCAGAGACTGGGTGACAGAACCTGCTCTAGCCTTGGCCTTCACAGCTTCTGTGCAAGCCTCTTGGATCCTCCTGGGGACAGTGAGAATGCCCTGCTGATTGTGGAAAAAGCAAACCCTGAGAGTACACTGAGAGATCAAGGGATGAGGGTGATTAACTTCCCAGGGACAGGCCTGTTGACTTAGCTGGGTCCAGATTCTTCAGTTCTGCTCTGCCACAAAATATTTGCTCTTATGGTATCCAGGGTTGCCATGCAGAACATCCTTTTGAGGTTGTTCACGCCATGATCCTTGCCAATTTCTTCCATCGTTGGGAGTTGGGATGATGGAGTTTAGCCTAATTGGTAATGATGCAGATCATGGCTCCCCAGCAGTGCTGGGCACAGGCTGTCAGTGTGGGCCCTTTGGTGGCATTGGTGTTGAACAAGTCATACAGTGTTCTTTGTGCAGGTCTGAAGGCCTTGTAAGCCTTCCCCCATCCACATTAATATGCCTTTTAGTGCTATTGTTATTCAGCTCATGTTTAGGTATGTTGTTCATGGGTGTAGCTTCTGACATCTCTACAAATCACAATATCACAGGAAACTCCCAGTATCTCTGTCTATTACAATCTTTCTGCCTATCTCCCTTGTGAAATTATCCCTAAGCCTTGGATGGAGGAGTTGTGTTGTACATATCGATTGGGAAGAAGGACTCTATCTCTGCATTTGTGATTGTGGTTTTCTGTAATGGTATCCATCTTTTGCAAAGAGAAGTTTCCTTGATCAGGAGTCAGAACTATACTTATCTGTGGATATATGAAAAAATATTTAGAATGTAGTTAGGGACTACACGAGTTTAACAAAGTGGTAGTTGTAGGTCTATTCTCTTCCAAGATCCAAAGTCATAGTGTATCAATAGATAGCACAGGATTAGTTTTTATTAGTGACAGTTGTCTCTAGGATTGTGCAGATCTATTTTTCATAGCTGAAAGTTATTGCATGCTTCTAAAATAAGAAACAAGTAAGAGAACTGTTATTATGAGTAACACAGTCCAAACCACTTACCTGTGGTAAAAGTCCTGAGTTTCCTATTGCTTTTTGAATATAATGAGGCAATTGGCTACTTGGACCCAAAGGCTATTGCATCTGCTTGTTTTTTCATTACCATAATAAAATACCTAAAATACCTCAGGTAGTCAAAAAGAATTACTTGTAACAGAAAGAATTATTTGATTGAGTGTTTGAGATACTGAAAGTATGAACAGCATGGTGCATCACTGGTGAGGATTCCATCTTGGTAGTATCAGCCCGTGGGAGGAAGAGATTACAGGTAGAAATCCAGGAAGACCATGGGCTCTCATGATCCCTCCCCAGGGTTTCATATTGAATTGCCTACATACCTCACCTTTGATCCCACCTCTTATAGAGTCAACCTCCCTATATTGCCATGATGGAGACTTCCAGCATGTGACCCTGTAGGAGACAAACAATATTCAAGCCGTATCAAAAACCTATGTTCATAAATCCTTGTCAAATAAAAGACGTGAAACCGAAAAAAAAAAGAAAAAGAAAAAGAAGACAAGTGAAAAGTTTATTTCAAAAATAGTAGTTTTCAAAGGAAAGGAAATACAAATAGGTGGATAGAAGAGACCATGTTCATAAAATGTTAAAAGAAACCTCTCCCTTGTTATTTGTAATTCTTTCCTACCTCCTCCTCATTCGAGAATAACTGATATAAAGCAGGTGTTTCTAGTTCAAAAAAGCTTTTTCATAACACTAGAAACATGTATCAAAGCAGAAAAAAAAAAAAAAAGCTGTTACCATACAAGAACAAATAAGAGTGAGAGGCCTGAAAACAAACAAACAAATGTTTCAATCCTGGAAAATGGAAAATAAAGACATGTCAATCAGACAAGTTTAAAGGATATGGGTGACATACCATCAGCACATATACCAAAACCAATAATTAGAGGTTCTTCCAAGACTTTATTGTTTTAGTTCAGGATTTTGTTTTGGTTGCTGTGGTTGTTGTTTCGGCTTGAGACAAGGTGTCACTGGGAAGCACTGGCTGCCCTGAAGCTTGCTAGATAAACTAGGATGGCCTAGAACTCCCAGAGTTCCACCTGCTTTTGCTTTCTGAGTTCTAGGATTACAGGCCTAAACTACTATGGTCTCTTCCAAAGCTTTAAAAAAGCAAGATTTGAGAAGCGAAAGAGGGATAGTTTTAAACACAGAAGACTCTGGCTCTCATAGTTACGCAGCATACACTGAAAGCCACCTGAAGAATGTTAAATAAAAACGTATACTTCTCAAAACCATAGTGGACTACAAATCACTAGGAGGCTATTGGTTTGGGGTTTTGTTTTTCAAGAGGGAAGCACTTTTTTTTCCCCCTTAGAATCATTGTTAATATGAAGAAGGGAAAAAACACAGTCAGATGAGAAGAGAAAAAAATATTACTCCATGCCTGTTTCATTTTAGGAATTCTACTGGGTAGTTTCACAGCTGTTTCATTCATGGCTCATGGAAAATCTTCTAGATGAGAAACATGAAAATCAGTAACATACCAAACACACACATACACACAAGACAAAGAAAAAGGTGCATGAACTTTCTGATGTCAAAGTTCTTCTTGTAAATTTTCTTTCTACAATTAAAGTATATATTGAACAGCTGTTTATTGAACCCCCTACAAAGAAGCTTACACTAGGAACATACTAGTAAGCAAACAACCATCTCTCTGACAGTTTAGGGTATATGTGGTAGGCATAAAAATATATCTGTACTCAAATGTAGGCAAGAGAAAATGACATAAAAATAATAGAAAGCAAGCCAAGAGGAAATAGCAAGATCAAAGATATGATGCTGGTACTTCCTTCCATAAAGGGCTAGGCAAACAAGTCCTTTGAGAGTGGTAACATTTTCAAAATCGCAGTAAAGAACTGAGATGCAGAACTCTGCCAAAACTGCATTCTGAGCAGATGGACAGAACAGCACACTCCTAAATCAGGAAGCAAGATGGAGCTTGGCATCTTCAAGAAATAAGACAGAGGTGTGGTCTGGGAAAGGGAGTGGAGCAGAGTTTGTAAGCAGTTTCTGACAGTGTCATCAGCTGAGTGGCAATTAAGTCAAGAGATTCAAATGTTTAAAATATAAGCAAGGTGGAAAATAGATATTTAAAGAATAGTCTGCAGAGGCTGATGACAATAAGAACAGAGGCTTTCAGCAAAGAGACAGAAAAAAATCATGTTAAATGTACCAAAGAGAGGGAATGAAGAAGCAAGGACACCCACTGAATTGTTTAACATGAAAATTGGGATTTAGGTAATCTGAGAGCAGTTCAATAGAATCTATCTTTGTCAGCAAACAGTGTGATACAATTGAATGTCCAAGGGCTAAAGAAATAGATTTTTATCTTTGTAAAGTAACTCAAAATGGATCATGACTCTTAACGTATAAAATGATAAAATTTAAAGTAAAGTAGGAGAATGAAGACAATACCCCACGCTTTGGACACGGACTTGGTGGATTTGAATTACATCTTTTACCCGAAAGGCCCCTCCAGAAAGACTATTTTTATAGTATTAGAAGGTCCTATGAAATATGGCTAGGTAGAAAGGCAATCAATATTCCTACTCGCCTACGATACCTGTGATCCACAATGATAGCCAGGCAGCAGAGATATCGCTGCAGTAGACATAGTCATAGCTTGGCAGTAACTGACAGCTCTCTGATTGGTCTTAAGACCTCCCAACCCCTAATGGGAGGAAAATTATGCCTGGCAGTAGAATTTACCCACAGCTGGTGAAGCAATGGATCTTAGAGGCCAACCTACAACCAGCACTTTCCTAGGTTCACTGTAATCTGTTACTTTATTTTAAATAGTTATATCCGTAGATATATGTAGCTCTCACAAGTCACCAAAGAATCTTGTCTTTGCAGCACATGGAGATCACTGCAGAAAACCACGACTGCTCAAAATGCAGAGGATAACTGATTAGCAGTGCCCATCTGCAATTGATAAATCTACAACAAAACTACTCCTGAGGCTCAGGGAACACTGAGGAGGAGGCAGGAGAAAGATTGTATGTGACCGTGGACCAGGGAATCTGCTGTGAGATTGTGTCTTCTGACTATTAAGGAGACGATACACCCATAGTACCTCAATAATATATCGGCCTAAACAAGAGCTGAACAAGAAAGAAAAGTCTTCTCAAAACAAACTATAAATAAGAAAATATTTTTAAATCACTTTCATGTTTTGTTTTTTTATTATTTATTTTTTTTTATTTTACCACTTATAACAGCTACAATCCATAGCAATGTTTTTAGTCTACATTCTTGTATTCATTTAGTAAAGAGTACGAGTGAGGTTTTGGCATAGTACATACTAACTATGATTTTTACATGCAGATATTTAACCAGTTTGAGTTTACAGTTTATAAGAATCTGTACAACCAGTTATTGTGCAACAGTATTTCTGGGGAGACACGAACACATGTCTATTTATCCCAAATAGAAACGCCAGAGTCTAAGTTGGTGACCCAATGAGTTTTAACAGGGTTAATTACAGGGCTATGACTGAGGGTTTACTTACAGATGCAGAAATGACTCAAAGACAGCTGTACCATGAAAAAAAAAAAAAAAAGGACTCCAGCATGGATTATGGTTGGAAAAAGAGGGAAACTGTACAGCCCAGAGTACAGGCTGCAGAACAAACTGGATAGTGTCCTCTCCATGCAGCTAAGTTGGCCTCGACTTCTTCACATTTGGCTAGTCTCCCCTTCTCCCAGAAGGTTTGGCTGCCCTGAGAGTGTGTCTCAACAGTCCTTACCGCTTATGGATGCGTGTGGATCAAGGAGTCCAGTGGTCAGATTCAGGGACTTCCTGAAGCACAGTGTTAACCTCCTGAGTTTAGTGAACTTCCCTGCAGGGTAGAGTGTTTCCTTTCCTCTTAGAATATCTTGTTATTTTAGCTCCCTTCTAACATTCATACTCGAAATGTCCTGTTGTTTTACCTGCTTTGACATCATGTATCTTTTTTTTTTACCAAATAAAATGTTTTATTTCTTACAGTTATTTTTAAAACATGTATTTACGTCTCTTTTATTAAATTTTTATTATTTATATTTATATTATTTATTGTTTATTCACTTTGTATCCCAGCTGTAGCCCCCTCCCTCATTCCAGTTTTGCCAGGCCACAGAGGAGAACAATGAAGCCAGTCCTGATGAGATATAATAAGCTAGGGTCAGATGGAAGAGGAAGAGGACCTTCCTTATCAGTGGAGATCATGTATCTTAAGGCACATCCTACCCAGATGAAAGGTTTTAATCAGAAGGAAACTGTGACATAGGACCAATGACTGTTGGGTTTCATTTTTGTTACTGTATCAATAGACTTCCTAGAATAAAGTTAGATACTGCTAAACAGTGATGAGCTGCTCTATACTTATGTAAGATTTATCTACATTTTTTTCTTGAATGTTTTATCCCAGCTAATAGGAGAATTGTAAAATTCACCTGAGTTTCTAGAAATTTTGCCTTTTGTGGCTGAGCAAAGAAATTTGACTACAATTTGACATCTGTAGTGTAAACATATTTGATTTTCTGTTTTTTTCACATCCTTTGTTATATGTATCAGTTCAACATTATTAATATTATACATTTAAACTCTTTCATTATTAAAAGAAAGTCAAATACCCATTAACTCTGCTCTTTAAAATCTCTCCTCATTTCACTTTTAGGTTTACTTATTCTGTTCTTACTGGTGACATATTAATCTATAAAGAAAATCCATAACACCTCTGCATACTGTTGGCTTGGTCTATATAACTAATTTAAAATGTTTATGTTAGCTCCACCTATTTGTTTCAAGTGTAATTTTAATGAGATAGATATATGCACATCAGTTTTATTTCTGTTGCTTTAAAGACCTTTAGAATTCAGTATTATTAAGTGAATCTTATTATTAGTAAATAATTTAATTCATTTGGTGTTAACAGAATTTGAATGGCTTTGCGTTTACGTAGGAACTTCAGCCTAATATAGTTTAATAATTGTTATAATATAATAATCTGATAGGGGATTGCTGTAGTCTGCTTGTTACTCTAGGCTTTGGATCAGTTTCACTATCGGGACTGATGATTTCTTTTTTTCTTTTTTAGTTTTATCTAGTTTCCACTCTCATTTTTTCTCTCAGGTGTTCCCACTCCTGTTTTCTTTATATTTATATAATAGCAGAAATATGTGTGTGTGTGTGTGTGTGAGTGTGTACAAATGTGTGCGTATGTAAGTGTGTGTATGTGTAATGTTTGTGGTGTGTGTATGCCTATATGTGTATATGTGTATTTTCTATTTTTGATAATTTAATATATGTACATATATTTGATAATTCTACTGTAGTAGTTTTCATGTTTCTTGACAGAATCCTTTAATCTGTAATGACAATCAAGTAACAAAGCAGCTATTTTGATTTTACCTCATTCAGACACCCATATAATACATAGGAAAGAGAATTTCATTTGTAGAACATGTAATATTTATCCCGCACAACTAAAGTTTCAGTTTATATGATTCAGTAACAAGTCCTAAGCAGTAATTAAGTCAGTATATTACATTTGTTGTTTTCTGTTTATTTGCTTTTGAGACAAGGTCTCATTATGTAGCAGGGGCTGTGTTTAAATTTGTAACAAGACTCCTGCCTTAGCCTTCCAGTAGTGTAGGATTTTTATTTTTTAATCAATGGGCACTTTCACTATCCAACTGTGAATTATTAATAGGCCTACAACATGTGACACTTGCCATAGAAGATTGAGTAGGAGCAATGGCTTCACATTTGTTGTCTTATGTCAACAAAGATAAATGACATGAATTCTCGTAGGATCATGCACAGTGCAGTCAAGCTTTATTAAGAATTACTACTGTAGAACAGAAGAAATGATAGAAAAGTGAGATGTTAAGGAGATATAATAAATTCCAAAAGAAGAAAAGCCATAAAATCACCTTTGCCTAACATTTTATAAGAAACAGCAGAAATTATACAGAGACTGAGTCATGGACCATGACAATAAGGAGCCTTCACATAGGTTCCTTATGGTTCAAACTTTTCCTCCGCTTTGCTTTCCTATTAATTGGAGCAATTTCTATAAATTTCTTAGGTCAATATGCTAATGCACAGAACAGGCTATCACAGTTATCTGGACCTTTAATGAAATAAAGTTATTAAAATTCTTTATTAATTACACTTTATTCACTTTATATCCCCCTTGTGGTTCCCTCCCTCCTCCCATCCTAATCCCTCCCTTCCTCCACCCTCTGCCTGCATGCCCCTCCCCAAGTCCACTGATAGGGGAGGTCTTCTTTTCCTTCCTTCTGATCCTAGTCAATCAGGTCTCATCAGGAGTGGCTGCATTGTCTTCTTCTGTGGCCTGGTAATGCTGCTTCCCCCTCAGGGGAGGTAATCAAAGAGCAGGCCAATCAGTTCATGTCAGACACAGTCCCTGTTCCTATTACAGTGGAACCCACTTGGATCCTGAACTGCCATGGGCTACATCTGTGCAGGGGTCTTAAGTTGTCTCCATGCATAGTCCTTGGTTGAGGTATAAGTCTCAAGAAAGACCCTTATGCTCAGATTTTTTGGTTCTGTTGCTCTCCTTGTGGAGTTCCTGTGCTCTCCAGATCTTACTGTTTCCTACTTCTTTCATAAGATTCCCTGCACTCTGCCCAAATGTTGCCCATAAGTCTCAGTATCTACATTGATAGTCTGCAGGGCAGAGCCTTTCAGACCACTCCTAGGCATATACCCAAAAGAGTCTCAAGTAGACAATAAGGACATTTGCTCAACCATGTTTGTAGCAGCCTTATTTGTAATAGCCAGAAGCTGGAAACAGCCCAGATGCCCCTCAGTGGAGGAATGGATGCACAAATTGTGGTATATCTACACAATGGAATATTACTCAGCAATAAAAAACAAGGAAATCACGAAATTTGCAGGTAAATGGTGGGATCTGGAAAAAATCATCCTGAGTGAGCTATCCCAGAAGCAAAAAGATGCACAAGGTATATACTCACTCATATAGACATATGATATAGGATAAACCTACTAAAATCTGTACACTTAAAGAAACTATTCAAGAGGGAGGACTCTTGCTAAAATGCTCAATTCCTATCCAGAAAGGCAAAGAGGATGGACATCAGAAGAAGGAGAAAAGAGGGAACACGTCAGGACATAAAATTTTTAAGTAAATTTTAGTACATATTGAACAGTTGAAAAATTTCTGGTATTGATAGAAAGACCTGGAAAGGGCAGGAACTCCACAAGAACAACAGAGCCAAAATACCTGGGCCCAAGGAGGCCTGCAGAGACAGGCACTCCAACTAAGGACCATGCCTAGAGAAGACAGACGCCCTGTTCAGAGGAAGCCCATAGGCTGTTTAGTTTCCATGTGGGTACCGCACTAAGGGGAGCAGGGGCTGTCTCCAACATGAACTCAGTGACAGGCTCTCTGATCACCTTGCCCTGGGGCATGTAGCCTTGCCAGGCCACAGAGGAAGAGGATGCAGCCAGCCTTGATGAGACCTGATAGGCTAGGGTCAGATAGAAGGGGAGGAGGTCATCCCCTATCAGAGGACTAGGGAAAGAGCATAGAGGGAGAAGAAGGAAGGTGAGTGGGATTGGGAGGAGACAAGGGAGGGAGCTGCAGTGGGGATACAAAATGAATAAATAAATATATAAATAAAATTAAATTAAAAAAGAAAATAATACATTAATTGAGATCAAAATGGCTAATTACAAAATATGTTAATTGACTCCTAACTATGTTCCAATACTCCACGAATCTTCTGCTGATTCTGCTTACTATCTTACTTGATCTACAGAGGGATATTATGAGGACAAGTGATTAATTTAAAGATGAGGCCATCAACTTTATTGTACTACATAGAAAAAAAGCATCTTAAAAGTTGCCAGCTGATTATGAAAAGCCATTTGTGGACAAAGTCCATGGTGCCAGATTGAAGAATTTGAATATTATCCATGATTCTATTAAGGATTCACTAGAGATAATATAATATTAATGAAAATATTATAGGAAAATTTAATCTGGTAATGATTTCAGGATAAACAAATACACAATAGAGATAAAAAGACAGGACACCATTGAAGTTGAGCAAAGTGGACTCTACCTCTAATTTGGGGTTGATGAGAACATAGTTTGATAAACCTGAAGGTATTGTATGATATCTTAATGCCCTACAATTCCTACATTGATATAATTTGTGTGTATGCATGTATGTATACGTGGGGGGTTGTGAATGTGTCTTTATGTTTCTGTGTATCTTCAGTAAAGTCACTGATCATTGTCTTACACCTCTCAGGCTACTCTGTCAAAGTACCACAGAGTGGATGTAGCAACAGGAATTATTTGTTCAAGACCAAGGTTAGCTGATTTAAATATTGGTGTACTGGTGATAGTCCTGTGATTGCAGGGAAACTTCTCACCCACTATCGTGTTCTAACATGGTGCCGTAAGAGTGTTCCATTATGTTCATTTTCTTTGGCTGTGGGCAACAGATCTAGTGGATGGGGGCTCCGTTCTTATGCTGTCATTTAACTTAAGCTACTTTCTGATAAGACATAAGTGCAAACGCATTCACATTAGGGACCAAGGCTGCTTCATAATACAAATTTGTGAGGACCCGGTGCAATCCCTCAACTCAAGATGGTTTGATAGTAACTGAACTCAATGTGAAAGTCTGAGAACGCTCAAAGGAAAACAAGAAATTAGAAAGATACTTTTGGGCATGGCATTCTAGTCTTAAAATAGATATAATTTATACCTTGGAGGAAAAGTCTTTCAGAGTGCACAGGGAAAATCAAATTCTTGAGACAACGGTTAAGATTAGAGAGATAAAAACAAACAAACAAACAATTATTTCACTTTTTTTTCCTAACCCAGTCTCCTTTAGTTGTATTCTTGAGTATACAATAATGAAATGATGAAACAAATTGAGAGTGCTGTTAAGCAGAAGCATAAATGGAGACAGACACCACTGGGTGGCAAATGGTTTTCAACTCTAGTAACAACAAGTATGGTCAACTTTGATGCAGGATTTACTATTGGTTATTATACATTATTTCATTTGGCCTTTCCACTACTTTAAGATACAGCATTCTAAATTTTCATTCTTTGGAGAAGTTTAATGATTTGCTTGAGATCAAATACCAATTAATTAATTTAATCCCAGACTCAATAATGTAAAGATTACACAAGACAAAAGGAGTGCTACATTCAGCAAGCATGAGGAGAACTGGAATGAATGCATATGAAAAACTCCCTACAGTGACACCAGTGTTTGCCTTTATCTATAAGATAACTAAGTAATGTTAGGACCAATGACCAAAACCAAGAGTTTGATCTTGGGAACAGTGGCGGCAATGAAAGTGAAACAGTAAGACATATTGGTATTTAAGGGTACTGGGAGAACAGCTCAGCAACCCATTTCAAGTTAGAGACTACTCTTCAGAGAAATATCTATAAATTGTCGCAGACTGAAATCATTTAATTTCGTTATTGCTTTGCCCGGTAGTTGTGCCTCATGCTATTACACACACACACACACACACACACACAATTACAACTTGCCCCACTGGTATAAGTGACACTATTAGGTATATATTATTCAGGACTGACCATTTGATAATGGATAACCAATCTGTGTGCCATTCCCTGGATAAGAATATTTCTCTCACTCTTATCATTCCTTAATTGGCTGCAGTTCTTTGTGTGGGGTTGAGACCTCCTGTGCTCCCCTACCACATAAAGATAAGCATACCTGCCATTGTCCTTGGTCAGCACTTGTTTAGGCAGCGATGTTGGTTAAAATTAATGATCTAGCCTTTGGCATTTCTATGAGACACAAGCTCATAGCAAACTCCATGCTCCTTTGTCTTTTACATTTGTTTTTTCTGTCCTGTCTTGTGTAAACTCAGGTGTTGTGCCATCAATATATCAGTTGGGCTGGCTCCACAACTCTGCATTCTGACTGATTGTGGGTTTCTGTAGTGATCTCAGTAAGTTGCAAAGAGAGGTTTCCTTGATGAGGGATGGAACTGTACTTATCCACGGGTATACAGAAAAAAATATTTGGAGTGTAGATAGACGTAAGTGTAGGAAAGTGGTGGGTGTAGTTTCTCCAAGATTCTTGATTTCATTAGCATGTATCAGTGGTCTTAGAGCCTAAGTTAAAGTTTAATAAACCACACGTCATAATGGCAAATAACACTGCCACCTGAAGTTCATCTAGGCTGGGGTTCTCATCAGTTGACTTTGATTCATTAATTACTGATGACTGAATTTGGCTTCAGAAATGTCCTATAGAAAAATATCTAAAAATAACTGCCAAGGTAGAGAAATACTTGGCTGACCAAGTGATACTATATAATTCATTAGACTTTGTTCAAATTTTTTATTAATTTTTTCTGTTAATGTTTGAGAATAATTGTATACTGTCACTCATCAAAGCACATTAAAATGTAATGAAATAGTGTGGGAATATACTGAATAATCTGGGAGATTTTATGCACACATACATGCTTTCTGAAGATAATCTTTCCTCTGTTTCACAGTGTCTTCAACAAGGATAATGAGATCAATAAAATCGGTAGAAACAGCTGATATATGTGTGACATTCACCACTATTTCTTCAATACTAGCGTTTTCTTCTTAATTTTAAGATTAAGAATCTAAGCAGGTATTGTCTGAAAACCAAGACAAGGTGATATCTTGTGATCCTTTTACATTAGAATTTTTCCCAGGTTTTAGCCATTAGCTTACTGTGACTCACCAAAAGACCCAAGACCAGGAGCATTTCAATATATCAAACATGCAATGATTTTGTAATGAAGTCATTGATAAGATGATCTGGTAATTTTTACCTTATAAAAAATGTTTCCATGAGTGAAATATGCCAAGTCAACAGGTTACAAGCATCAGTCAACACTAGACTGTATTTATCCAAAGAGATCTTAAAGTGTAATTTTGAGATATCAAGTGCATGTAATAAGACAACCCTGATCAAACAAAGGCAATGGATGCTAAGATAATTTAACATATTATATGTGACTAAAGACACTTAGATAAATATTTTGTTCAAGGGATTTGAGGGAAATGGATTAACAGCGTGAAAAGAAAGTGCATCCTGTTTCACACTAATGTCTTGTCTTTGATGCGAATTCCTTCCTTTTCTTTGGTCTGATAATTTAATACCTATGTGCTTAAATACCTAGGAAACTTTTGTCTTATTCCCTCTCCCAGTATGTATCAAGAACCAGATAAAATTAATTTGTTATATTTTTGTTGCTTGCATTGCATACTTAACATATCCATGTAATTTGTACAGAGAATAAATCTGTTAATTGAGAGTGGGGACACTTAGTTATACTATCAAAACACATTCTCAAATTAAAATCAAGGATTTAAACTTAGAAACAACTCAAACACACTCCAGATGATGTGTTTTCCCAACACTGGACCTCTGTTTTTCTTAGTTATCTTATGTGTTCTTAAAAAACGACTGCCTACAGATTGGGAAAGAATCTTCACCAACTCTTTATCTGACAGAGGTCTAATATCCAGTATATATAAAGAACCAAAGAAGCTGAAAAGCAACAATCCAAGTAATCCAATTAAAAAATGGGGAACAGAGCTAAACAGAGAATTCTCTGTAGAGGAATATCGAATGGCAGAGAAACACTTAAAGAAATGCTCAACCTCATTAGCCATTAGGGAAATGCAAATCAAAACTACCCTGAGATTTCACCTTACACCCATCAGAATGGCCAAGATGAAAAACTCAAGTGACAACACATGCTGGAGAGGTTGTGGAGAAAGGGGAACCCTCCTCCATTGCTGGTGGGAATGTAAACTGGTACAACCACTTTGGAAGTCAATCTGGCGCTTTCTCAGACAATTAGGAATAGTGCTTCCTCAACACCCAGCTATACCACTGCTAGGCATATACCCAAAATTTGCTCAAGTACACAATAAGGACATTTGCTCAACCATGTTTGTAGCAGCTTTATTTGTAATAGCCAGAACCTGGAAACAACCCAGATGTCCATCAACGGAGGAATGGGTACAGAAATTGTGGAATTTTACACAATGGAATACTACTCAGCAATCAAAAAAGAGGAAATCATGAAATTTGCAGGCAAATGGTGGGATCTAGAAAAGATCATTCTGAGTGAAGTATGCCAGAAGGAGAAAGACAAACATGGAATATACTCACTTATATAGACCTAAAAGATATGATAAACATAATGAAATCTATACACCTAAAGAAGATAATCAAGAAAGCGGACACGGGGTATGATGATCAATCCTCATTTAGAAAGAATAATGGGATATGCATTGAACGTATGACAGGAGTCTATCGCAGAAAGCATCTGAAAGACTCTACCTAGCAGTGTTCCAAAGTAGATACCAAGACTCATAACAAAACCCTCGGCAGAGTGCAGGGAATCATATGAAAGAAGGGGAGTTTGATGTGGAAAGGATAGGAGCTCCACAAGGACCAAACATGTCTGGGCACAGAGTCTTTTCTGAGATGGACACTCAACCAAAGACCATGAGAGGATAAAACTTAGAACCTCTGCTCGGATGTAGCCCGTGATAGCTCAGAAATCAATTGGTTTCTCATAGTAAGGGGAACAAGGACTGTTTCTAACAGGAACTCAATGACTGGCTCTTTGACCTCCCCACCTCCCAAGGGAGGAGCAATACTGTTAGGCCACAGAGGAGGACTTTGCAGCCAGTCCTGAAAATACCTGACAAAATGGAGTCATATGAAAGGGGAGGAGGTCCTCCCCTATCAGTGGACTTGGAAAGGGGCAGGGAGGAGATGAGGGAGGGAGGGTAGGATAGGGGAGGGAATGAGGGATACAGCTGGGATACAGAATTAACAAAATATAACTAATGAGAAAAATAAAATTAAAAAAATAATGTCCCACTACTCTCTATTTAAATTCCACAAAACCTATTGTACCACATATTGGAAAAAATATACTGCCTCATTAAAGGGAGATACATTATTTATCTTCCCTTTGTATTGGTGCCAAGTAAAAGTTCAAAAGTAACAATGTTTGAATTAGTATCACAAAATCAATGGCAACACGTGACCATTCCTATGTAAAGCTAATAAGTAAACGATCTGGAGGAATTTCATTTTATTTTATTAAATATTTCATGAAAAAAAATGGACAGAAAGCATGTGAATCTCCCCTTCTCCAAGTTGCAGCCAAGTTCTGGATGTAATAATGTGTGTTGCCTGGAAATACTATGGTTTCACAGAACTTAAATATTTTACTCCCCGGAGAATGTGCTGTTAGTCAGAGCTTCCACTTTCCAGCGCAGGCAGGCTCCCAAAGGTAGAAAACGACTCCTTATTAGCTCTCGGAAAAGAATAACATTCTTTGTTTCCAATTATAAAATGGGAATAATAATTGCTACTCAACATTATTATGAATATAAAAAGAAATAATGAGTGTAAAAGGACATTATCAGCTATAAAGTAGAATGAAATACACCATATTAATACCTAGTAGCTGACCACATTAAAAAAAAAAAAGCTGAGCCAAAAGAGAATGGAAATAACAGAGACTTTTAAGAGCTAGATTTTATCAGGACTGGTGGGGGTAGTTAGCTCAGTGATAGAAAAGGTGCATAGTATGCATAGAGCTATGGGAACACAAATAAGCAAAATTAAATATTGTAGAAACCTTATAAAATCATTCTTTTTTGTAAATTCACCTTTTACCTAATGATGATCTTAAAACTTATTTTGTGTTATAGCAAAAATCGTATTTTAAACAAAGTAATTAAACGTTACAAAAAAAATTTATTTACCTACACCAAAAGACTACTTAAATTACTTTTTCTTTTAGAAAGGACTTTTTAAGTGGATGCATTTTAACTCCAGAAGAGGCTTAAGATATTTTTGGCAATATTTCATAGAAAAAGAAAAAATATTCTCATCTTCCAAATATTTTTTGGCTCTAAATCTAAAGACAAATCTGTGAGTTGACATTTTTTATGAAAATAAAATCTCTGTAAACAGTGGCTTACTCTCACAATATTGAAAATTTTTTATTTTCTGTCTAAAGAAGGAGGTCATTTTAAAACTTATTGTGATAATGGCAGGGTTTCCTCTAGTAATTACTTTTTGAAATGATATTCACAAAATTTTGCATTGACTGGTAAATATTTATTCCCCCTCCTACTTTGACACTATAGCATCACATTTAATTAAAAATACATTGACTGTTTTCTGTTTATAAAACAAATTAGGTACAAATCTTAATAAAACTTATACTCCCACACAGTGACTTTCAGGTCAAGCAATATCCTTTTAGATCTTTTACCATGATGGAAGGTCATTGTACTCCATTTCGAAAATGGATTGTGGGATAAAAATATTAACTTAGTATGCTGAGTTAATACAATTTTTCGAAACAGCATATTGTAAATAAAATTTTTACATGATATCCTAACATCATATAATTATATATTATCTCAAATTTGTACATATAAAGTCAATTTGAACAATTTATAGACCTAGAGCAAAATAAATTAGAAAGATAAAGAAGCCCCACATATTTTGTGAGTAATTTTTAAATCTTATTAATCTTATTTCTAAAGCCACTTTCAAAACATTCCTGTCCAAAAAGAAAGCATGCAGAACAGAATGCAGTTGCTTTAGCTGATCATTTCTTGCACCACTAAATTCAGACTAATGCTGTAATGGTCAAAAAGCGAAAAAGAGGGAAGAAGAGTAGGACCAGGAGGAGTTGAGGGAGGGGGCTACATCTGGGATAAAAAGCGAATAAATTGTAATAAATAATAATGATGATAATAGTAATAACAATAAATTCTTTGCTACCGTTTCCCTCAGAGC
This sequence comes from Psammomys obesus, assembly GCF_907164565.1. Classification (NCBI taxonomy): domain Eukaryota; kingdom Metazoa; phylum Chordata; class Mammalia; order Rodentia; family Muridae; genus Psammomys; species Psammomys obesus. The sequence continues at coordinate 13,158,531 of NW_026585691.1, read as the reverse complement.
CTCCTAGTAGGTAGAAAAGACACATGGTTGCATTGGAACCTTTGTATTTCTACTTTGAGGTCAGAAATCAAAACACGAAGTGAATGCTGTGCTACTGTTAAAGTTTTATATCCTCTCCTCAAGAACTGCTGTTGCTGATGGCACATGATAAGCCCAACACAAAGATCTGTGGACTAAAAAATAAAGGAACACAGAAATGTGCCCTGGGAGTGAATACTCTGTGAGGATAAATCTGGCTTTTATTTGAATAGAATTTGCTTCTTTTTTTTTTTTTTTCTGTCCTTCAGGCAAAAAAGGACAAAGTTTCATGATGAATAATTCTGTCTATAAAGTTAATCAAACATGTAAGTATTGCATTAGTTAGGATTTCTTTTATTTTTGTGCTTTGCTAAGGAATTACTAAAACTCATTGTTTCTGTCTTAGTTAATTTTTTTTTCTTTGCTGATATAAAATGACTTAGGAAAGGAAAATTTTAATTTGGCTCATGAGTTGAAGATACAGTCTACCATAGAGGGAAGGCAGGGGACCCGCAGGGGCTGGAGCAACAGAAGCCTGCATCGGCCTCTTAATCACAGTTCAGGAGACCAGGAAGCAGAAACACTATAAAAATCAAGTCCAGAACACAAATCTAAAACCCTGCTCCTCAGTGGGGCTGCATTGAAAAGGGTTCCACAACCTCTCCAAACAGCACCAACAGCTGAAGAACAAACATATGGATAGTCAAAACACAACAGATTTTTTTCAAACACACACAAAATAATTTTATGCTTTTTATAAGATTTATTTTTATCACCCTTTCTCTTTGTTTAGCTTGCATTGAGTTTATTCTTCAACCAATTCATGCAATTATAACGTGCTCGCAGATTATGATAACTCCCAATCTCTCTCTCTCTCAGCTCTATTATGTTCCCTCCTTACTGAAAGTATCTTTTCCATTTTTGTGGTTTATTGTTGCTCTGTTTTGTTTGACAATCACTAATTTTAACCAGGATCATCTGAGTAACCATGGCTTTAGAACTATATACTGGAGCTTGGTACACTCCTCTGTCTGTATACACCTGAAGACAATGACTGTACCTGCCCCAGAATCCATCAGTAACCAATAGTTCAGCAAAGAGGATAGGACCCTCCAAGCTTCACCCCACTGAACCATGGTTGACTATTGACAGGCCCAGTCTTATGTACCTACTGCAATCAGTCAGCATTTGGGAATTTGTGGCTACATTTGCTCTGTAATACCCAAAAGATGGTTTCATAGCCATTGTTCCTGTCTTCTAACTTACATTCCTTTCATTCCCTCTTCCTTAAGGTTTCCTGAATCTTAGAAAAGGGTGTTTAAATGTCCTATGTAGGGCTGAAAACTCAACTATCATTTATTCTCAGTTTCTTAAGCAGTCATGAGTCTCTGAATTTACCACCATCCACTACAAAACAAAGCTTCTCTGATTAAAGCTGGGAGTAGCATTTGTCTATGCCCAACAAACACATTTAGAAAGCTGCTTGGTGTCATAACTTACGGGAAACAAACACAGTATTAAGGTCACTGCTAGAGCCTACATTTATCTATTCTCTCTCTCTCTCTCTCTCTCTCTCTCTCTCTCTGTGTGTGTGTGTGTGTGTGTGTGTGTGTCCATGCTTTCTCCCTCCACCATATTAGTTATGGAGATCGAACTCAAGTCATCAGTCCTCACAACTGCCTTTACCTACTGACCCAGATCCCCATCAAATGATGGGTTTTTAACAAGGTTTAGACTATAGACTACCAGGTATGAGTTCCCTGTTGTGGAGTGGGTTTCAGCTTTCATCTGAGACTGGCTGCTTACCCCATAAATTGCACCATGACATAAGATTATTATATATTATATATTAACACAGATAAACACTTGATCAAAGTAGAAGAAAGCAAAACAACCACATTAAAATCAATAATCATCCATATATATATATAGATGGAAATCATATATATATATATATATATATATATATATATATATATATATATATATGCGCCAATGATAGAAATCATGGAAAGAACACAGGACAATGTCAATAAAAGAGAAATCAGGGAACTAATCCTGTTAACAGTAGCCACAAAAAATCAGTACCAAAAAACACTCCTAAGCAAAGAAATGAAAAACATTTTAAAACACTGAAGGAAGAAATTAAGAAATGTAAGGAGATAAAAAGACATACCATGTTCATGAATCAGAACAATCAAATATTATGAAAATAGCCCGAACAATTAAGTATTATGAAAATAGCCATAATATCCAAACAGGTCAACACTTGAACTCTCCACAAAATTTCCAGGTTCCATTTTACAAAATACAGATTAAATATCTTAAATTTTAATTGGAAACGCAAAAGACCAATAATAGTCAAAATTATCCCTAACAGAAAGAATACTGCAGGTGATACTGCTATATTTGAGTTATGAACTTTGGTAATAAATTCAGCATCATAATATTGGCCAAAAATGATACAAGGATTAAGCAAATAATTGGAATAGAATGAAGAACAGTAGAGAAGTCTGTACATCCATTTACCTGAATTTTCCAAAAATCCACCCTGGAGAAAAGAGAGCATCATCATCAAATTGTGCTGGGAAAACAAATGTCAACATACAGAAAGGTGAAATAATACCCTAATCTCTGCCTGCATAAAACACAGCTCCAACTGAAACAAGAACCTCAAAATAAGAGCAGATTCTTCAAAAATACTAGAAAAAAAAATTAGATATTCCAAAAGATGAAATAATGGCACTCGTATCCTGAGGGTAAACAACAGTCACTTACTTGGATAAAGCTTTTTCAATAGGAGTTCATGCCTGGTTCTACAAACTTATCAAGCTACCTGGGGCTGGTGAAGCCATGGAACCCAGAGGAGAGCCATCTACTGTCAGTTTCTAAACCAGTACAATCTATAAGAGTATTCTAAATATTATCATTAGACCCACAGAGAAGAGGTGCTTTCACTGTTATCAAGGAAGATTTTTTTTTTCAGTAGGTGGAAATCATCGCAGAAATCCACAATTGTTGAAAATGCAGACATTTTTTTCTGCCTGCGGAGTTTCCACCCTCATTTGTGTTTATGCCTGTAACACAACCCTTGCACTTATGGCTCAGGAAATAAATACTGCAGAAAAGGCTGTAAGAGCAAAGACCAAGACAGCTGCTGCCATGTATTCTTTTAAATAAAAATAATAATAAAACAGAGAGAGACATACAATAGGGGGTGGATCTGGGAAAGTGTTGAGAAAGGAGTCGGGAGTGGATATTCTCAGAATGCACCATTGGAAAGTCAAAAATTAAATAAACTCTGAAGAATAAGCAAAATTGTCAAATATATGCACATATATATAGTGCACCTGACCACACAGGCATAGGCAATGACATTCTGAATAGCACCTTAGTAGTCCACAAAAAAAAAAAAAAAAAAAAAAAAAACAGTAATTAACAAATGAAACCTTAAGCTTTCATCCTTGAGGTTCACAGTATCATCTTTCTTAACTGTCTATAATAAGTTACTTTCCTAGCTGCTGTGACAAGAAGAAACTTAAAGAAGGTGGCGGTGGGCGGGGGAGGTCTATTCTTCAGCTCAGAGGAATATAATCTGTCCTGGGGGATAAGACATGTATGACATCATAAGTGTGGGGCTGGCTCTTCACATTATAGGGGCAATAAGGGATAAGACAGTGACAAAGAAATGAGATGGCACCGTGAAACTTCAGGGACCGCTCTCAGTAACCCACTTCCTCCAGCCAAGCTCCAGTTCTTAGTGGCTCCATGACCTTCCCAAATAGTGCTACTCACTGGGGACAGACTTTTCAAATACATCAAGCTGTGGAAGACATTCTTCTATTGAAATATGACCGCCAACAAAACCCCATCATATTTAACTGCTTTATTTGGGCAGATTAGTCTCTGTATTCTCTTTCCCCCTGTACTTACTTAGTTGGCGATGTATAAGGTTCATCCCTGTTTCTCATATTCTGAACATTAGCATGCAAGAAAGGCTAGATCTAAGAGGAGGAGAGTGAATTGCTTGTGAAACATTTAAGAAGATACCCCAGCTCAGTATGTAAAAAGAGCATCTTTCTTTTTTCATTTTTGGCTAGTCAGAGTCTCCAGCCCCAGAAAATGTGCTCTTTCTTTATACTGTTTATACGCCTCCATAGATCTTCTAAGTTTGTGTTCTTCCAGACATGATTCTTTGTTTACCTCCTATTTACCACATGGATGTCTTGAGTATGCCCTTCACCCATGAAGCAAATGTTTCAATTGGGAAAGAGGATTGAGATTCAGAGGAAGAAGTCATACAAACACTAGATAGCTGGTCTCCCACGCGGTTATGTGAGAATAGACCGTGCATTTACCGTTGATAATTCCTGATGGACAAAGATCTCGGTGATAATAGATGGAGTATGGGAAAAAAAGGACACAGCTGTGCTGTACAGAATCCTCTACAGTTAAAATAACTAGCAACAGCTTGTAGACAGTAGGTGAGAAGATAGTGCATTACACATGGCTGAAATCAGAAGTAATCAAGGCAAGTTTCCTAAAATACGACACAGCCCATCCTGGATTGAAGCGTTCATATGCTTCAAGACCAAATGTGAAATGTGTCAACATCAATAACTCTACAGAAGGAAATAGATGAAAACTATAAATAAAAGAAAGTTTGAGACTATTCAGCGTGGCCCCAGTAGAATTGGGGGAATATGTGTATGGTAATGTTTAGGTTACAGTTTTAAATGGGAGCAAAACATCCCTCCTGTCCTAACAAGATTCTGTTTCTGTGGTAGCTATTCATGGGAATCTAAGGTAAAAGAGTTATTTTGGGACTTCATCAAGTAACCCTTCTTAAGCTAACAAACCTTGACAGCAAAAAAATTCTTTGTAGCAAAATGAGCCTATTTCTTGTTTGGACATCCATGTCAAAGCAATTATCAGGTTTTAATCCTGCATACCAAGAAGAATGGCAATATCACCAACAATCTCTGGGGTTAGAACTGGGGCTGGAAGATGAGTAGTTCTGGAGTAGGTAGGCTGACTCTCAAATGCTGCTGGGATAATTTGCCTCTTATATTATGTGTCAGTATTCTGTGTGTTGTGTGCCCAGGTTTTCTTAGAAAAGTCTAGGTTGTAAATGGGGCTGTGAAGTTAAAGCGACTATAGTGTCTAATGATGTGCAGTGTTCCATGGAGGCTGAGGTAGTTGTGCTTCATTGAGAATGTAACGCTGAGTTTTATATGAAATGATGAGCACAGATTTGCCAGACCAAATAGCAGGGGAAAGATAAAAGCAAAAATATCCAGAGTAAGGGGTGGGGACACCATGAGTAGGAATCACATAATATGTTAGGCTAACAGAGGGTAATTTTTTTAATGAGGAAAAATGGGAATAATATAATATGACTTTGAAGAATGTATTTGTAATGTCAAAAAGATATTTGGTTCTAAGTGGAGTTTGGATCTTATCTGCAACCATTGGGGAGCCAGTATAAAATTTCAGAAGGAATAATTGATCCAACCTGTATTTTAGAAAGATCAATCTGACAAAGCAGCAAGAAGAATGAAATTTAAGGACAAGATAAGTTCAAGAGAAAATGTTTATGAGGCTCTTGAAGCATTTTCAGGTGAAAAATGATAAGAACGGAAAGGTCAGTATTAGTGAGGCTGAACTAGGGGAGTGTGAGGTATTGAGGACAGGAGCACAATCCATCACCTGCAGTGCTCCCCAGTAGTGATGGCTGACGGTGAATTAAGATGAAGCAGGTGATACAGCTCATGAGCCGAAGATATCTGTCTAGATGACAGCTGATCTCTGACATGCTAGACACTATTTCATTATCAGTTATGGGTCCAGGGAAGGGCCACCTTGTGCCCACTGCTACACAGTCGATGTGCATCTAATAGTTCTTCCACTGTCCCTATTTCTAGCTATGAGGTTGGAGCTTCAGCATTGTTTCATGCTTGGTTCATTTTGTAATAAATAAAAAAGTACTGAGAAATCCAAACATTCTGAATGGAGATCCCTGCTTGCATGAACACAGGGATTTCCCTCCAATTCGCTATTCCAGACTAAGTACAGTGGCATTAGCATATGGAGTAGCATGGCTCCAACTCGGTTAAGGGCATAACCCTTCCTCTTGCTTGCCATTGCCAAAAGTTTATCATACTGCTTAGTATATTCCCATTCCCCTTCTGTATTTTTGATTAATAAAATTAAAATGATCATTGCAGCACTTTGCAAAATCAAAATATGTATCAACAAATTTAGATTAAAATATCCATACATTTTTTTAAATGAATTCATTCTTGCTCCTTTGCTGTGCTAGATTGCTGACCTTATTTTTCCTAGAAAGTCTTATGAGAAAAGAATGGATATAAAATATTTTAGTCACTTCAAATCCTAACTTTATAATGGAATCATGGTGCAAAAAAGATTACCAATAAGACAATAGATTGTAATGATTCAAAAGAAAGCTTCTGTATATGAGATTTCTATACCAAGAACTATGGTAAAATCCTAATACATATGTACACATTGACATGGACAGACATGCCTACTGCTTTTTTTGTTCTTCAGAAACCTCTTGAATATAGAGGTTTCTTCTCTGGCTTCATGGGTACCCTAAGCTGATTCTACAAACAGGAAAAACTGTTGAAGTTTGTGAAGCTAAGGAAGAACATCTGGAAAAAAGGATCTTGGGAATAATATGGAAGGTGAGAAAGATAAATGACCATAGCACACCACAAATAAAAAAAAAAGAGATAGCTATGATTAAAGTTTTCAGACTAATAAAATGAAGATAATCAGAATCCATACATCTTTAAAAATCTCAAACAATTCTTTTATAAACATTTAGCTAGAGTCCTCTTATAGTTAGGCTACTTTGTGTACAAAAACATGTTTTTAAAACTGTCTTCTTTTTAAGTATGTCATTTTAGAATAACCACTCACAGAAGATATAATGCATCTAACTGAGTGTTTCACCTAGAGAAACTCAGAAAAGTAACACCTGTTTAGAGTGAACATGAAGTTTAAGAATTCTGCTAAACATCAGAGGGAAGTTTCTAAAGAAATACAATGGAAACATAGACTCTGGTGGTGATCCTTAGTCCTACAATATAGAACATTTACAGATTTGTGCACTGTAAAGAAATGGACCAAACAATACTTATTTCTTTTATCTATCTATCTATCTATCTATCTATCTATCTATCTATCTATCTATCATCTATCTATCTATCTACTGTAATTTATTCACTTTGTATCGCGGCAGTAGCCCTATCCCTCATCTCCTCCCAGGTCCCACCCACCCTTACTAATTTCCCTCTATTCCCCTTCCCTAGTCCACTGATAGGGGAGGTCCTCCTCCTCTACTGTCTGACCCTAGCCTATCAGGTCTCATCAGGATTTTCTGGATCATCTTCCTCTGTGGCCTGGCAAGGCTACACCTCCCAGGGGAAGGTGATCAAACACCCAGCTACTGAGTTCTCATCCAACACAGCCCCTGGAGCTCCCAAACAGGGTTCTTCACTTGGGCTATATCTTTCAAACAATAGTCAGGATCCATTAACAATAGCCACAGGTTGAGTAAAGAGAAAAAGGTTCAGTATTGTTTCCATGGCTCACTTAAAATTTGCAGAACTGTGTTTGTATTTTGACTATAAGGCTAAGAATCTGTTTCTCTGTTGGGTGAAGATTATGCCTGTGGTTTTAAACCCTGCTCCTCATTTGCAAATGTGGCAGGGTTCTAACAAAAAAAAATATCATTTATCCTACATAGTACTTACCCATGTTTTATAGCTACCTGCCCAGTGGGACTTTTCCTAATTGTTGGAAATTAAATTAGGAAATGTTCTCTTAATGTCTACAAACACCTTTCATTTTTGGTTTCTTGTCTATCTCTCTGTAGTTGTTGTTGTTGTTTTATAAGTAGTATCGTTTGAAAATGTATGATATAATTTCAGACATTAAATAGTTCTCCAAGAGTTGACATTCATTCCCTTTTCTTTCTTACTGTTTTTTTTTTTTATAGATTTTCCCCAGATATCATAACCAAGTAGAATTCACAGCAGTTACTGATACCAACAACCTGGAGAAAGCATAGTCTCCTACACACTGCCAAATCACATAACATTTATTAGATCTATTTAAAAATCAAATTTCTGGTAGTCACATTTCTGACCTGGCCCTTTTATAGATTTTTCTACCTCGTTAAGTAGTTCTTGTATAAAGCAAAATATCTTTGAAGAATCCTATGCACTTTGAAGTATTTAATTTCTAAAAGTACATACCCAGCTCATAACCAGGACTTGGTAGTTTAATTTCTTCATCATCTTCTTTCAGTCCTTCCATCACCTGTGTTTTTGTATATGCACTGCCATCAAACTCCAACCATAGTCCTGCCAGAACCATTATAATATCATTTTAACTGATATTCTTACTCTTCTCTTCACTTCTAATCTGTTGCCCAGACCACATTAAGAATAATGTTTAAAATCACAGTATCATTGTTATTCCAGTAGAAACATTTCACTATTATTTCAGTGCTCCCAATTAAAAAAAAAAAAAGAAAGAAAGAAAAAAAGAAAGCCTCATCTTCTGGTATTCTGTCCACCAAACTTTAGCTAACTCGACCTCCTTAATATTTCATGAAATTGTCAAATAGATGTTGTATAAAATGAGGTTTTCTTTGTGTAGGGACTATTAAGCTTCTAGGCCCACTTCTCCCTGAACTCAGTACACGTCAAAAAGGAAATCACTTCCTTGAGAAGAGTGTGGCTTAGGCACCAAACCAACAGCATTTACTTTTGCTTCTCAGAGGCTGCCACATCCGTATTCCCTTCAGATTTCCAGAACGTTTCTTTTATTTTTTAAATCTTCTTTTCTTATTCTTAATATTATTTATTACAATTTATTCACTTTGTGTACAGGCTGTATCCCTGTCCCTCATCTCCTCCTGTCCTACCCTCCCTCCATCCCCCACACCCTTATGTCTCTCTCCTACTATTTGATCCTAGCCTATCAGATCTCATCAGGACTATCTGGATCCTCTTTCTCTGTGGCTTAGTAAGGTCACCTCAGTAGGGGGAGACGATCAAACTGAGTTCATGCCATTGACTGCCCCTGCTCCCCATACCAGAGAACCCCCATGAAGACTGAGCTGCTCGTGGGCTACATATGAGCAGGGGGTCTAGGTCCTCTCCATGCATGGTCCTTTTTTTGATTTATCAGTCTCTGCAGGCCTCTCTGGGCCCAGATTTGTTGGCTCTCTTGGTCTCCTCAAGGAGCTTCTGCCCCTCCAGGTCTTTCTATCTCCCACTTCTTCTATAAGGTACCCTGCACTCTGCCCAAAGTTTGGCTATGTGTCTCAGCATCTGCTTAGATATCCTGCAGGGCAGAGTCTTTCAGAGGCCCTCTAAGGTAGGCTCCTGTCCTGTTCCTTATTTTCTCTTACTTTTGATGTCTATTCTGCTTGCCATTCTGACGAGGACTAAGCCTCTTCCCTAGGATCCTCTCAAGAAGTTAAACACTAACAAACCTAGTAAGCCAGTTGAAAAATGGGGTACAGAGTAAACAGAGTATTCTCAATAGAGGAATATCAAATGGCAGAGAAACACTTAAAGAAATGTTCAACATCCTTAGTTGTCAGGGAAATGCAAATCAAAATGACCCTGAGATTTCACCTTACACCCATCAGAATAGCTAAAATAAAGAACTCAAGAGACAACACATGCTGGAGAGGTTGTGGAGAAAGGGGAACCCTCCTCCATTCCTGGTGGGAATGGAAACATGTGCAACCACTTTGGAAATCAATCTGGTGTTTTCTCAGAAAATTAGAAATAGTGCTACCTCAAGACCCAGCTATCTATCTCACTCCTGGCATATATCTGAAAGATGTTCAACCATACAACAAAGGCATTTGTTCTACTATGTTCATAGCAGCATTATTCATAATAGCCAGAATCTGGAAACAACCTAGATGTCCCTCAGTTGAGGAATGGATACAGAAATTGTGGTACAGTTACACAATGGAATACTATTCAGCAACTAAAAACAAGGAAATCATGAAATTTGTGGGCAAATAGATGGAACTAGGAAAGATCATCCTGAGTGAGGTAACCCAGAAGTGGAAGGACACACAGGGTATATATCACTGACAAGTGGAAATTAGTCATATAATATAGGATAGATGATTCCCAGAATGATTCTGATGCTCTGAAACTCTTATTTGTTCATTGTTGTGAGTTTTTGACTTTTAGTTACATTTTCTCTGTTTCTGTAATGTGTGCATGTTCTCTGGGTACTTAAACATGTGTCGGTCACAGGACAACTCCAGAAGTCCGTTCTCTGCTCCAGTATGCAGGTGCTAAGGAGTATGCGCAGGTCTGTAGGGTTAGCAGCAAGTGCCTTTGCCTATTGACACGTCTCACTGGCCAATGTTATTTGAACTTTTTTTTTATTAATATCTATGTTGCCTCTTGAACTTGTAAGCTATGTTGAAATTTAAGGTTTGTTTGTTTTGCTTAACACTGTGTTTCTGACATGACCAAGAAAACAGTATCCTCATCTGATTTTTTTAAACTTTTGAAATTCTTTTATTCTTTGAGAGTATAAAGTAATCACATAATTTCTTCTTTCTCCTCCCCCTCCATATGCTCCCATGTTCCACCCATCACTTATTTTCAAACCCATGTCCCTTTGCACTAATTTTGTTACATATGTATATGCACATACATATATTTCTAAATATAACCTCATTTTGTATATTGTTAATTTTATGGATGTTTTTATGGCTCACCCTCTGATATTAGGTAACTAATTGGTGTGCTCTTCCCTGGGGAAGACTGTTTCTTCTGCTCTCAGCATTCCTTAATTACCTGCTCTTATTTTAACTAAACCAGCATAATCCCTAACAGCATTCTAAGTATTTCTCCTTTACCTACAGATAGGTTGTCATTCCTCATAGAAGAAACTTTTATTGGTAGCAGATGGATGCCGTTACAAGAAACTATCACCAATTAAAATGTATTGTGGTGGAGCCAGTCCACAATGGATACATCTACAAAACAACATCCTCACCTGAGTTGGATATTTGAAACTACAGTCTGGATGAGTTATGATATAAAGGTCTCTCTAGCAGTTAAAAGTGACTCATGTGTTCATAGACACATTGTTCATTAATTTATGAACTGTACTTTAAGTTACTGTCAAGACTAAGTGCTATAGCTAAGTACATAGCATATTTCTTAAATGAATGGTTGATTCATTAATACAAAAATAAGACGTGATAGGCTAGGGTCAGACAGTGGGGAAGGATGACTTCCCCATCAGTGGACTAGGGGAAAGGGATAGGGGAGAAAGAGAGAGGGAGGGTGGAACTAGGAGTAGATGAGGGAGGGGGCTACAACCAGGATACAAAGTGAATAAATTGTAAAATAATAATAATAATAATAATAATAATAATAATAATAATAATAATAATAGATAAAGGGAATCACTAAATCACAAGATTTTAAGAGACCTAAGCTCTTCCATCCAGATAATTCTTGTATTGTAAGCTCAAATCAAAAATCATTAAAGCACTCCATTTGTGACCATAGCCTTTGGAATTGATTGCGGAAATTCAATTCCCAACATCTATGGTTAGCAACTAAGTCAACCAGCTTCACAAACCTTAATTTTCTCATGTCGGCTCTAAGAAGAGTGCTAATATCTCCCTCAGAGGTGGCTGTGATATTTATTGACATCATAACCATTAAATAGCAGGGTTTTAAACAAAGTGTTATTACAAGCAATAACTTTATCCAATATCTCCTATGAACTGACTTGCACCTCATGTCATGACTTGCACCTAAGGTTGTATACCTCCAACTGTTACTGTAATTTTCAGATACAGGTATTTTACAGTAATGAAAAGAAATTGAGGTCATATGGGGTAGGTCATTATCTAATGCCAGTGTTTTTATTGAAAAAAAAAAAAGAATTGGTATTCAGAAAGACAAAGAGCGACGCATTAACGAGTTGAAAAACAGGTGAAGACAGGGCTTTTCATGTATCTTCTGTTACTGATCACATGTCACAAACTGGCTAAGTTTAAAGGTATTGTGTTCATTTCAGCTCACGATTCTGACTGCCTTTCTGTGGGGCCTTCTTGGTGGTAGAATTCCAAGATGGCAACAGGTATTTTATGCTACAGGGCAAAGAACATACATGGCTATGTTCTGTCTCTGTCCTTTTTGGAAGACGATTGGTCTTCAGTCATAGTACTACACACTGATGACTTTTCTTTTTTCCTTTTGGGCAGTATTAAGAAATTAACTTTTAGCCTCATCTGTAGTGGACAAAAGTCTACCTTTGCCTCACAGTGATGATTGTATTCAGTCCTAAACACATCACCAAAATCCCTCATCTAAGCAAGACAATTGGAACAAATTTACACTGTTTTAGTAACTCAGTGGGGATGAAAGCTCAACATTTTTTGTTTGGTTTTGATTCTTTACCTATTTAGCATATAATCGTCGTGAAAAGTGATGTTTCATTACAACATTTTCATGCACGTATATTGTATACTTCGATTGTATTTACCTCTCTGTACCTCCTCCTATTCCCTATCTGATCATCTGATCTTTTTTTTTTTTTAATTCCCAAGTACTCTACCCCATCTTTTCTAGTTTTATTTTCTTTATAGAGTTCACATATGGGAGAAAACAGCATGCAGTCTTTGTCTTTATGATTCTGTATTTTAATTATGGGATGTCCAATCCCATCCACTTTCATGAAAATGACATAGCTCTGTTCTCAGTAGCAGAACTGTGTATATTCGTGTATACACACACACACATAATCAATTGAACCAGTGGAAGTAAATTTATGCATAATGTATCTCATTGTATTACATCAGATTCTGTAATCCATATACATCAAGATAATAGTTACTGCTATGACATAATTAACCCACAATACTCTTTTCTTTGGCCTGTGTCCTGCAGACCAAATTAAATATGAGGATAAAATGTTATTCTTTTCTTATTCTCATTTTTAATTACTTGGTGAGTAGAGAGGGAAGAATTCTAAGTTTCAGTGACAACCATTTTTTTCTTATTGTATGGTCAAAATTTGAATGTTTTTTACTTCTTTATGACTGTCTATATGAAGCTAATCTGTAAAGAATGCAGTAAAATGCCTAACATACAATATTTGCTCCATAAATGTTAATGACCCAACTGGCATCCTTAGATATCATTTTAACGTGCTATTCCCCCAAATTTGTTCCTTATGATCTGTTACTTGCTTATGAAAAAAAAAAAGTAAATAAATAAATAAAACCAAAAGTGTTCTTCTTTACTGTCATCTAAAAATGTCCAAACATCCCTTCTTTCTTTTTCCTTCTTTGAAGTATTCTGTAGAAAAGTATTTTATTAATTTTAACAGCACTGTAGAAAACCTAGGCTGTGTCAACACACAGAGGGCCATAGATAATGAGAGAGACAGAGAGAAAAAGAAAGAGCATTAAAATATGCCAGTGCTTTTTACCTTGAAAGGCAAAGACAGTTTTTTCCCTTTGTTCATTTAATCACTTTACAGCCTGATCTCAGCCTCCTCCCTCTTTTCCTCCTACTCCCAGCCTCATTCTACTTTTCTCTATTTCTCCCCTCTCTTTCTTCTCAGAGAAAGGGAGGCCCCTAAGGAGTACCAACCAACTTACCCTGGTATCTTAAGTTGCAGCAGGATTACATATATCCCCTCCCATTGAGGCCTGACAAGGCAGTCCAGCTATCAGAAAGGGATCCAAAGGCAGAGAACAGAGTCACGGAGGGCTCCTATTCCTATTATTGCAGACAGGAGCCTAGCATTACTGTCTTCTGAGAGGCTTCATCCAGCAGCTGACTGAAACAGATGCAGAGAGCCACAGCCAAACAGTAGCAGTTCTGGAAGTCTTGTGGCAGAGTGTGAGGAAGGATAAAGGGAGTTGGAGGGGTCAAGACAAAGACTTTTATCATCCATGATAGTAAAGGTCTGTGTGCTACTTCATGAGGACAAGGTGGTGGTGTGTGTGGGGGGGGAATTACCATGAATTTTCCAAGAGGAACATCACTCTTTCTACAATGTTGACAAAACATGGCTGAGAAAAACTGGTCTAGGCCAGCACAGGTAGAAGCAGGGAAGATTGCATTGGCCTTGTCAAGGAGTTTGGTTCTTCTCTGGAATCTGCAAAGGAACACTGAAGAATTTTAAGGTTACAAACTGCCTGATCAAATTTGATGTTTTCCCCACAGTTCTTTCTGCAGTGTGGTATTTCCATTAAATAAGGCCCCTTCAAATTAAAATGGTGGTACCCTAAGACCTTTTTCTTTCCTATCAGCTGCCTGACTGGTACCACTAACACAGGCCAAAAAGCCAGTTGTCTTGCATCGAGGGAACAAAGGCAGACTTGAATAAGTGCACTAATGCAGGCTGCTTGCTCTTTCCCCGGCGATCTAAAGATTGCAGGGGCAACAGTTATGCCAGACTAATACAATTTATTTTATGATGTCATCTGTCTGCCCTTCAGTAGAACTGAGCATGTTCCAGATGGAAATCACAGTAACAAACAAGACTGATATGATCTAGAGCAGTCCACCACTGAGAAAAGGAGCTTGAGGATGTATCTCTCCTCCTGTCTGTTGGGTAGGTGATCTGCTGCCCAGGGCTGCTCTGTATCTTTATTTAGGAATGTTTACTTGGTAATTTTTCATATGTAAGAGCTTAGTTGAACTGTAATGCTTTATACAAAGAAATATACAGTTAATTCATATTATGAAATGAAAAATCAAGTAAACAGATATGACAATAAACAAAGTAAGACAATAAACTCTAGAAATAAGGAACATGTCAGAAAAATAATACATTTCTCTGGTCATAAAAGTCCCCATAAAATAAAAAGCACATAAATGAATTCAATTATGCTACTAGTTTAATGCACACGTATTTTCCTGTGCTAGTAAATAAAAGCATTCAAAAATCCCTTAACGAATCCCTTTAAAATTAGAATTTCCATTCCACTCTTAATAATGAAACAGTTATAATAGCTAACATTTACTAAACTATTTCTTTCTCACAATAGCCTGGTGATGTAGGTATTATAGCACTGCTAGTTTATTGACTCTGGATAACAGACAGCTATAATTAATGAGTCGCAGCAGAATTCCAGGGTCTACAAGGAAGTTTTATTTTTCCCCATAGAGGAAAATGTTTTAGGAACCAAATTTCAAAGCAATCTAAAAATCATGAAAACTATGACCTGGACATCATTAATTACAGCATTGGAGTGCTTACTGGGACCTATCAGAATTTTTACAAAGTGCCACTAAAATGTAGCTTGATGTCATGCAGAGGAGCGTATCGAGCAAGTCAGAAATGTTTAGCAGTGACCTAGGAAGAATGATGTTCAGCTCAACTCATTATTTGAGGAGAAAAAAAAAATGGAATAAACTATTTAAAAATATTCTTTATTCTCTGGAGGCCTTTTTCTGGCTGACAACCTGACAGCTGGAGGAAAATACATCACACTGTACTGACCTGAAACTTTAAACGTCTTCCAGTCTTAGTCTTATTTATGGATGATTGTCATCTTCTGCATTGCATGATCTTCAGTTCTGTGTGTTCTGTAATGTTGAGGCCTGAAACTCCCTTGTTCTTTTCAGTAAAATGGCTCTTCAGCCCGTGACATAGTCCTGCATCCTGAAGTAGTGGAATGATCATCAACAACTGTCATGTCCTTCGGGGCTAGAAAGTATTGCCATCTCAAGAAGCCAATTCTGGTCGAAAGCCGTTCACTTTTGAGAAGTTTATGTATTTTGTGTATGTGAGTGTTTGTGCACAACAGTGTGAACGTGGAGGTCGGGAGATAACTTGTGGAGTTGCTTCTTTTCTTCCAACATGGGGACCCCGGAGATCATCAGGATTGACAGTGGTGCCCTTAATCTACTGAGCCATCTCAGGAGCCCTTGTATTTCACTATTATTGAGGGGACTCCAGAAAATAATATGTGACTAATCACTGTGAATTCATCCCATTGTTGGGGGGAAGAAAGTGATCTGTTTCATCTCTTTGTTTATTCACTTATTTTGGTTCTGGAAACTGAACCCATACTGGATAAGTTCTGTGCCATTGAGAGCTAGCCCATCCCCAGCTCCTGAAGTTCTCTTTTGGGTGGTTTTGCCTTTTACACTTTTCACTCGTTGCTTATACAAAGCAGCTTTCAAACAAGCCAGAAAACTAAAACCTGCTCTCTGTATTTCATCTGTTTCCTTTGTCATAGAGGAAACTTTGTCTTCTGGTTTCTGTTGCGATAGACACCATGACCAAAGGCAACTTTGGACAAAAGGAGTGTTCTTACGTCTCACAGTTCATCACAGAAGAATGTTGAGGTGGGAACTCATACAACGCCTTAGAGGAACACTGGCTTGTGCAGCCATTTTAGACACATTTGCCCACAGGCGGTACCATCCACTATTGGCTGAACCCTTCCGGATCCATCACTAATTATGAAAATCCATCCCTGACTTCCTCACAGGTCACTCTGGTGTGTGTGGCACGGGCTGAGCATTTTCTCACCTGGTGTTCCTTTTTTAAAAATGCCCCTAGCTTATGTAAGAGCTGACATATCAAGTTGACATAAAACCAGTCACCACAAATGTCTTATACCAGAAACTTAATATACCTAAAATAAGTGTAACCAATTTTATCAAGAAGAATAAATAAATGTTGCTGAGAAAGAAGTCCATGAGGAGGAGTCTGTAGGTACTCCTGTCATTTTGTTTAAAATAGATAATAGCTATTTAAACAGTCATTGGGGGAGAGAACAATATGGAAGGAAGTACAGGGTTAATGAGGTGTCAAAAAGCTTTCAACAAGTCCTCTGGCATCCAGTGTGGTGTGGTACTGGCATGCACCTTGGAACACATGGCTCTTATTGAAACCTTAGCATCTATACTCTGAATTTGCATGTTGCTGTAACATGTACTAAGAACTCTTCTGTACTCTAAAATTCAGCTGTATCCTTATAATGTATAGGCAGACCTACAGCTACTAGAATATTATCACAATTAACTACATGAATTCATTGAAGTATTTAGGATGAATAAGACATATGTCAAGCATATGCAGAGGAGTAGACACTGAAAATCATCTCTGGTCTGGCTGCACCTGCTACAAGCATTAATGCTTCAGATGTACCATCAGGAGTTACTCTATATCCAAATCAAACTAGGGAGGAAAGGTCTGGGAAGGAAGGTATGGAAAGAGGTCATATACTTTCTTCTTTATAAGGAAAAGTTTTTAGATTACCGCTGAGCAGTAGGAGAGTCATTACATCACCAATGGCATAGACAGTTTCCTTAGTCTACAAGTAGAATAGGAGAAAAAACACAGCTGACAAAAGGTAAGTGAGCAGCCTAGGGCAATGTGAAACATCCTCAGCTGAACTGAAACCAGTGCGAAAAATAGCTGCAAAGTACTTGATGCTGAGCAAAAGCTGAGAAAAGATTCCTGTAAACCAAGGAAACGGCAAGAGGAAGAATTGGATTAAATACCAGGCTTCCACTCTGTGTCTAGCTAAATCCTCCTGCGCCTCTATCATGGCTTAAACACCTAGCACATTATCTAAGATAGAAAGCCTAGATGAACTCTCCTAGAGCTCCATATTGCTACACCCATGATTTGTGAAATTCTATTCATCTTATTCAATTCCTCATTTTGACTTTGCTTTTCTTCCTTTTCACGTTTCTTCCTCTATTTTTATGCCATGCAGGTCTGATCTTCCCATGTACCTGTTTAATAACCACCACATTGCATTTCTTGGACTTAAGTCAAGCTGTGTGGTTTTGCTCATTTTCCTGGTGCTCTTTTAGCTCTGTAGTGTTGCGTAGTAGAGCAAATTGCACGTGTTCTATGTCCTGTATCAGTTTGCATCTCTAGACGTAGCTGTAGTTACCACCATGTGGTACCCACTGCGTACACCGCACTGCGCACACTGCATGAGAACTTCCAAACTACATTGAGATTGTGTCTTGGAAATGTTCCTAATAGTAAGAGCTTCAATTCTCTCTCATTTGAGAGAATTAAAGGAGCGCACGTTGAAATGCCAAAGCTTAGAGTTATTTAAACCACATGCCAAAGGTAACACCCTACATAGTACATGCATGACCCATGCATACTACTGTAGTTTAGATGAAGGTTGTTCTCAGAGTTCCGTATGTTAAAAGGTTGGTCTTCAGTTTAATGCAGATGCTGTTGTTACGGGATAGGGGCTTAGCCTAGCCTAGGCTTGGTGGAACACTTAGGAGATGATCATGAATGGGGAATGTAGCTCAGCGGTAGACTGTTTTCTTAGTATGTACAAGGGTTGTCCCCAGAAGAGCAGAACAAATTACCTGAGTCTTCTATTCCATTCCATTGATCTACTCATTCATTTTGTGCTAAGGCTGTTATTATTAGTAGTATTATAATGTCTTACAAAAGTAATTTTGGTGATGCATTTTTCTCAATGAAAACATATTCTCTAATTATGGATAAAGGTACCACAATAAAAGTACCTTTAAAACTAAAATTATGCAGTCAAATGCTCTACCACTGAGCTATAGCTCAATCACCAAATGGGCTCCCTAATAAGGGGAGCAGGGGCTGTCTCTGACATAAACTTAGTTACTGGCTCTTTGATCACCTCCCCCTGAAGGATGAGCAGCCTGACCAGGCCACAGACTATGAACGACAGTCTTGATGAGACCTCATAGGCTAGGATCAGATGAAAATGGAGGAGGTCCTCCACTATCAGTGGACTGGGGAAGGGGCATGGGAGGAAATGAAGGAGGAATAGAGGGTAGGATTAGGAGGAAACGAGGGTGGGGCTACAGGTGGGATACAAAGTGAATAAATTGTAATAAATAAAAGTTATATTAAAAATGCAAAAAAAAGAGGCTCAAGTACACAATAAGGACATTTGCTCAACCATGTTTGTAGCAGCTTTATTTGTAATAGCCACAAACTGGAAACAACCCGGATGCTCCTCAACTGAAGAGTGGATACAGAAATTGTGGTACATCTACACAATGGAATATTACTCAGAATGAAAAATAAGGAAATCAGGAAATTTGCAGGTAAATGGTGGGAACTCGAAAGGATCATCCTGAGTGAGCTGTCCCAGAAGCAGAAAGACACACATGCTATATACGAACTCATAGGACAAACCTACTAAAATCTGTACATCTAAAGAAACTAATCAAGAGGGAGGGCCCTAACTAAAATGCTCAATCCCCATCCTGAAAGGCAAAGAGGATGGATATCAGAAGAAGAAGAAAACAGGAAACAAGTCAGGAACCTGCCACAGAGGGCCTCTGAAAGGCTCTGCCCTGCAGACTATCAAAGCAGATGCTGAAACTTATGGCCACATGTTGGGCAGAGTGCATGGAATCTTATGAAAGAAGAGGGAAATGGTAATATTTGGAAAGGATAGGAACTCCACAAGGAGAGCAACAGAAATAGACAATTTGAACACAGGGGTCATTCCAGGGACTCATACTCCAAACAAGTAGCATGCTTGGAGATAACCTAAGACCCCTGCACAGATGTAGCCCATGACAGTTCAGTGTCCAAGTGGGTTCCATAGTAATGGGAAGAGGGACTGCCTCTGACATAAAGTGATTGGCCTGCTCTTTGATCACTTACCCCTGAGGGGGAAGCAGCCTTACAAGGCCACAGAAGATGACAATGCAGCCACTCTTGATTCGATCTGATAGACTAAGATCAGAAGGAAGGAGAGGGGGATCTCCCCTATCAGTGGACTTGGGGAGGGGCATGCGTGAAGATCGGGGAGGGAATGTGGGATTAGGAGGGAAGGAGGGAGGGACTTATGGAGGGATACAAAGTGAATAAAGTGTAATTAATAAAAAAAAATTCAAACAAAAAAAGAAAAAATGCAAAAAAACCTAAAATTATGTATCAATACTTTTAGTTCTTATAATCAAAGATGAGACTAGGGTTTTGTTTATTTTGTTTGAATCCTGAGTTGGCTAGTGTCATGTCTAAATTAATAAATCATGGAAAATCCTTCTGAAACTTCTGTTAGTAGAAATATTGGCAAGATATAACATGCGGGATTGAAAAACACTTTTATTGTAGGGTTAGACACTAAAAGAGGTCTTGTGAACTGAGGATGGTTGTGCAAAGAGGAAGAATGATTTTTCAAGATGAATCCTATTTGGAAAGACAGTTGGCTTGTGGAGTCAGTTTCAGAGATCCTGGGGTTGACAGAATAAGATGCAAGGTAAGAACTGGCACTGCTGTGTTTATTCTTATGACTTGTTAGTGTGGTTTGAAGTCAAGTAGAGGGAGATCCTCCAGCAGTACTTTTTTCTGCTCAGGATTGCTTTGGCTGTCTGGTTTCGTTTGTGTTTCCAGACAGTGTTACCAGGCCATCCAACTATAGTTGCCTGATTCTTCGCAAAGATGAAAAACATAGACACTAAAAACAAAACAGCATCTTTAACAGATGGTACTCAGAAAACTCCTGGACATAAGCATGTAAACTAAGGAAACTCGATCACTACCTTTCATCCTGCACAAAACTCACCTCAGAAATGGGTCACAGACCTCAACACAAAATCTGATACTCTGAAACTGCCGGAAGAAAAAGTGGGGCATGCATTTTGACATACATGCCCAGGGAAGAAGTTTCTGAATATGATTCCAATAGCACAGAAAATACAACCAACAAATGACACAGGAGACCTCATGAAAATAAAAAGCTTCCCTATAGAAGAAGCCATCAACTACAAGGCAATCTACAGAAAGAGAAAAATTCTGCTAACTCTATCCAACAGTTAGTGTCTAGAATAGAAAAGAACACAAGAAACTAGATGTCAAGAAAACCAACAAAAGCCAGCAAGGTAGCTCAGCAGGTAAATGGGTAAATGTACTTGCTGTGCACAGGGATAACCTGAGTTCCAACCCTGGTACCCACATAAAGGAGAATGGAGAACACCAACCCCACAACACCTTGTTCAGGCTCACTCCTCCCTGACTTACATATCCAACTCTCTCTATCTCTCTTTTTTCTCTCCCTCTCTCATAAAAGTAAGAAAAATCCAAACAGAAACTGAACAGAGTTCAAAAGGAAAAGGGCAAAACTGACTAATAAGCTTTTAGAAGAACAGCATTTGCCATCGGATACTTACAAATTAACGCTACTTAGAGAGCTCATCCAACTTCAGTCACAATAGGTGTCATCAAAAGATCAAATGGAAACAAATTCCACTGTAAATGTGGGTAAAGAGGATTCTTTTTAATTTTATTTTATTTATAAATTTATTTATTACAATTTATTCACCTTGTATCCCCACTGCAGCCCCCTCCCTAGTCTCCTCCCAATCCCATTCACCCTTCTTTTTCTCCCCCTATGCCCTTTGCCTAGTCCCCTGATAGGGGAGGTCCTCCTCCCATTCCATCTAATCCTAGTCTGTCAGGTCTTATCAGGAATGGCTGCATTGTCTTCCTCTGTGGCTTGGCAAGGCTGCACCCCCCCCCCCCCCAGGGGCTGTTGATCAAAGAGCAGGCCAATCAGTTCATGTCAGAGATAGTCCCTGTTCCCTTTACTAGAGAACCCACTTGGAAACTGAGCAGCCAATGGGCTTCCTTTAAACAGGGGCTGTAGGTCCTCTACATGCATGGTCCTTGTGCAAGAGTGTTATATCTAGGTCATAGGATATTTATAGTTTTAGCTTCTTCAGAAACTTCTGCAGATACAGTATGAGTACACATACTAACACTACTACCAATGGTGGAGAATTCTTACCTAGCTAGACCACTCTTCCACACAGAACCGAAAACAAAAACCTCTATATCCTGTGACAAAGATACCTGCACATTCATGTTTATGGCTGCTCTCTTCACAATAACAAGAAAATAGAAAGAATTTCAATGTCCATCAACTGATGAAGAGATAACGCAAATGTACAGATAGGTATACAATGAAATTGTATTTAGAGCTGAAGAAATAAAAGCAATTTTCAAAAAATGATGGAACTAGAAAACATATTAAATGAGATAGTCAAGGCCCAGCTAGAAAAATGGCACATGTTCTTTTTTTTTTCCTCTTAAATGGATCTGAGCTTTGGGTGATTTGTGTACCTGTTGAAGCTTGGAAACTAGAAAGGGACCAGTGGAGTAAGGGTTGCCTTAACAGAGAGGTACAGTAGAATACATGTGAAACAAAGGTATGGAGGGGGCATTTTAGGAGTGTAAATAATTCAGCAGAAATGAGGATTGAGGTGAGGGATGGAGTGGAGTTGGTTTTAATACAACAAAAGTTATACAACTGCATATATATGTATATATATATAATAACATTTATTTAATATTTAATAAACCACCATTAGTTGAAAAGACCCTTTTGCTAAAGACACTACACATCCCCTAGACTCCTGTGGGGCTGGAGGGCAGAGGGACTGGAGGATGCACCATTGGTTTTGGAAGGCTGTCACAAACTTAAATGCAAACTGTCAGGCAAGAGGTATCCTCTGGGACAGTAGCAGCACAACTGTTACAGAGGTAACAAAGCAATTTATGGTTGGGTTTGAGGGCTGCTCCACGAAAGGGAATGCATACCTGGTACCTAGTTATGGATCGGTAGGGGCTCTTGGGGCCACACCCCTCCCTGAAAACTACTAGTTATCGGTTTCTTCTGGAAGAGGGACAGTCATCGTCTTCAGTTTCATACCCAATGGTGAGTATACTAACCCTCCACGGACAAGTTCTTGTGCTGGTGACACAGATAGCTCTGCTTAAACTCATTGGGTAATAAAGTGATAAGATGAACATGAGAAAGGTTCTTGTAGGCAGTATGTATGAGAGAAAGTCTTATTTCACAAAATAAGATAGCAGGTAAGCAGGCAGAAATATCCATGACATCTCTTAGAGTGACAGTGATAGAAAGACAGATATGTGTCTTTCTATCAGAGGCCTGATACTTTAAAGTTTAATGAAGATAACGAGGCTATCCCTAATGAGATAGTAGTAACAGAAGAAAGAAGAATTACTTAGGAATGCTCTCAGTGCTGATGTTTATTTTTTAATTAAAAAATTATGTGTTTGCATATGTTTATGTGTGAGTATATGCATATGAGTGAAGGTCCCTGAAGAGTCCACAAAAGGTCATCAGATATTCTGGAGGTGCAGCTGAAATCAGTTGTGAGCCACCCAACATAGGTGCTATAAACCACATTTGGGTCCTTGAAAGAGCAATGTGTACTCCTAGCCTCTGAG
This sequence comes from Psammomys obesus, assembly GCF_907164565.1. Taxonomy (NCBI): domain Eukaryota; kingdom Metazoa; phylum Chordata; class Mammalia; order Rodentia; family Muridae; genus Psammomys; species Psammomys obesus. The sequence goes on along the minus strand of NW_026585691.1, from coordinate 13,135,218 downwards.
CTGTCTCTCTAGCACCCAGAGCTGATATTTTAAATGGAATATCAAAGAACTATTCCCATACATTATTAGACTCCTCAACAGATATAAAATTGAGATTCATACTCTAGTCTTCACTGAGAAGATCTACCTGCAGTAGGGGCCATGTCCAGAAAAGATGGAACATGTAATTACTAAACTAGAAAATATATATATATAAAAAGGCATTGTAAAAAAAATGCTCAGATACATTGTTTGACAGGTGATTGAAGATTATTTTCCCTTTATATGATTATATTATAAACTTGCAAGCAAATAAGCTTAGGTTGCAATCAAATAGTATTGCAAAATAGGAATATTTATAATGTCTATTGTACTATGTAACACAAATATTAACTCATTCACTGTAGCATATCATACAATGTATTTATGCTTCAGGTCTTTCCTTAAACATATTCCAAATGAATGACATTTCAATCAATAAACCTGGGCCAGGGTATCCTGGGTTTGCTAATAAGTAAAAGAGATATCCTACTCGTCAATATAAAACAAAACAACAGTCTCACCTCAAAGAAAATAAGACATAGTTTATTCTGAGCTAATCATGAGTGACCATGGTCCAAGAACACATTTGGGTTGTTAAAAATAACATGTTCCAATGAATAAATGGCTTTGGAATGTGATTATAGCTATAGAGCAAAGATAATCATAAACTAAGGCACTAACTTCAGTACGTTGGTGGGAATTGAGGTAAGCAGATAAATGGTTACAAATAAATGGGATTTATCTGCCTTGGATTCCCTAGGTTACAACATTCTAAGCTATGAGGCTGGTTGAGAAATTAGTGGTCTGTTGATACGTTCCAAATGCTTTACCTGATAGTGCTAGGATGTTGTGCCAGACACAGGTGAGCCACAGAAGGGTAATTAAGGACCTAATGATAAAAGAGGTGACTTTGTCTACACCTGTAACATCCCAGCCCCTCTCCATTACGGAATTCCAACCCAACACTGCAGAATCCTTTCGTGGTTTGTTTTCTGGGGTTGTCAGTTCACATTGCTTTGCTGTCTTGTGCAAATCAGCCTGAGTGTTTGTGTTTATAAACAACATCATTGGTGATATTTATGGGAGTAAATTTTGCAAAGCTTTGCAATGTGGTAAGCTCAATGTCTTACTCAAGATAGGCCAACCTAACAGAAAAACTTTAGGGTGATTTTTTGTCCTCTTGTTTGTTTTGTTTACTTCGACATGCTTAGCTTAGAGAAACAAATACTCAGAAATGGTTGTTAGGAAACATTCAAAAATTTAAAAAAATATATACTGTCATTTGGAAAGTGAAGACTATTATTTGTAGTGTCACAGGGTAGAAATAGTTAAAGAAAGAAAACAGCCAGTTTTAGCTATGAGAAAACAATTTCTAGAATGAACTGAGAATAACTTGGTCTGCTTCATAATGATGGAAGAGCATACCACAAGGCAAAAAGGAGTAATCAATTAACTACTCCGGTGATTTTCCTATGATTTATATATTTACACCACAGGAAGATTTATTAGAGCCAGGCAACAACCAGAATCCCACCTCACATTGATTCGGCACAAAGTTGAGCCATAAATTCCACAGACATCGAATGTCTCTGTTAAACAGCAGGGTTGCAAAAGCAAACCCAGCTGTGATAATTTTTAGTGGTGCCACATGGTCCTTCTTATCAACGACTAGGCGAGAAACACAGAATCACTCTCCGGTAAGATTGTGAAGTGTTGTAATGAATGGAGGTTTATTTAGAAGCAGCTGAGACAAGGAAGAAGGAAGCTGGGAGGGGAGCTGCCAGACAATAGACACTTCCCTGTCATGGAAAAAAAAAAAAAAAAAAAAAAAAACATTTTAAACCAGTAAACTTAAGAGAATGAATAGAGCATCAGGGCTGCAGCCTGACCTGTAGCCACGAATGTCTACTTTAACCTCAGGTTTAACACAACACTTACAAACTATCTATAATCGTTTCACTGAGCTCACTCAATCCTTCCTGGCATTTCCTCATAACATGAACTATTATAAGCTGTATCGCACCTCAGTGATTTTAGCCAGTGAGATGAGTCTCCCAATTTCCTTCCCTTTATCTCTTATGACTAAGATCCCATTTACCCTCTAGTCTAAAGCTTTCCCTGAATTCCCCAGAAATGATTTATTATTTTGTCTATTCTGCCTCCATGTTTTGAAAACACCTCAAGAGTTAAATTTATCCAGTGATATTCCAAGTAATTAGCTACTTTTATTTCTCCTCAAGAGCAAAATCAATTAGGGTGAGGAGAAGGATAAATTCAAAGGCAAATTCTTACAAAAGATAAAAAATACTTAAGTTAGAAGACATCGTTGTGGATTCAAATATATGGTACAGGTTTCAAAAATCCATTTTTGAAACTTACAAAAAAAATTCAGGGCTAGGGTCAAGGCCTAGAAATCTGGGTTCAGCATTTATATACATCAAAGGAACAGTTAAAGCTAATATGTTAGTTCATTCCACTAGTTTATTTGATACGAGCCATGTGAAAGCTAGGAAACACTGCTGTATATTAGAGAAGAAACCGAAAAAATCTAACTTGATGATTTTGTCTCCTTGGAGCTTTCATTCAAATGAAGACTGAGTGAGACAGTGAGAGTGAATTCTCAGAAGTATGGTGCTATTTTCAAAGCACATGTCTCAACATGTGGACTCTAGAAAAAGCTCAAATATAGTTCATGCAAGAACTATATATCCTATGACAGTGTCCTTTGCTTTACAGAAGCTTTGTAGTTTCATAAGGTCTCATTTATTGATTGTTAATCTTAGAGCCTGTGCTGTTGGTGTTCTGTTGTCTTCTGTGCCAATGAGGTCAAGGTTCTTCCCCACTTTTTCTTCTAACAGATTTAGTGTGTCTGGTTTTATGTTGAGGTCTTTGATCCACTTGGACTTTAGTTTTGTGCAGGGGGATAAATATGGCTCTACTTGCATTTTCTACATGTCAGCACCATTTGCTGAAGATGCTGTTTGGTTTTTGTTTGTTTGTTTGTTTGTTTGTTTGTTTTGCCCATTGTATGGTTTTGGCTTCTTTGTCAAAAATGAAGTATCTGTAGGTGTGTGGGTTTATTACCGGGTCTTCTATTCGAGTCCATGGATTCACCATGAAGTTTTTATTAGTATTGCTCTGTAATACAGCTTGAGATCAGGGATGAAGATACCTTCAGAAGATCTGTTGTTGTACAGGATTGTTTTGGCATTTCTGGGTTTTTGTAAAGCAAAGGACACAGTTGTCAGGAAAAAATGACAGCCTACAAACTGGGAAAAGATCTTCACCAACCATATATTTGACAGAGGGCCAGTATCCAGAATATAAAAAGAACTCAAGTAGTTAAACAGCAACAAATCAAATAACCCAAGTAAAAAATGGGGTACACCATTCTATTTCTATGCCAGTACCATGCAGTTTTTAAAACTGTTGCTCTGTAGTACAGTTTGAGATCAGGGATGGAGATACCTCCAGAAGATCTTTTATTGTAGAGGATTGTTTTAGCAATTCTGGGTTTCTTGTTATTCCATATGAAGTTGAGAAGTTTTCTTTCCAGGTCTGTAAAGAATTGTGTTGGCAATTTGATGGGAATTGCATTAAATCTGTAGATTGCTTTTGGTAAGATGGCCATTTTTACTATGTTAATCCTGCCAAGCCATGAGCATGGGAGATCTTTCCATCTTCTCATATCTTCCTCTAATTCTTTCTTCAGAGACTTGAAATTTTTTTTCACACAAGTCTTTGACTTGCTTGGTTAGGGTTACACCAAGGTACTTTATGTCATTTGTGGCTATTGTGAATGGTGTTGTTTCTCTAATTTCTTTCTCAGCCCTTTTGCTTTTGTATATAGGAGTGCTACTGATTTTTTTGAGTTAATTTTGTATCCGGCCACTTTGCTGAAGGTGTTTATCAGCTGTAGGAGTTCTCTGGTAGAGTTTTTGGGGTCACTCATGTATACTATCATATCATCTGCAAATAGTAATAATTTGACTTCTTCCTTTCCTATCTGAATCCCCTTGATCAACCTAGGAACCTGCTACAGAGGGCCTCTGAAAGCCAGAAGAAAACAGGAAACAACCTTGGAACCTGCCACAGAGGGCCTCTGAAAGCCTCTGCAATGCAGACTGTCAAAGCAGATGCTGAGCCTGAAGGCCAACTGATGGGCAGAGTGAATGGAATTTTATGTAAGAAGTGGGAAATAGTAAGAGCTGGAGAGGACAGGAATTCCACAAGGAGAGCAACAGAATAAGATAATTTGAACACAGGGAACTTCCCAGAGACTCATACTCTGACCAAGGACTATCCGTGGAGATAGCCTAGAACCCTGACAATGCAGCCACTTCTGAGAAGTGATAGACTAAAATCAGAAAGAAGGAGAGGAAGACCTCCCCTATCAGTGGACTTGGGGAGGGGCATGCATGCGGAAAGGGGGGGAGGGTGGGACCCGGAGGGGAGGAGGGAGGGGCTTATGGGGAATACAAAATGAATAAAGTGTAATTAATAATAAAAAAATTAAAAAATAAAAAAGTGAAAAAAAATGGGTTACCGAGCTAAACAGAGAATTCTCAATAGAGGAATATAGAATGGCAGAGAAACACTTAAAGAAATGTTCACCGGCTTTAGTCATCAGGGAAATGCAAATCAAAACCACCCTGAGATTTCACCTTATACTCATCAGAATGGCTAAGATTAAAAACTCAAGTGACAACACATGCTGGAGAGGATGTGGAGAAAGGGAACCCTCCTCCACTGCTGGTGGGAGTGTAAACTTGTACAACCACTTTGGAAAACAATCTGGTGCTTTCTCAGACAATTAGGAATAGTGCTACCTCAAGATCCAGCTATAACACTGCTAGGCATATATCCAAAATATGCTCAAGTATACAAAAGCACATCTGCTCAAACACATTTCTAGCAGCTTTATTTGTAATAGCCAGAATATGGAAACAACCCAGGTGTCCTTCAACTGAGAAATGGATTCAGAGATTGTGGTATATTTACACAATGGAATACTATTCAGCAATTAAAAACAAGGAACTCATGAAATTTTCAGGCAAATGGTGGAAACTAGAATGATCATCCTGAGTGAGCTAATCCATAAGCAGAAAGACACTCATGCTTTATACTCACTTATGAGTGGATATTAGATATATAATATAGGATAAACATACTAAAATCTGTACACCTAAAGAAGCTAAGCAAGAAGGAGGACTCTGGGTAAGATTCTTATCTTCATTCAGAAAAGCAAATAGGATGGACATCAGAAGAGGGAGAAAACAAGGAATAGGACAGGAGCTGATGACAGAGGTCCTCTGAAGGACTCTACCCAGCAGGGTATCAAAGCAGATGCTGAGACTCATAGCTAAACTTTGGGCAGAGTGCAGGGAATCTTATGAAAGAAGGGGGAGATGACAGATCTGGAGCAGACTGGAGCTTCTCAAGGAGAGCATCAGAAACAAAATGTCTGGTCTAATGGGTCTTTTCTGAGAATGATATTCCAACCAAGGACCATGCATGTAGATAACCTAGAACCCATGCACAGGTGTAGCCCATGGCAGCTCAGTGTCCAAGTGGGTTCCCTAGTAATGGGAACAGGGACTGTCTCTGACAGGAACTCAGTGGCTTTCTTTGAACACCTCCCCCTGAGGGGGGAACAGCCTTACCATGCCACAGAGGAAGACAACACAGCCAGAACCTGATAGGACCTGTCAGGGGTTGAGGACCTCCCCTATTGGTGGACTTGGAGAGGGGCATGGAAGGAAATGAGGGAGGGAGGTTGGGATTGGCAGTGGAAGAGGGAGGGGGCTACCGCTGGGATACAAAGTGAATAAACCGTAATTAATAAAAAAATAATTAATTTAAAAAAGAACTATATCCTACACTTAAAGAGTCCCCACATAGAATGTGAGCCTCGTAATTTGTGGGACTCAGATAAGCATTTCAAGAGGGACAAAGCCATGCGTCCATAGCAGCAGCTATGTATTTCTATCATTGCATAGACTGTATGTCCTCGTGTGGACGCTCATCATAAACTCAGCAGAAAGCAACAACTAATATGAATGATAGTCTGAAGGTGAGCCAATTCAGTAGGCAAGCCTTCAACTTTTTAATATATTTATCTGTGTTAAACTTGGAAAACTGAACTTAATTCCAAGTGGGTTCACATATAAAATAAAACAAACCCAGTTAAATTATTTTATGAGTTTATTGTAGAGTTTCTGTTTTGTGTTTTTGTTTATGTTTTGAGTCAGCGTCTTGCTATATGAACAAAACTGGACTTGAACAATCTGCTCACCTTGTCCTCTCAAATGCTAGGATTACAGGTATGTGTTTCAATGACTATCTTTCACTTTGGACTTTTAAATTATAAGCATATTTCATGCAATATTTGAAACAAAGCTTTGTTAAGACAATTCTATCTGAATTCAAATTAAATGAGGAAGCCTACATTTTACTTACTACATTTCTAAAAACTTGGTTGTAAATTTGTTTTGTTTAACTCTATATTAGGTTGATTGCCCCATATTGTAGTACTTTGTGATATGATGGTCTTACTGAATATTATATAATACTTTTTATAACGTTATTAATGAAAAAATTTTTTTCTTGCTGCTAAGCAATACCTCCTTAAAATCCACACACAAGAAATTCTCTCTGGTCTTATTTTTACATATACTTATATCTCACCACTGTGGTAATCAACGAGGTATTGATGCTTTTGATATTTCTCTTTGAGTTGGCTTCTTAGAAGGAGCAGTGGAATTCATCTCCTATAAGAACATATATATGGGTAAAGAGAGACAGAGATAAAGATAGAGAGAGAATGGTTTGTGTAACATTGCTACCTTATATTGGTTGTTCATTTTCTATTATCTTTTACTGCTCTTTCTGTGTCAACATCCTCCTCTGTATTTTGTTTCCTTTTTTTACTTCAGGCAATTACCGTAAGCATATTTTTTCTGAGAAGACTTTTTAACAGAATGATGATAATGACCAATGTATAAGTTATTACCAAACTGTCTGACGTCTAACCTGTACTATATGACTAACATCCGCTTATAATTGAGTCTATACCATGCGTATCTTTCTAGGTCTATGTACCACACTCAGGATGATCTTTTCTAGTTTCATCCATTTGCCTGCAAATTAGTGATCTCCTTGTTTTTAATGGCTGAGAAGTATTCCATTGTGTAAATGTACCATTCTTCAGTTGAGGAACATCAAGGTTGTTTCCAATTTCTGGCTATTGTGAATAAAGCTGCTATGAGCATGGTTGAGCAAATGTTCTTGTTGTATCTACAGATAAAATGCAGTCCCCATCAAAATATCAACACAATTTTTCACAGACCTTGAAAGAACAATTCTAAATTTCACATGGAAAACAAAATACTCAGAATAGCAAAACAATCTTATACAATAATAGAACCTTTGGAAGTATCTCCATACCTGACCCAAGCTATAGTACAGAGCAATAATAATAATAAAAATAGGCTGGTTGATCAATAGAATCAGATCAAAGACAATGCAGCCAGTCCTGATGAGATCTGATAGGATAGGGTCAGATGGAAGGGGAGGAGGACCTCCTCTATCAGAGGATTTGGAGAGGGGCATGGGAGGAGATGAGGAAGGGGGTGGGTAGGATTGGGAGAAAATGAGGGAAGAAGCTACAGCTGGGATACAAAGTGAATAAACTGTAAAAAAAAAAATAGTGCAACACCCCCTGCCAAAAAAAAAAGAAAACTCAAAAATAAACCCACAACCTATGCACACCAGCTTTTTGACAAAGGAGCCAAAACCATACAATGAAAAAAAAAAAGACAGCATCTTCAATAAATGGTGCTGGTTTAACTTGGATGTCTACTGGTGAAAAAAACTACAAATACAACCATGTTTATCACCCTGCACAAAACTCAAATCCAAGTGGATCAAAGTCCTCAACATAAAACCAGATACACGAGATCTGCTAAAGAAAAAAAAATGGGTATGAGCCTTGAAATCATTGGCACAAGAGACAACTTCCTGAGCAAAACACCAATAACACAAGCTCTAAGATCTACAACTAATAAATGGTACTTCTTGAAACTGAAAAGCTTCTGTAAAGCAAAGGACACTATGAATAGAATGAAATGGCAGTCTAGATATTGGGAAAGATCTTCACCAATCCTACACCTGACAAAGGGCTAGTAGACAGAATATATAAAGAACTCAAGAAATTAAACGCTAACAAACCAAGTAATCTAATTAAAAAATGGGATACAGAGCTAAGCAGAGAATTCTCAACAGAGGAATCTCAAATGGCAGGGAAACATTTAATGTTTCTCAATGTCCTTAGTCATCAGAGAAATGCAAATCAAAAAGATCCTGAGAAGGGAGGGAGGGCAGGATTGGGAGGGAATGAAGGAGGGGGCTACAGCTGGGATTCAAAGTGAATAAATTATATTTTATTTATTAAAATAAATAAAAAATATATAAAAATATGTAAAAGGAAAAAAAAAGAACAAGAAAAAGCCCCTGAGATTTCACCTTACACCCATCAGAATGGCTAACTAAGATCAAAATCTCAAGTGACAATATATGCTGGTGAGGATGTAGAGAAAGGGGAACTCTCCTCCATTGCTGGTGGAAATGTAAACTTGTACAATCACTTTGGAAATCAATCTGGCACTTTCTCTGAAAACTGGGAATAGTCATACCTTAGGACCCAGCTGTACCACTCCTGGGCATGCACCTGAAAGATGCTCTACTTCACAACAAGGACATTTGCTCTAATTATTTAATAATCTGGAAGAGAAATAATGAAGTTACATTATGTGTTGGAAGTAATAATATAAAAGGGGGACAATGTGTCCTCTGTTGCCCAATAACTGTAAAGCATGTACAGTGCCAGAGAGAGACAAAGAATCCAAGACAGACTTCCTGGACTAAAATAGAAGTTTCTATAGGGCTGTCTGGAGTCCTTCTGGTAGACCTCTGTGATAACCTGCATCTAGGTTTCTGGTAGCTTTCTGCATTCTTTGCGTCATGATTCCCTCTGTGTTCAAATCCCACATGACAGGGTTGGGCCTTCTATGTTTGACATTGATCTATTTTCTTCTTTTTTGGTTTCTTTCATGCTCATAAGTCTTAGGACTGGATTGTTTTCCATCTTGGATAATGCCTCTTAAAATCTCAAAGTTAACTTTAATTAGTCACTTACCACATATGGTAGCATGTATTTGGAGAAGATCATGAAAATCTCTAGAAAACATTATCCAGTTGAACACAGAATACAGAAGTAAAGAAATTGTAGTTTCTCTCCCTTCAAAATAGAGAGTACATGAAAAATTTCAAAATTCTGGTTTATTTTTATTTATAAACATTATCAAAATCAAAGCTTTTCTGATTGAAACTGTCTTTTGTCATTAATGGAGATAAAAATAATCTTGGCCCATAATTATTGGAAACCATACAATGAACCAAATTATTTAATTAGATGTGAACAAGAATGGCATCATTCAGGGAGCAAAAAATACACAGAATATAAAAAATCAGCTTTGAGTGCAAGAATAGCAATGGCATGCAGGAGATCCTCGTGCATTGTGAAAGGCACAACCACCTCACAGTGCTGAGTAGCCCCTTCACAGACACGTCAGTGGGAAAGTGGAAACATACTTGTGCTCTCTTAGTGATACCTTTCACTTTAGAGGTACTCCTCTGGTTTAAACTTTGCTAAAGACAAACCATTTTAAGTAGAAATGAACTTAAACCATAACATTCTGATTTTAAAATATGCATGTCATATCATCTTATTTTAAAAAATTATAATCTTTCTTTTGTTAAAACCTATTTATTTTGGGCTAGCAAGACAGCTCAGCAGTAAGCAACACTGACTTTTGCTTGACTGTTCATCAAGAAAGCCTGGGTTTGATTGAGAGGATTGACACGCTATCTAACAATCATCCATAACTCCAGTTCTGAGGGATCAGATGCCCTTTTCTAACCTCCTCTGACCCCATGCATGAGTGTGGTACACAGATACATATGCAGGCAAATACATGTAAAATATTTTTAAGGATGTATTTGTGTATTTTATGTATATGTGTATTTTGGATCCATAGATGTATATGTATCACATATGTGCCTGGTGCCTGCTGAGGCCAGAAGAGAGCATCCAACTCTCTGGGACAGGAGTTACAAATGACTTCAAGACTTCATGGGTGCTAAGCCAGCACAGATTCTCCACAAGAGCAGCCGGTGCTCTTAACTTCTGAGGAGTGTCTGCAGCCCAAAAGTTATATTTTTCACTGTTGCCTACCACTAACCTTAATCAACCCACTACAGGATTCCTACCAGAAAAATATTTTAAGGATCAGCCTATACTGGTTGTCTTAGTTTAAGAAGTATTGAGATTTAATTCATATTTGTTGAACATACTACATATTAATTAGCATTCTAGATACTTAAAATTTGACAGCCTTCTAGCTGTCATTTTGACCATATGAATTAAGAGCTACTGTTAATGTAATGTACAGATGAGAAAACTGAATCATGGGAAAGTTAAATAATCTCACCAAGATTGGACAGATGCAAGTAGCAAAGCTTGAACTCATAATCTTGGTTGACTCTGTGAACGTAACTGCCTGTTTTGCTAAGTGGGCAGTTTAGGGGAGTCAAACACATTTGTATGTTTGAGGTTTATGAGAACTAGGATGTTAAACTTGGTATGTTTTCATTCTCTCCCATACTCCAAGGAACTGGAGTGAAAAGAGGATGGAAGGAGGGAAGGAAGGAAGGGAGGGAGGGAGAGAGGAAGAGAGGGAGGGAGGAGGGTAAGAAGGGAGAGAGAAAGGAAGGAGGGAGGGAGGAAAGGAAGAAAGGAGGGAGGAAGGGAGGGAAGGAGAAGAAGGGAAAGAGAAAGGAAGGCAGGGAAGAGGAAGAAAGGAAAGAGGGAGGATGGGGGATGGAGGAAGGGAGGAAGGAAGGAAAGAAAGGAGGAGGGAGGAAGTGGGGAGGAAAGAAGGAAGAAAGGGAGGAAGCAAGGGGGGAGGGGAAGAAAGAGGGAGGGAGTAGGGAAGGAAGGAAGGAAGGAAGGAAGGAAGGAAGGAAGGAAGGAAGGAAGGAAGGAAGGAAGGAACCTTTGTGTGTGGTTCCCAGTGCCCAGGAGATCAGTCCTACACCCTAAGATAGAAACAGCATCCTCTTTTCTTAGCCTGGCCTCTCTCAGCCCAGCAAAACAAAGCTGCCAGGCCATTTGTCTAAAGCATTTCTTACATCATGTTTTTCTCCTACTCCAGAACCTAAGATGACTTCATTATCCTCACATGAGCAAGTCCAAACTACTCCATCTGGCACTGAAGAACCTCTGGGAGGTTTTTGTTTGTTTTATTTATTCTATCATATTTACCTAATCATCTATTCTTTCCAAACACAGATCTCCAAAACCTTGACTCCCTATTTTGCTGACATCTTGTAACCTGTCTCTTAGCAAGCCCCACTTCTCTGAGGTCAGATCACACAAACCCAATCAATTTTTAACGTGTTTACTACCACCCTGAAGCCAATACCCATCACAGCTTTTGAAACACTGATAAAGCTGCCTAACTGGTCCAACTGCCTCCACCCTTGCCCTTCTAAGGAATTGTCCAAACACCAGTCAAACATGCCATCCTCCGGTTAGCCTAGTTCTAAAATGCCCGCACTGTCTGCCTGTTTCGTGCAGTGTAGAATTTCCCGAGGCTTTACCAGATACTGAACTGCATTATGTAATTAGGTCTCTAAAATCCAATTTCCTTTATCCTCTTATCTCTTTCTACTCTTTTTTGCCCATGTTTCACTAGCAACATGGGAATTTATCAGACATGTGTTCAGTAACGATGTATAAAAATGCAACTCATTTTAATATATGAAGCCCTGAAGCATAAAGGCAAAATAAAATGGAACCTTCCTTCTTTAAAACAAACAAACAAACAAACAAACAAATCAAAAACAAACAAACACCTGGGTGATGTTCCCAAGGAGAAAGCATACACTCATGTTTTGTAAGAAGCGGAATTTAAAGGTTATTCTCAATTTTTCTTATTGGTCTTGAAAATAATTTATTTAAGGTAGACATGTGTACCACTAATAAAGACAATACCAGAGATATTGGTGAATTGGCACATTCTAAAGAGAGAATGCTTATGAATTAAAAAAAATGATGCTAAATTATTGTTGGTATAAGACTATCCAATGTAAACTTTAGTAATATTTTATATAACATGACCTCAAAAGTAGTTACATCTTGCCTTTTCTCAAAGCTAAATCATTTTTAAAACTAATACAAATAAACTCTAAAGCAAGCATTTTAGGTAGTTCGTAGAAAACTTACTCAAAAAGCTCAAGGACCAATGTTCAACCTCTAGTTCCATTGCTGGTGGGAATGTAAACTTGTACAACCACTTTGAAAATTAACCTGACGCTTTCTCAGAAAACTTGGAATAGTGCTACCTCAAGACTTAGACATACCACTCCTGGGCATATACCTGAAAGATGCTCAACCATACAACAAGGACATTTGCCCAGCTATGTTCATAGAAGTTTTAGTCATAGTAGCCAGTATCTGGAAAAAAACCAGATGTCGTTCAACCAAAGAATAGATGCAGAAATTGTGGTACATTTATACAATGGAATACTACTCAGCAATTAAAAATAAGAAAATCATGAAATTTGCAGGCAAATGGATGGAACTAGAATAGATCATTCTAGTTGAGGTAACCCAGAATCAGAAAGACACATATGGTATATATTCATTTAAAAGTGGATGTCAGCCATATGATATAAGATAAATATGCAGACATCTACAGACCTAAAGAAGCTAAACAACAAAGAGGACCATAGGGGGAGTTCCTCAAAGGAAATAAAGAAGTGATCCATGATGTAATATATATATTAGAATTTCATTTCTTCTGAACGTCTAATAATCTATAAAATTATACTAAAATATTTTAAAAATTAGTAAATATTAAAAAATACTTTACTAGAAAACGTGTTTTTCATTTTGTCAATGTTTGGTTGTTGCAAATAAAGCTAGTGTGGAAATTTGTGTAAAATAAGTGAAATCTTACCTTTAATTTTTGTATGTGCTGGAAGTGGAATTGTTGCATCGCTTCTTTATTTTCTTTGAGGAACTCTCCCACAGTTTTCCATTGTTCAACGGTTACATTTTCCCACATCCTCTACAGTACTAAACACAAAAACCCATTAACAGGAGTTCACTTCACTAAATGGCTAGGCTAGGTCAGCCAGGTGTGGCGGCTGAAAATCTGATGAACTGAGAGTTCATCTGATGAAAGGACTGAATTTGAAGGAGAAGCAGCACAAGTGAAAAGAAAGAGCTTCTTAAATGCTAGAAATATGACGTCAGGGTGCTGGATGGAATGGGATGTCCCCCACAGTCTTGAGCATTTGACTGCTTGGTACTCAAGTGGTGGCACTGTTTGAGGAGGTTTAGGAGATATGGCGTCACTGGATGAAATACGTCACTGGAGTCAGGCTTTAGGTGTTAAAACCTTATGTTACTTCCAGTTTTCTGCCTCCATGTCTAGCTTCATTCCTGAGGCTGACTGTGTGAGCTCTCAGGTTCCAGACACCAAGCCTGCTCCTTGCTACCATGCTTCCCCAGCAGAGTGAACTCATCCCTTTGAGATGAAAAGCTGAAATAAACTTTTTCTTCTGTAAGTTGCCTTGGCCTTTGTGTTTTATTTATTTATTTCAGTAGTTATTGTGTTTTGTTTTATTTCACCAATAAAAAAAGCCACTAACACACTCATAAACAATCAATTTGAGCAAGTGAGCAATTAGATATTTTTTAAGTTTTATTTTATTTTATTAATTACACTTTATTCACTTTGTATTCCCCCATAAGCCTCTCCCTCCTCCCCTCCCGGTCCCACCCTCCTTCCCCTTCTTCACACATGCCCCTCCCCAAGTCCACTAGTAGGGGAGGTCCTCCTCCCCTTCCTTCCGATCTTAGTCTAGCAGTTCTCATCAGGAGTGGCAACACTGTCTTCCTCTGTGGCCTGGTAAGTCTGCTCCCCCCTCAGGGAGAGGTGATCAAAGAGCAAGCCCATCAGTTCCTCTCAGAGACAGTCCCTGTTCCCATTACTATGGAACCCACTTGGACTGAACTGCCATGGGCTACCTCTGTGCAGGGGTTCCAGGCCATCTCCATGAGTAGTCCTTGGCTGTAATATCAGTTTCAGAAAAGACCCCTGTGCTGAGATTTTTTGGATCTGTTGCTCTCCTTGTGGAGCTTCTATCTTCTCCAGTTCTTACTATCTCCCACTTCTTTCGTAAGATTTCCCACACTCTGCCCAAAGTTTGGCTATGAGTCTCAGGGTATGCCTCCATACCCTGAAGGGTAGAGCCTTTCAGAGGCCCTCTGTGGTAGGCTCCTATCCTGTTTCCTGTTTTCTCCCTCCTCAGATGTCCATCCTCTTTGCCTTTCTGAATGGGGATTGAGCATCTTAGCCAGGGTCGTTCAAGAACTCAAAGAAGTTAAGAAGTTAAACAGCAACAAATCAAGTAATCCAATTAAAAAAATGAGGTACAGAGCTACACAGAGAATTCTCAATAGAGGAATATTGAATGGCAGAGAAACACTTAAAGAAATGTTCAATGTCCTTAGTCATCAGGAAAATGCAAATCAAAACCACTCTGAGATTTCACCTTATACCCATCAGCATGGCAAAGATAAAAAACTCAAGTGATACATGCTGAAGAGGATTTGGAGAAAGGGGAACCCTCCTCCACTGCTGGTGGGAATGTAAACTTGTACAACCATTTTGGAAATAAATTTGGAGCTTTCTCAGACAATTAGGAATAGTGCTTCCTCAAGTTCAAGCCATACCACTTCTAGGCATGTACCCAAAAGATGCTCAAGTATACAACAAGGACATTTGCTCAACCATGTTTGTAGCAGCTTTATTTGTAATAGTCAGAAGCTGGAAACAGTCGAGATGCCCCTCAGTTGAGGAATGGATACAGAAATTGTGGTACATCTACACAATGGAATACTACTCAGAAAAAAAAAAAAAAAGGAAATCCTGAAATGTGCAGATAAATGGTGGGAACTGGAAAAGATCATCCTGAGTGAGGCATCCTAGAAGCAGAAAGACACACGTGGTATATGCTCACTTATAAGTCAATATTAGACATATAATGCAGGATAATCATACTAAAATCTGTACATATAAGGAAGATAAGCAAGAAGGAGGACAACATCTCTTAATGAGATCACATCTGCATAAAATCTGCTAGCAAAGGTGTTGAGGTGGACACAGAAACACAGCATCCACAGGGGGGGCAATATGTGTGTTGATGGACATTGTGCATATGTGGCGGGAGAGAGGCTGACAATGAAAACGAGAGGAAACCAGAGGTAATGCCAATGGTATTGCAATTAACCCCAAGGCAATGATAGCAATGTAGAATCTACCAGAGGAAACCGGTCATGTATAAGGCAAGGACTAGTGTTAGAGTGGATGGATTCCAGGTTAGCTGGGGAAATACTACATGTTAGACACATATTCAAACAAACGGGAGAGAGTGAAAGTAGTGATTAGAAAGTAGAGGTTTAGATTTAATATTATGGTGAAGATTTGATGTTGGTAATGGCAAACTGAAGAGTGGCTACCTGAGTTAGGTGAGAGGCTAAACTGATTGGAAGAAAACAGGGCTTGGCTTTTCTAGGATTCAGAAAGCTGAAGTATCACATGTTTTCAATCTGGATTAACCAGATTTAGGTCTAAAAATGGGAGGGGTGAATGATAAACACATAGTCTCAACTCATTGCACTGTCTGGGAGTTTAAAGAGGTGTGGCCTCGTTGAAAGAAGTATGTCCCTTGAGTTGGGCATTGATGTTTCAAAGCCTTTGCGCTGTTTCTAGTGTTCACTCTTTGTTTCCTGGATTCACATAAAATTAGATCCTCCTTATACTGACTTTTCTGAATTTACCTAGCAGATACAGAAGTTCCTAAAACTCTGTCTCTGCCTTTCCATCATGAACTCTAACCTTCTAGAACTGTAAGAACAGATAAACTCTGGTTTTGTTGTTTGTTTTGTTTTTCTCATAAGTTCCTGTGGTCATGAACTATGAAAGTAACTACTACAGGGTCAGGGAGTAAAAATATCACTCAATAAGAATTTAAAAGCCTACTGGCAAACGTATTCAAAAATAAACATATGTAGATACTGCATTGGCCAGAAATTAAGAAGGAAATTAAGTATTAAAAGGAAGGAATTAGAAAGAATGGTCTAGAGATCTATAAGTGAGAGCAAGAAAGAAAGAAAATATGTGCCTAAATTCTTCAAACGTGAATGCGTTTGTGTAACTGAATTATGATAACCTTGAAAAATCCTGTGTTGGAATAATATTGATTCACTTTTTTAAAAAAAATCACATTATAATGTCCTAGTTAGGAAAGAAATATTGGTGAATAAATGTGGCATGTTTTTAGATACGAAGGAAGTCAGTTCAATAAAGGAGAAAGACATGGGACAAACAGTGACAGTGAAAATGCTTGTCAGAAGTTTATGAAAATAAGTAAAAGACATTGTCTGAGTGATGAGTTGGTGAAAACGAAAACCTTCTGGATGATATGAATTGTCCCTGGATTCACATAAAATTAGGTCCACCATACATTGGCCCTTCTGACAATAGCTGTTAGAGAGAGAGTTCATAAAACTGTTCAAAGTGCATTGGGAGTATCAGTGACACAGTGTTTTCTAATCCTGTCTATTGGGTTACATTATGATAAATCATGTCATAGGTAAGACTCCATGTGGTTAATATTTTCTAGACATTCTGTTCAGACAGTCATATGAGTTCTGTTCTGCTTGAGACAAAATGCTTCTTTCACCTTATATCAGGTTGTCTGATTCATATGTGCTTGTGTTTGAAGTTTAAACCCATAGGTTCTGCTGGAACCTATGCTGCTTTTTCTTTGAATTTTTATATGGCTTACTCTAAGAACTTCAAAATGATAGTATTGTGGTACCATTGAGTGTTTTATTGTTTTGAATGACTTTGTCTGAGGAGAAAGCCTCAATAAAATAGGAGCTGTCAGAGTTGCTCAGAATGCTTTTAACCATCAACCTAGTAAACAGCCAACGTCAAGAAGAAAACATGTTACCTTCAGCCTGCTGAACCTCAACATCTAAATTAGAATTGTGCTATAATAAAATCGTTTACACAGATGCTTATCATCGCTTCCAGGTTTTGGTTTGCAGTAAAAATGTGCTGAGTAAGTTCCGGTTAAATGTGTAACAGAATATGACACTAGTCACTTTTATCATTTTAAAACATAGGATTAAAACACTATCTCATGAGGTATAGTAATATTAAATGATTCATGCAAAGCGATGAAATGCTCAATATACATTAGCGATCATTGTTATTAATTATGCTAATTATTAAAAATATTAGCTATAAGAACTATTATACCTATGCAGGTTTTTTACTTTGGTACATCTTTTAAAGAACGGAACCCAGCAGGTTACAGTGTAAGCACACAAAAAAAATTTAATTGAGCTCACAGTGGTAGAGAGTGACTGAGAACTTGGTTTGGAGACTTGGAAGTCAATGGAACCTGTACCAGGAGGGCATTCAGAACTCTCCTTCCACCTCTCTTGTGTATTTACACACACTTGCTGCAGCTTTCCATCTATTTAGTGACTTCTGCCTGGCTATCCCTGAGGAAAAATTGCCACAGGCCCTGTTGTACTTCCTGTCACATGACACAATTAACTAGTTACTGTATAGAAGAGATAATATAATTTTTTTTGTTTCTAAAGATTTATTTTTATTATTTAATTATGTGTCTGTGTGGTGGGTATGTGCACATGAATGTAAGTGCTCACAGAGGTCCGAGATGTTCTTTACCCGAGAAGCTGGGGTTGCAGGCAGCTGTGAGCCGCCTGATGTGGGTTCTGGGAACCGTACTCGGGTCATCAGGAAGAGCAACAGCCATCTATAGAGCCCAGATTAAAGCTTAATTTTAAGTAGTATTTTCTTGACCTAGTTAGGTTGGGGGTTATGGGGCATGATTTTAAACTGATGACCATCCCTTCCTCATAATGCTTGAAAGTGTTTCAAGATAAAGGAATACTTCCTGCATCAGGAGAAATTCCTGCACACACACACACACACACACTTTCTCTCTCTCTCTCTCTCTCTCTCTCTTTAATTTATATATATATATATATATATATATACATATATATATATATATATATATATATATATATATATATATATATATTGCAGTTTATTCA
The DNA here is from genome assembly GCF_907164565.1 of Psammomys obesus. Lineage (NCBI taxonomy): Eukaryota > Metazoa > Chordata > Mammalia > Rodentia > Muridae > Psammomys > Psammomys obesus. Next base: position 13,116,905 of record NW_026585691.1, on the reverse strand, counting down.
CTTTGTATCTCGAATGTAGTCCCCTTCCTCATCTCCTCCTGGTCCCACCCTCCCTTCCTCTTCCCACCATTCCTCTCTCCTAGTCCACTGAAAAGAGTGAGTCCTCCTCCCCTAACTACACTCTGATCCTAGCCTATCAATTCTCATCAGGGCTGCCTTGATCCTCTTCCTCTGTTGCTTTACCAGGGATGAAGGGGGAGGTGATCAAAGAGCAGGCAAGCAAGCTTACTCCTGATTTCTCAGCACTCTTTCTTTCCATGACTCTAAAGCCACCCCATCTGTGCTCTATCTAATTTAGGCAGAACAACAAACACTCAAGAATCTTTGCACCAGGAGGAACTTGATCTTATTTTTATAACAAGCCTATTGAAAGACCACAATCCCATGTAACAAGCCTGTTCAGAGTCCATTATTCCCTGGAGGTGTTTAAGAGAAGCGACCCCAACTTCAGCTAAGCCTAATCCGTGCACTTACATTTGAGGTTGGGGTACACAGGGTGAAATAAGAATATGCCTTGTGACTGGCATTTCCTTTAGAAGCATGGAAATAGATAGAAGTAAGTCCACAATAGTGGAAGCACTGATAGAATCTTTTTCTTACTCATTGCAACATTTCAATCCAACAGTGCAGTGTCCAGCGTTTACATGGTGGGTAGTTACTAAAGGTTTCCACTGAACACTGTACTAATTCCAAGGACCACTTATGATAAGCTGAGTTCCCCCTAAAGATAACAAATGAGCATCATTTCTAAATGATACCTCTGCTTATATGTATCCTGTGATAACATCCAAAAGTAGTCCTCCCTGACATATTAGTGTTTTAGCTACTGAGAGTTCACCATGAATGTACATAGGAGAAAAGGTAGCTATTATTAATTAGTCTGTTGTTTGTGCAGAGGTAGAGAGGGGGAAAGGGGAAAACACTTGTTTTAACTTTAACATGAATTATTTTCTATAAAAAGAAATAGGATCTCCAGTCTGGCCACAGAGTAAATTCTAGGCCACATATATGTTTTTACTTACTCTAAAAGGAGAATATTCATGCTTCATTTCCCCCCATAGAAATGTCTGAAAGGAGCAAATAATAGGATTTTTTCAGTAGAGCTATTTAATTGCTTACTTCATCCATTTCTGTTGATGTGATTTTAATGAAGTAAATGTTGATTTAACATTTTCCCCCAGGCTTGAGGAAAAGGGATACTTGACAAGCAAAGTATCCATTCCTTTGACTGCTAATTTATTTTTGAGATCTTTACAGTATAATAATCTGCATTATAAATCCTGGATCAAGAGCAGTGAAACCTAAATGATATTTGTGCCAATAATTATCCTTTGTGCCCTGCTGATCACAGCCTCTCCTGTCTGGCTCCTGCTGAGCCCCAAACTGGTGAGGATTGGAGAAATTTATCTCTAACCTGTTCTGTAACACTGCTGTGGGTGGTCCTTTAAGAAATGCCTGGACAGAGAACTATCTCTGTCAGTCTAGGAGTAAATATTAACTGCCTAAATAAACTCTAGGGCTTAGTCTATATGGATACAATAAATTTTAAGTATTTATTTTAGTTAACACATTATGATATTATTTAATGGACTAAAATACGCTATTTTAAAATATATAGGGATATGTACCAATCAATTCAGAGTAATTCCAGCTCATGTATGCTTGAAGTCTTTAAGCGCCTGGGTAATAGTTGCTTGCTGTTATTAAATGTGGTCAGCCCACTGTGCTGAACACTAAAACTTACTGTATCAACAGGATTTGGGTCTCTGTAATCTAAGCCCCACATATTTCTCTTCCCTCCCACTCTTTGAGCCTCTAGTAAGCACCATTATATTTTCAGATGAACCATCTTCTCTTTTATAGGTGAGAAACAAGGGGCAACCTTTTTTTATCTGGGGCTTCCTTGTCTAGTTATAATTATTTTGCTGTGAATGGCAACATACTCTGCTTTCTGGAGCTGAATGCTTTCTTCTTTTTGCATACATCCATCATTCCCAGTCATTATTATCCAGTCATCTATTGACGGAAATTATGCTGACTCTGTATCTCAGTTTTTGAAAATACTGTTGGAATAAACAGAAAAATGTACGTGTCATCTTGGGCTATTTACCAAGTTGTGAGGTTGCCATATCACATCCAATTGATTTATTTTTTCCATTTTTAAAATAATTTTATTTCTGAAGTACAATATTTTTTAAACATAGGTACGTTACTTTGTGTTAAGGATAAAGAAATCGGAATATATGTGTAACTAGTCCCCATAATGAGTGGGTTTACTCCAGGCAGCTTCTGTCATTCAGCCTGTAAATTTTGTATTAACTGATGGTGCCAACAGAGAAAAGAAGGAAATCATGCAAGCTGTTTTCTTGATCAAGAGATGATACATCTTAATCAATTATGTAAAATGGGTATGATTTCCACTACTCAGGAATTTTAGAAGTCAGGGTGTAAACATAAGTATGAGGATAACAACAAGAAATGAGTGATCAAGGCAGGAGCCATAGTGGAAGTGGTACAGAAGAAATTTTTTGTTGGGCCCCTGTGTCTTGCAGCCTTGATTGAAGAGGGCACAGATTCCATCGTTAGTGTTAGTCAGATTTTTCCTTTTGAATTTCTGAGTACTGCAGTGGTGAAGGAGTTGAGCTAGTCAGGAAGGGTGTGAAGTTGAGCGGAACTGTTAAGAGAGAAAGGTTAATTGATGCAAAGAAGGCTTCAGTCCACTGTTTTAGTTCTGAGTCCCAAAAATAATGTCCAGAGTGGCCGTAAAAAGGATGAGTAGATGAGTTAGATGGCTCATGGCTTATTAGTCCCAGTTTTAGAGGCCACCTGGATTGCTTTTAGGTGTTTTGAGGTGCCCCATCTCTTGGTAACTGCTTCTAGGCTGATGGAAAGTCAATGAGGGCAACAGCAGTTAAGGAGTTCATCCAAGGGGCCATGATAAAACCTAACCGTTGGCAAAGATTCAGAACATAAGCCAGGAAGTAATAACTGTGCAACTTTGTGGGGAGCATTAAGAAGCAAAGTTACAAGAGGAAAAGTTACATCAAGATTGACATGAGTCAAAAGATCATGAGGTTAACTATAGAAGTAAGATGAGGTCAAAGCCTGGACCGTGTACCAGAGTTCTGTAGGTGGATGAGGTAACCGTACTCAGCTGTTTGTTTACAGCAGACTTCTGCATAAGGAACAAGTGCCTGGGAACTTTCTAGAAGTCAGTTAAAGTCAGCCTCCAAGGATGGACTCTGTACAGAAAGCATCTCAGTGATATTCTTTGCTTTCATACATAATGAATTTTGTATATTTGTTTTAAATATTAACAATACCAACTACTATTTAATAAACAAAACCAGTGTAGCTCAAGTAAAACACGATTAATGGTTAGGAAAAAAAATGGTTAGGTTAATTTTCTTTTTTTAATTGGAACTATTTCAGTAGATCTGTTTTTAACTTTTTAGGGTCATTTGGTAATTTTTGCTGTGCAGGCCTTTGTCTTGCTTGGTTAAGTTTATTTTCCCTCATGGGTTTTGTTTACCCAGCCTTTGCTTTAAAGTATATCACACATTTTTGTATATTAACTGCAGCTTACAGCTTACGGGTGTTTGTATTCTCTGCCATCTCAGAATCTTGTGCTGTGATTTACCAACACGGTGAGCCATTGTTTTCTTTCGGCTTTCAGATAGCTGGCTTTAGCATTTCATGGGGCCTTTTTCTTGTAGTGTTTCCCTCATGGTTACACTTGAAGAAGGCATGGAATCAGAGTTCAAAGGTATTGTGAGGATGTGACCATCCTACACAGAGAATCTGATATTCTCATGCTTATGATGGCAGCTGGAGTCTTCTACCTATGGTTTTATCTAACAGGGTGACAATTTCTATATCAGGTGTTTTAGTTAGGGTTACTATTGCGGTAATAACCAAAAGCAGCTTAAAGAGAATAGAATTTATTTCATGCACAGTTTCATATCATAGTTCAACATCAAAATAAGAGGGGCAGAAACCTGGAGGCAGGAGCCAATAAGAGAGGCCATGGAAGAGTGCTGCTTACTGGCTTGCTCATCATGGCTTGCTCTTATAGAACTCAAGACCACCAGCCCACAGACAGCCCCACCCACAATTAGATAGATACTACCATCAGTCAGTAATTAAGACAATACCATACAGCCTGATTTTATGGAGTAATTTTCTCAATTGAGGTTTTCTCCTTTTGGATGACTCTCAATTGTATCAAGTTGACATAAACTAGCCAGCACATCAGGGAACTTTATTAAATCTAAAACTCAACCTAATCTCTCACTGTCTCTCTATCTCTCTCTCTTCCCTCCTTCCCTCCCTTTCCCTCTTTCCCTCTCTCCCTCTGTGTCTTTCTCTTTCCCTCTCTCTCTTTTCCCACCTTCACAGTTTGTTTCCATTCATAAATTGACCTCTTTATCTCAATATCTCTCTCTTCCTGTCCCTCTCCCTTGTTGTCTCCCTCCCTCTCTCCCTCATTCTTCTTCCCTCTTTCCCTTCCTCCTCTTTGGTTTGGAGAGACAGGGTTTTCTGCGTAGCCTTAGCTGTCCTGGACTCGCTTTGTAGGTGAGGTTGGCCTCAAACTCAGAGAGATCCGCTTGCCTCTGCCTCCCTAAGCGCTGGGATTACAGATGGGCATTTTCTCATCTTTTGCAAAACATTTCCCCATGAAGTCAGAAAATATGGAGGCACACATTCCAGGTTACATCAACTAATCTCAGATGAAACACAGCTTCCAGTTGCAATATGACATGTTAATATATACTCATATACTAAGGAATAGAGTCATAAAATAATCCTACATACGATTTGGGGACATACAGTTTTTAAATATTTTTATTTCATTTGACTTTATGTGTGTTAGTGTTTTGCGTGCGTGCGTGTGTGTGTGTGTGTGTGTGTGTGTGTGTGTGTGTGTGTGCATGCGTCTATTTCTCAAGGAGGACCTGGGTTATCTCAGCAATAATATCCCTAACAAAGATGATGATGCCAAAGTCTTGCTCACTTCCAGCATCCTCCAAGAAAACACTACAAAAAGAGGCATACCACAATGCTGAAGCCAGCTAACAAAAACACACACACAAAAATGCATCCCCTGGGGCTGAAGTTATAGATGATCATAAGCTACCATAAGGGTACTTGGGAATAGATGAACCCAGGTCCTCTGAAGGAGCACCTAGTGTTCTTAACCTCTGAGCCATCTCTCCAGCCCAATATATACTTAGAGAGCAATGAACCCTGCAAAGACTTCAGGTGGTGAATTAGTTCTTACATGGGAACGATAGCTCTCTGGAATAATGCCATGGTCCTTAAACTACTTGGTATTTAGGTGGATACATGTTGTTATTACTGATGCATTCAATATGTCCAAGATACACTGCAAGTATAAAAAAACAAGTAATGTTATAAATGTTGGAATTTATATTTCAGATATAATCTCTGGTTGGCATTATTAAATAATTTAAGCATCCTAGCTTCCCATCCTTTTTCCTAGTAAAACATGGAAGGTTACATCCATGGGTGTCCCATAAGGTAAGAAAATACTACGGTTTCCAGCTGCATTGTATGCAGGGGAAATGTTTGTACTCTAAGAAAAGTCTGTGTGTCAGACAAAATCAAACAAGGACCATTACCTTCTGTGTTCATTTTCTCCTAATTTTCTGCATCTACTTCTTTCTCAATCTGCTCTTGTATGGATTCTCACCACCTTATGTACTATAGCTAAACAATTTAAGTATGGAAAGCACTGGATAGATAATGGTGGATAACAGAAATGATTGTTTATTTTTAAGATGGATTTTAATCTTCTCTTATGTGGTGCCATTCGAGGCTGACTCAATGTGAGCGTAAGGAAGGTTTTGCTATGAGAGTGTTTGTGATTGCGTGCAAGTGAAGTAATGAAAATATCACTTTATTTCCTTTGTGATGTGAGAGTTTGGATCTTTAGATGAACTAAAAGGCTACTATTCCCCTTCAAGGTTCACTGTTGCTCAGTTTCATACCATCTTGAAACTCAGCACTGTTTGCAAAGATTCCCTAATTCCTATTTTTACTGTGGAAGCTCCTCTGCCTGTGATGATGAATTATTGCGAAGGCTCAATCATTCTAATTTTTCTGCTGATTGAGCTTGGCCACAGACTGCAGATGGGTGACAAGGGGATGAGAGAGGAGCTTTTATTATCATGACCCACCTCACCTCTTCCTCCTGCCAATCCCTTGATGGAATGTTCTTTATAAAGTGATAAGGGGACTCCTTTTTTGGAGAATTGGGTTTTCTATCGCTGTGATTAAACACTATGAGGAAATCAACTTGGGAGGGGGAGGGTTTGTCAGATTTACACATCCACATCACTTTTCATCACTGAAGGAAGTCAGGACAGGAACTCAAATAGGAACTGAAGCCAGGAGAGGCCATGGAGGAGTGCGGCTCACTGGCATGCTTCCCCTGGCTTTCTCAGTCTGCTTTTTTCTTTTCTTTCTTTCTTTCTTTCTTTCTTTCTTTCTTTCTTTCTTTCTTTCTTTCTTCCTTCCTTCCTTCCTTCCTTCCTTCCTTCCTTCCTTCCTTCCTTCCTTCCTTCCTTCCTTTCTTTCTTTCTTTCTTTCTTTCTTTCTTTCTTTCTTTCTTTCTTTCTTTCTTTCTTTCTTTCATAGACCCCAGGACTACCAACCCAGGGCAGGTACTACCTACAATAGGCTGCAAATTGTCCATTTATCTCTAATTAAAAAAAAAATGCTCTACAGTCTTGCCTGCAGCCTGATCTTAGGGTGTCATTTTTCTCACTGGATGTTCCCTCTTCTCAGATGACAATGATTTGTGTCAAGTTGACATAAAAATAGTCAGCACAAGAAGGGAATGTTAGGCTACTGCTTGAACACTGGAATTAGGGGTAAGGAGAAGGAGTGGGTTTGTTAGATGGGCAACAGGACTAGGATTGGTAACTTTGAAGTGTTTTTTTTTTAATCTTTTATTTTTTTTTATTAATTACACTTTATTCATTTTGTATCCCCCCATAAGCCCCTCCCTCCTCCCCTGCCGATCCCACCCTCCCTCCCCTTTCTGCATGCATGCCACTCCCCAAGTCCACTGATAGGGGAGGTCCTCCTCTCCTTCTTTCTGATCTTAGTCTATCAGTTCTCATCAAAAGTGGCTGCATTGTCCTCTACTGTGGCCTGGTAAGGCTG